>NC_081409.1:19099270-19409607 GCF_030272615.1 Cryptomeria japonica
TCCTATCTCCATTTATCTTGCTTGATATATTTGCTCTCAGATTTTATGTGCGCAAGAGCTCAACAAAGAACGAAATGTGGTTGCAAGTAGGATCGCATATGCCAAGTAGTCAATTGATCAAGTAGTTAGAATGATTGATTAGGATGATTGATTAGGGTTTGATAATGAAGGAAGTATCTCCTTATATAGAAGACACAATATGAAATGGAGGGATAAGATTGAGAGGTGTAAAAGGAGCTCGGCTATGATTAGAGGGTAGGTAAAATAAATAATAAGGCTATGATTAGAGGTGTAAAAGGAGGTCGGCTATGATCCATATACTAAACAATATTGGATTTCCCCCGTTGGTGTGCGAACATTGGTTCAATATGCCCAAAGAGCATGTGATAGGGAGGTTGCTAGGTAAGTGCTCAAAAGGCCAATTTGAGTCAAAAGGCCATAAAAGGAAACAAGAGGTATTGTTTATGTCTGCTCCTTATGTTTGCCAATATCAAGTTTAGTTGCAATAGTTAGGTCTCTCTACGAGTCTTCACCAATAACCTCCCTTTTTGGTGATAGCTCACACCCATGCTCAAACTTACTCCAACTACTCACCTCTCCCATCTACACTTTTCTCAATCCCTAGTTCTCTTGACATTCAACTTATTGTTTTTAGTGTGCATAGGGAAATTCCAACATGGACATGTAGGGGCAGCAAGGTTTTATCCAATTTTGACCACCAACTTAGTTTAAGGCTCATAGCCCTTAGCCTACTCAATTCACCAACTAAAGGTCAAAGCCCCCAAATGAGGCTCCACACTGTCCAAGGTTCCAAATGTCACTTGTTTTACTATTTTAGAATGTTCTCGCCAAGTTTCATGAGCCCCAAACTCCTCCTTGCAATCGGGTTCTGAAAAGTGTGTGTTATGCAGTCAAAAGTGTTACTAGCCCGTGGAGGGGTAATTGACACCTTTTTACTCACCCTGCCCAATGATGGGCTCCTCCTCCAACAAAATTATTTTGGATGGTGTTTTAGAGGTATTTGCTGATGGATTTTCATGGTTTAGGCCTTTGCTATTGAAAAATGAGGACTGTCCACTATTTGTGGCACTTTTGTAGGGTTTGGTAGGGTTTAGAACCAGTCACTTAGGAATGTCATTGCAACTCTATTAATCAAGCTTACAAACTGAAGTATACCTTCTGCCATTTCATTTAAGGCTTTTCTTTACCACTGTCTTGCAGGTATTAGTCCAAACACATGATGCACAAACTGAAAATCTAAAACATGTAAGTAACTACCACAAAAAACCCAGTCATAGCTTCCTCACTATTAAAGTTGCATTCCAAAATGTTAGAAGTTCTTTTCAAACTCTCCCATTGCATCAATGAATCTCCAAACACTTATAAGGTTCTTATAGCAATATTGAGGCGTGTTTACAAAGCTGATTAGGCTCTTGAAGCATCTTTTTGCACATACTGTCATAAACAAAACAATGAATTCATGTCTTGCAATCAAACTGAGAATGTTTAATAAGAAGTACCCTGCTCTGACAAACCAAGGTGTCTCATAATACCCTTGGAAACATATTCAGACCTCTGACGCACACATTTGTTCACTCCAATTGTTCTTGGGTGCAAATTTTGAGTTCTTGTTCATGATACTAGCCGAGTAATCAATACTTGCCTAGTTTTCACTCAAATCCATCCTCCCAACATAGTTCTGACTCAAAAAGGACATATATACACAATGTACATGCATAAACCAACTTGACCCAATCCATTTTGTGGGATCCCAGACCTGGATTAGTCAAGTGCTGGCATTTCAAAAACTCAAACCCTTGACAGGGCAGTGAAGACACAAAATGAAAGATATTTTTGTTTCTCCAACTTGCAAAAAGAAAACCAGTGAAACAATCAATTGAAAAGCATTAGGAAACCAATATGTACAGTTCCCAAAAGGTACAATACAGACAATGAGTGCTACAGTATGGACTGTTACTCCAAGGAAGGAAAAAATAGTGATAAAAGCCAAAACTTCATGATTTCTATTAGGAATCTCTTGTTCATACAATCACCAACCTTTCTCAAAGAAAAGGGAGGTATTTTTATAGTCCAACAAGTTATTTATCAAGCCCAGTATGGACATGAGGCTTCCACAACTTCATTTTGCAAGAAAAGTAAAAAAATGACAACTTTTACAAGCTCAAATGACAACATTTCTTGCTCCAAAAGACATTTTTGACAATCTAACCTTATAAACTTGTCTAAACACCTTAGACATGCTTAAAAATACTTATAAAACATGTTTCAATGGTTTGGAAAGCATTAGAAGACCTTTTTGGCAATTTTACACATTTTTGCCAAAAATTGTCAACTCAAAGCCTGAAAGGCAAAACTTGACCTCTTGAGCCCAAAATGAGATCAAAACCACTAAACAAGACAAAAAACAACCTAAAAAAACATTATAAACTTTACACAAGACATTACAAACATGTAAGCATTAAATACTCAAAAAGGGGAGTTTTGCTCAACTAGGTGCTCCTGCACCAGCATGATTTAGCTGAATATGCCAGTCTTTACCAGCTTCATTGACTGTTTTCTTCAGGATCTTTAAGATTGTTTTATTTGATGCCTCAACTTTACCTTTTCCCTGTGGATAATATGGGGTAGAAAACCTATGTTGAATATGAAATCGCTCACATAGTTCCTTCACATCTTGATTCTTAAATGGCCTTCCATTATCAGTGATAATGGTCATAGGGACTCCATAGAGATAGATTATATAATTCAGGATAAATGATGATATTTCTTTTCCTGTCACTTTCATCAAAGGCATTGCTTCAATCCATTTAGTGAAATACTCTATAGCAGTCCGAATGAACTTATGTCCATTAGAAGATAAAGGGTTTATCTTACCTACCTAATCAAGACCCCATTGGGAGAATGGCCATGAACCTGTCATAGGATGCAGTTCTTGTGTTGGTGCATGGATGATATTCCCATGGATCTGACATTGTTTGCATCTCTTAGCATATGTAAATGAATCTTTCTCCATGGTAGGCCAATAGTAACCCAAGCGAATGAGTTTCTTAGCCAGTGTTAAACCACTTGAGTGCGTGCCACAAATACCTGTGTGGACTTCACTAAGAACTTTCTCAGATTCTTCTTGTTCAAGACATCTTAGTAGAGTTCTATATAGACCTCGTCTATATAAGATATCAACAATGATAGTATAGCAGGATGATTGACGGATAAAATTTCTTTTTTGATTGTGGGATAGGTTAGGAGGAAGGATATTCTCCTTTAGGTATTGATAAGTTTGGCTGTATAAGGATTGATCAGTTTCAGATATATGGAAAATAATGTGGGTATTTTGGGATTCAATGGTAGGATTCAAGATATCTTCCACTAGGAATTCATAGCATTGTTGATTTTCTTGATTCTGCAAAAGAGATGCTATTGTAGCCATTGCATCTGCCTCTTGTTCTCATTTCTTGGGATTTGAGTAAATGTTATTTTTTCAAAATGCTCTTTAAAATTTTCAACTAGTTGTTTGTAAGGCATGAGCTTGTCATCCTTAGTTTGATAATCATCATTTATTTGGTTCATTATAAGCTATGAATCACCATAAACATGCAATTCCTTGATGTTCCATTCAATAGCCATTTTGAGCCCAATAACCAATGTTTCATATTTTGCACTATTGTTTGTGCATGGAAACCGCAGTCTATATGATTTTAGAATTGTGTGTCCCTGAGGTGTGATGAACAAGATTCTAGCACCTGATCCATATTGTGTATAGGAGCCATCAAAGTACAACTCTCAAAATTTTGTGCTTGTTGTTAGAATGTCTGCATCAGGAAATTCGATGTGCAACAGTGTGTCATCTTGTAAGGGTGCTTCAGTCAATTGATTAGCAATGACCTATCCTCTGATAGCTTTTCAATCAACATATTTTAATATCAAACTCACTTAGTACCATAACCCATTTTGCTAGTCTTCCTGTCAAAGTTGCCTTGCTCAACAAATACTTTAGTGGATCTATTTTTGCTATCATTTTCACAGAATAAGTTGACCAGCATATAATGTTGCAATTTTTGAGTTGCAAATACAACTTCTAGGAATGTCTTCTCAACTGATGTATAGTTCAATTCACAGCCTACAAGTGTTCTACTGATGTAATACACTGCTTATTCTTTCCCTTCTTCATCATGTTGTGCTAAGAGAGCTCCTAGTGATACATTTGTTGCTGAGATGTAATGTAACAATGATTTCCCTTTGATTGGTGATACAAGTACTGGAGGATTGTGAACAATGATGAATCAGTTAGTACCAAACCGATACTGAGAGGGGGGGGGGGTGAATCAATACAAACAAAAACTTTCCCTAAACCAGTTTGACTGCAAAGACTGTACTTAACAGGTAAACAGTAACACCAGTCTAAATCAAGGCACTACCGGTAAAACACAGTGAGAGTATGAAAGACATAAACCGGTAAACACTTAGATCTCTACACAATCTAATATCTCATTTCCACTTCACCCATATGCATAAACAAGTAATATATCATCAGAAATAGAATGACTGCCGGTGCAACATGCTTTACCACTTGATAGAGAATATTAAAGCATCACATGAAAAGCATCACACATGACACACTGATTTTTCACATGGAAACCCAACTGGGAAAAACCACGGCGGGGATGAATACCCACAAGCTGTTCTTTGAACTATTTTGAAGTCCGCTCTATTAGGAGCCTAGTCCGGTTAAATACTTTTACAATAGGTTCTGCTAGGAACCGATCCTGCTAGGGATCACCCAGTTAAAAGATGGCTAAATACCTGGTTAAAGGTTAGAACCCTGTGAAAGGTTACCTCGCAAGAGGATTTGAAGAACTCATTGAATTGAGTCACCCTGTTAAAGGATTTACACAAAATCCTATTAAAGCTACCCGATTAAGGGATTTTCCAATTGCTGAAATGGTTAGAAGTCAACAGGTAATACACTGATCTGATAACAACACTCAATGCCAAGGTAGATCCACTTTAGCTCCTTTTGTTCTGCAATCACACTCTACAGGTATCACCACACTTCTCCGATCTGGCAAGAATCAATTATCACTCACTGGGATACACACATAACATTTTCCAACAAATTCAAAAAGAAAAACATCATCAACCTTATAGGAAACAGATAGGTCGGTAGCATAAACCCTAAACCCTAAACATTTAGGTTTAACAATTTAGTCGGTTTGATCCCGACCGTTAATCACACTGCACTGAATACAATAGTCTTGAACATATATCAAGACGTTCTCCAACGTTCATTATTTTGCCACTTTAGGAAGCTGATAACCCATCACACACTCTCCACCATTTATAGAGACTTCGCACATTCCTAAGGTAGATAGGATCAATCTCCATGCAAAATCGTCAAGGAAATCCTTCATGTGCACAAGGCTGATGTGGCAACACTATCTGATCTTCATTACAATGCTAACTCATCACAAGATGTCATCGGTTGAATCACATAGGCTTGAAAAGCATCAACCAAAAACCCTGAAGTTGAGACTACCAACTAGTAGTCATGCCAAGTGAAACCCTGATATAAAACTTCCCATATACCGGTTCTCATTCCAACATACCGCTTCACTTTTTCACATATACCGGTACACAATATCATACAGGTTCTCACATATACCAGTTTGCTTACTTCAATATACCAATTCATACTTCAGCATATTGACATCAATGACAACATACAATATCATCATGTCATCAAGTTCTGCACATATGCCAACAATCTCCCCCTTTGGCATTGATGGCAATATACAAAGATATCTCTCTGCTTCACATCTTCTCCCTAATACTACAGATATCTTCTCCGCTTCACATCTTCTCCCCCTTTGACAACAATGCCAAAGTGAAGGCACAAACAACTATGTTCCATTGTGCTGCTCCCCTAAGGAGTAGCATCCTTCTACACAACAATCATGAAAAAGCTTTATTAATGCAATACTTGACTTATGTGGAGCACACACTTTTAGTTCACCTCTTGAAGGGGAAACACCCCTAATTCACCTCTTAGATAGGTAAATGTAGCCTTCGGTAGAGGCTTGGTGAATATGTCTGCTAACTGCTCCTTACTGGAAACATGTTCCAATACAACTTCTTTGTTCTGAACCTTCTCCCTCAAGAAATGATACTTGAGCTCGAAGTGCTTGTCTCTAGCATGTAAAACCGAATTCTTGGAAATATTAATTGCACTTGTGTTGTCAAAAAATATACTTACCGCTTCAGATATAGGAATTTTGAAGCCATTTAATACATGCTTCATCCAAATTGTCTGGGTGCAGTTCATAAATGCTGTAACATATTCTGCTTCTGTTGTAGACTAAGAGATACAACTCTGCTTCTTGCTCATCCATGAGACTAGTCTACCACCAAGAAAGAATGCACCACCGGTTGTGCTCTTTCGATCATCCACATTACCAGCCCAATCAGCATCTGTAAACACTTTCAGGTTGAAATCATTACTGTATGGATACCATAATCCATAGTCAATAGTTCCCTTCAGATATCTAAGAATCCGCTTGACTGCTACCAAGTGGGATTCTCTTAGACTTTTTTGAAACCGTGCAGTAATGCCTACTACATGTGCAATGTCCGGTCTGCTATGTACTACATAGTGCAACTTACCAATCATTTATCGGTATTCCTTCTCATTAACCAATGCTGAGTCATCCTCTTTTGATATTTACAACCGGTTACCATTGGTGTAACAACCGGTTTGCTGTCTTCCATGCCCAAGGTCTTCAACACCTCTTTGACATACTTGGACTGAGTGATAAAGATACCATCTTTCATTTGTTGAATCTGTAGTCCAATGAAGAACTTAATCTCCCCCATAATTGACATCTCAAATTCCTTCTTCATCTCATACGCAAAATCATGACTCATCTTGTCATCTCCACCAAATATTATGTCATCAACAAATACTTCACAGATCAGAATCTAATCTCCTTCTGACTTTAGATAGATATTGCTATCTTCAGTTGTTCTTTCAAATCCAATCTTCACAAGATGGGAGTGTAAGTGTTCATAACATGCTCTAGGTGTCTGCTTCAATCCATACAAGGCTTTATGTAGCCTACACACCATGTCACTGTCTTCTGATAGGGCAAACCAATGTGGTTGCTCTATATACACCTCCTCTTCAAGTATTCCATTCAGAAATGCAGATTTTACATCCATTTGATATACTTTGAATCCCTTGAAGGCTACATATGCAAGAAGCATACGAACTCCTTCCAATCTAGCTATTGGAGCAAAGATTTCTCCATAGTCTTCTCCTTCTTCTTGAGCATATCTAGTCTACCTTTTTTTCTTACCACTGTGCCATCTTCATTTAGCTTATTTCTGAAAACCCATTTGGTGCCAATGACATTTTTATGCTCAGGTCTGGGTACCAAAGACCATGTACCATTCTTTTCTATCTGGTCAAGTTCCTCTTCCATTGCCTTGATCCAGTCTTCATCGTTATGTGCCTCTTTAAATGTTTTAGGCTCAAATTTAGAGATCATGCAAGAATTTTCTCTGACCTTTCTTCTTGTAATAATTCCTGCATCCTTGTCTCCTATGATCTGCTTTGGATCATGATTCAGCTTTACATACCTAGGAATGATCTTAGATGTTTCTTCTTGCTTTTCTTCTTCATCCTCATCTTCATCAGCATCAACATCTACCGGTGTAGGAGCACTGTTACTGGTACTAGGCTATTTTGCAACTAGTTCCCAGAAGGTTACAACTGGTTCATCTACCACTCACTCATTGCCGATTTCCTCAGGTTTCTTAGAGGTTTCATCAACTCTGACATTAATACTTTCAATAATTCTCTGAATCCTATTTTTGAAACACTGGAGAGCTTTACTCTTGGTGGAATATCCTAGGAATATTCCTTCATCACATTTTGCATCAAACTTGCTCTAATGTTCACTCCTCTTGATATAACATTTCCTACCAAACACTCTAAAGTAGCTTACTACATGAGTCTTACCGGTCCAATACTCATAAGGTGTTTTATCCTTACCTTTCTTGATGAGTACCCGGTTCATAGTGTAGACTGCAGTGCTCACCGCTTCTCTCTTGAAGGTGTGAGCAACCTTCCCTTGAATCATCATAGTTCTGGTTGCTTCAACTACAGTCCAGTTGTTCCTCTCTGCTAGGCCATTTTTCTATGGAGTCTGGGGGGCAGACAGTTATCTCTTGATGTCGTTCTCTTCATAGTACTTGTTGAATTCACCAGAAGTGAATTCTCCTCCTTGATCAGTTCATAGGCACTTAATCCTCTTACCACTTTCCTTTTCGACTAGTACTCTGAAAGCTTTGAACTTTCCAAAAGCTTCAGTCTTATCTTTCAAGAATGTGACCCAATTCATTCTTGAGTAGTCATCAGTGAGAATCATAAAGTACCTATCTCCCTGCACACTCCTAGTTTTCATAGGACCACACAAATCAGTATGCACAAGATCAAGTAAATTGTCTGCAGTGAAAGATTTACCTTTGAAGGTTGAGAAAGACATTTTCCCTAGTTGACAATCTCTGCACAAAGGATTCTCCGATTTTCTCAGCACAGGCAATCCTCTAACTGCCTTGATCTCATTGGGCTTCACAATATTATCAAAGTTTACATGGCAAAGTCTCCTATGCAATATCCAGCTATCATCGAACTTAGTCATTAGACATGTACTGATATTTGCATTCAGCTGAAATAAGTTACCTCTGGTTTGCATACCAGTGGCCATCAGTTCACCACTCTTTCCTTTTATTTTGCACACTACATTTTTGAATTCCAGAGTGAGTCCATTATCATTCAACTGGGCAACACTCAAAAGGTTGTGCCTGAGCCCTTCTACCCAATACACATTATCAGCACTGCTTTTTCCATTTAGAGAGATTGACCCTCTACCTTTTACCATACATAGTGCATCATTACCAAATAGGACCACACCACCATCATACTCTTCCAGAGACATAAACTTACTCTGGTCACTAGTCATGTGGTGAGAAGAACCACTATCAATAATCCACTCATTGGAATTATCAAAGTGGGAGACAAGAGCCTTCTTGTCTGACACATCTTCCTTCACTGCTACAAACACAATGTCTTCACTTACTTCATCTTCTGATTCCTCATCAGTGACACCTTCATCAACTGCTACAAAACAGTTTCTCCTGTTTCCTCCTTTGAACTTCTTGAACTTCTCTGGTTTGTCCTCATTATCACCATTAGGACAGTTTACAGCAATGTGTCCTATCCTATTGCAAGAAAAGCATTTCAAATGGAGCTTACCTCTGTATTTACTAGTTCCCACCAGTTCCATTAGGAAGTCTCTTGGCAAGAAGAGCTTCAAATTCCATCAAGATCTCCTCATCATCCATTTCTCTGCTTTGTCTTGGTTCACAACTGGTACTAGCTTCTTTTCCCTTTCTAGATGGTGCAATAGATTCTCTAAAGGCTAATTCAGTTTTGTGAATACTACCATCATAATTGTTTAGCTCATATGCGGTCAACTTAGCAATGATGGAGTCTAGGCATACCTTGGTCTTATCTATAGACCTCAACTCCTGAATAGCAGCAACCCTTATTGCATAGACTGGTAATAAGGATCTCAAGACTTTGCTAACAACAGTGGAATCATCTATTTTACCTCCTGCAATCTTGATGTCTCCAACAACTGTTTTGATTCTTATTCCATATTGTTGAATGGTCTCTCCTTCAACCATCCGCATGTCTTCAAACTTTCCCCTAAGGCTCTCTTCCTTAGCTCTTTTCACATGCTCATCACCACCATAGATATTCTCCAGAGCATTCCATACTTCTTTGGGATTATCTTTATCCTGAACATCAATAAACTCAATGTCAGATAGACTGCTGATTAGGGCTTCCATGACTTGCCCATTCTCCTGAATCTCTCTTTTTTGATCATCGATGAGAGTACCAGTAGGAATAAAATAAGCATTCTCAACATAGCTCTAGTGTTGAGCACCCATGCTTCTGATGTAGATCTTCATTCTGTCCTTCCATATCTTAAAGTTATCTCTGTTGAACTTTGGACCTTCCCTCTTCATCATTAGAGTAGGATCTTTTCCTCAAGCAGTTAAGCTTACAACACAAAGGACCTGGAAGATGCTCTGATACCAATTAATGAATAATGATGAATCATTTAGTACCAAACCGGTACTGAGAGGGGGGGTGAATCAGTACAGACAAAAACTTTCCTTGAACTAGTTTGACTGCAAAGACTGTACTTAACAGGTAAATAGTAGCACCGGTCTAAATCAGGGCACTACCGGTAAAACACAGTGAGAGTATGAAAGACATAAACCTATAAACTCTTAGATCTCTACACAATCTAATATCTCATTTCCACTTCACTCGTATGCATAAGCAAGTAATATATCATCAGAAATATAATGACTATTGGTTCAACATGCTTTACCACTTGACAGAGAATATTAAAGCATCACACATGACACACTGATTTTTCACATGGAAACCCAACTGGGAAAAACCACGATGGGGATGAATACCCACAAGCTGTTCTTTGAACTATTTTGAAGTTCGCTCTGTTAGGAGCCTAGTCCAGTTAAAGACTTTTACAATAGGTTCTGCTAGGAACCGATCCTGCTAGGGATCACCCGGTTAAGGGATGGCTAAATACCCGGTTAAAGGTTAGAACCCTGTTAAAGGTTACCTCGCAAGAGGATTTGAAAAACTCATTGAATTGAGTCACCTTGTTAAAGGATTTACACAAAAGCCTATTAAAGCTACCCGGTTAAGGGATTTTCCAACTGCTGAAATGGTTAGAAGTCAACAAGTAATACACTGATCTAATAACAACACTCAATGCCAAGGCAGATCCACTTTAGCTCCTTTTCTTCTGCAATCACACTCTGCATGTATCACCACACTTCTCCGGTTTGGAAAGAATCAAGTATCACTCACTGGGATACACACATAACATTTGCCAACAACTTCAAAAATAAAAACATCATCAACCTTATAGGAAACAAATAGGTCGTAGCATAAACCCTAAACCCTAAACATTTAGGTTTAACAATTCAGTCGGTTTGATCCTGACCATTAATCACACCGCATTCAATACAACAGTCTTGAACAGATCTCAAGATGTTCTCCAACGTTCATTCTTTTTTCGCTTTAGGAAGCTGATAACCCATCACGTGCTCTCCACCATTTACAAAGACTTCGCACATTCCCGAGGTAGATACGATCAATCTCCATGCAAGATCCTCAAGGAAATCCTTCATGCACACAAGGCTGATGTGAAAACACTATCTGATCTTTATTATAATGCTAACTCATCACAAGATGTCATCGATTGAATCACACAGGCTTGGAATGCATCAACTAGAAACCTTGAAGTTGAGACTACCAACCGGTAGTCATGCCAAGTGAAACCCCGATATAAAACTTCCCGTATACCGGTTCTCATTCCAACATACCGCTTCACTTTTTCACATATACTGGTTCACAATATCATACCGGTTCTCACATATGCTGGTTTGCTTACTTCAATATACCAATTCATACTTCAACATATTGGCATCAATGACAACATACAATATCATCATGTCATCAAGTTCTGCATGTATGCCAACAGAGGATTCATCAAATATTCTTTGATTTGCATTAAATCTTCTTCACACTTCAAATCCCATTTGAATGGAACATTCTTGTGTAAAAGATGAGTGAATGGATGACATTTATTTGTTAATTGAGAGACAAATCTTCTGATTGATTGCAATCTCCCTTGTAGAGAACGCAATTGACTTATGTTCCTGGGTGACTCCATTTCCATGATATCTTTAATCTTTTCTAGATCTACTTCAATTTCATGAGCTGATATAATGTGACCAAGAAGTTTTCCAGAGGTTACTCCAAATGCACATTTCTTTGGATTCAATCTTACCTGATATTGTTCAAGCCTATCAAAGATCTTTCCGAAGATGTTCAAATGTTCTTTCCTTGTATGAGATTTTTCAAGTATGTCATCTACATAATCTTCCATAAATGTATGCATCATATCATGGAAAATTGTTGTCATGGCTCTCTGATAAGTTGCTCCTGTATTCTTAAGCCCAAATGGCATAACATTCTAGCAGTAAGTATCCCATGCATAGGTGAATGTTGTCTTTTCTTGATTTTTAGGGGTAACTTTTATTTGATTGTATCCCAAAAATCCATCTATTAATGAAAACACCTCATGTCCTACTGATAAGTCTACAATTATATTAATGTTGGGCAATGGGAAATCATCTTTAGGACATGCCTTGTTCAAATCTCTAAAATCAATGCAGACTCTTATGCTTTTATCTGGCTTTGACATTGGCACAATGCTTGAGACCCATTCTAAATAGAAAATTGGTCTTATGAAAGCCATAGCCAATAGTTTCTTTAGCTCTTCTTTTACAAGGAGAGCAATGTGTGTATGCATCTTCCTTAGCTTTTGTTTAACTATTTTTGCTTTTGGATCCACATTGAGATGATGCATGATAAGATCTGGATCAAAACCTGACATGTCTGCATAGGACCAAGCAAAATTTATCTGTCTTTGTTTGAAGAATTCTATGTATTCTTTCCTCTCTTCATCTGATAATGATGCAACAGAATGAATGATTTTGGGGTCCTTTGATGTACCAATATTTATTACTTATGTTGGCTTTATCAATATAGAAGATCTCTCCTGAAAATATGCAGGGAGGGTGCCAAAATTTCCATCTTCAGGCGCCTCAAGGAGGTTTTCACTGTCATATACGTCCTTTATTTTTCCTCTTGATTGATCTAGTGTTTCCATAAAATGGTTTTCAGCACTAAGTCTTTTTCTTGTTTTATGTCAATTCTGCAACTGAAAAGTTTGGCACTCTCCCGAATCCAAGAAGTGTTACTTGATTTTGCAATGGAAGACATCTTAGGTGTTATTGGTTCTACGACATTAAGATATACGGCTAAATCATGATCATTGGAAAAGACATCCAATTCAAGGTTTTCTAAGTTACCCCAATCAATCAATTCTAGATGAAGCAGGGGTAGGTCGTAGTCATCATCATTGTTGGGTGTTTCAAGGTTCATGACGTAATAGTCATAGTTTGGTGTAGAGTAGGTAATGTCATAGATAGAACTCTCTTGAGGATAGTCTCTCCCAAGTGCTCTCCAATCAATTCTAATGAAATCAGGATTGGTATTTTGTGATTCACAATCAAGTGACTCATCATCTGACGTTTGTCCCTCAAACAAATGGATTATATCAACACCTACATCTTTGATACTACAGGTTCCCTCTTGATCAATTTTAATAAATTCATTTGTATCTTGAAGTTGGCATACTTGTGCACATGACATAGAGGATTCTTTTTCTATCTAATGTATTCTCTTGAACTTAGCTTCTTCTGGACTAATAGTCAATCCTTCTTGACTATCTATTAATTCTTCCATGGTTCTTCCATACCTTAATATTGTTGGCTCAACATTTGATGTAGATCTAATATTTTTTTTATCTTCTGATGATTGATCAATAACTGCTTGTGTTTCTTGTGGTGTAATTTCTTGTTCCTTTTCATCCTCTTTCTTTTGTTGTCTTTCATATGCCTCTTTCCTCTAAATTCTGATCTCTTCTTGTCTTCTTTCCAACTCTATTCTTTGTTTTGTGAAAGATGAGTCTTTATTTGTAATAGCTACTTTTTATTCATCCTTTTCTTCACATGATACATCAGATGATAGTTCTGGACCCCCTTCATATTTGTTTGAATCTGTTTCTGAACCATTGTCTAGAATCACACCACTATATCTAACAAGAATGTTATATGGTGAGAAGAGTTCTCTGATTTTGGCCATTTGTTCTTTCACTATTTCTGGAATATCTTGATCAGGTTCCACGCTTGTTTTTATTCCTTGAACTTGTTTGCAAGATTCTTCTTCTCTTTTGATTGCAAGTTCTTCTTGTTGTTTCTCATATTCTTCTTGTTTTTGTTTCTTAGCTACTATTTCTGTTGCTTGGTGTAGTCTTTCTTGCCATGGTTCTTCTTTAGGGACTGCTTTCTTTCTCCACCTTGGATGTTGATTATTTTTTTTTTGCTTTGATTTAGGATATCCAAGTCCTGATTTATCTTCTTTAGATTGTGTGTGAGGACAAATAGGTTCTGAAATACCTTCTTGTTGCTTGCCAATTGGTCATTTTCCTTCATATCCCATTTTTTGCATGATCTTATAACCATTGCCATATTGTTCTATGGGAATATTAACTTCTGCAGCTGTTGCTATAGTTTCATTTTCATCTTTGTACAACCAACTAAGAATTTCTTTGTCTTCAGTTTCTTCTGCAAGTGTTCCAGCTCTAACAAATTCTCCATCAAACATTTCAACTGATTTCTCTAAGATCCATGGTTGAACATTTGTAGGCTTTCCATATGATTTAGGGAAAGTGGCAATCTATGCAAAGAATACTTTCCCATTCCTTCATCATTTAGTTTGAGCTTTTTCTCAAAGGTTTCCCATAATTTTTCTTGAATTTATTTGGTGGGATAGACTGATTCTCTGTTATGTGGAACTCTTGCATCTTGTGCTAGTTTCAGATAATTGCGATATTGACTGGAGTTTGTGGCTATAGTGACTTCTTGTCCATTTTGAGGAAACTTAACACACTGATGGTATGTAGAAGGAACCGCTTGCATGTCATGAATCCATGGTCTTCCCAGAAGAATATTATAAGATAAATTCAAGTTCGGAACTTGGCACAATGTACCTCTTTCCACAGGTCCTGTTTTGATTGGTAACACCACAGTCCCTTTAGAAGAACATTCTTCCTCATCATATGCCTTGATATTTATTTTCTTCTTTGGGTCTACTGCATTTTCTTAATATCCCAAAGCCTTTATTAAACTTAATGCACAAATGTTTAAGCCAACTCCACTATCTATGAGTACGTGTTTGACATGGGTTTTATGAATGGTGACTTCAACATGTAAGGGATCATTGTGAGGGTGTTGCAAGGATGTGTCATCATTTTCAGAAAAGGATAAACAATGAGGGGTATGAGGTGTCCCACCATGTTTTGGAATTGATCCACATTTGGGTCTTTTGAAACTGTTGTTTCTATTAGAGCTTTCTCCAATATTTCCTTATGCATAGGTGAAACTTTTAGGAGCTCCAAAATTGATATTTGAGTGGGTATCTTTTGCAATTGTTCCACTAAGTTGTATTGTCTTGAAGTAGATGTTGATTTGTTTATTATACTCAGAAATGTAACCTTCGCTTTGGTTCTTGTAATAACATTGATTGGTTCTAAAGGTGTGTTATCTTTAACGATGATGACATTTACCACATCATCATATGTGTAAGTGTAGTTTACTTTAGCTTTGCCTTTGTCATCAATTTATTTAGATTGTTCACCCTTTTCATAGTTTGGAAGTGGAGTTTTGAATGCTAGATGTGATTCATTTGTCTTATGACCATCCACTGTAATATTTTCATTATCAATAAAATCTTGAATAAGGTGCTTCAATATTTGACAATCATTGGTTTGGTGTCCTTTGTTTCGATGATAATCGCAAAAATGATTGTCATTCCACCAATTAGGTTTGACTTGAGGTTCATAATTTATTGCTTTTGGTAAAGTAATCAATTTATTTGCAAGAAGAGTTTTTAAAGTTGATGGGTTCCCTAATGTTTGTGAATTTCCTGCGAGGATTGGAGAAGAAAGAATTTGATTTACTGATCTCTTGATTGTTGTTGTTTGGTACTTGACTTGATAAGTTGAAGATTGGTTGTTGTTTGGTAGCATTGTTGTCATCATTCCTATTCTTTGACCAAAATTTAGGTTTGTCATTGTTATTCTTGTTGTTGTAGGAATTGTTGTAAAATTTTAACTCTCCTTTCTTTACCATTGCATCTTCTATCTTTAGACCATTTTCAATCATCTTAGCAAAAGAAGGAGGAAATTTCATGTTAAGACGGTAACTCATTTCAATGATAAGGTTGTCAATGAATATGTCCATTTTCTCTTGATCGGGTACATCTCTTAGATATCTATTGAACATTCGTTTCCATCATTGTAAAAAGACTATGCAAGGTTCACCATTCTTTTGCTTGACATTACATAAATCTAGCATTGTTATTTCATTTCTTACGTTGTAGGAGTATTGTGAGTTAAATCTGTTCACAAGTTCTTCAAAAGATTTAATTTCAGATGGTAGTCTTGAGAATCATTCCATTGATTGTCCTCTTAAGCTTCTAGGGAATAGATGCATTAGGTAAGTTTCATCATGTGCAAATTCCATAATCATAGTGCAAAATTACCTAATGTGATCTTGAGGATCAGTTTTCCAATTGTATTTATCATATTTAGGGATTTCACAATGTTGTGGGAATGGTATCATGTTTAAACTTTTGTCAAAAGGATATGGGTAGGTATCCTCTAAAGAATATTTCTTGGAACTCGTTCCATTCTGCATATCCTGCATTTGTTGTTGTAAGGTTTGCATTTGTTGAGCAAGAGTTAAAAAGGATTATCAATATGGGTTCTCCTTGTATCTTCATAAGTTCTTCTGTCACCATGCTCTCTTCTTGTATCATCATGGTCTTTTCTTTTCTTTATCTCCTCTTATTTCCTCATGGTTTATCCTTGTTATTTGGATCATCAGTGTTTTGATTTTTACTCGTCTCTACATCTTGTTTCAAACTTTCCATGTTAGTCTTGTAGGATTTGAGAAATACAAATCCACAGAACCCAAAGAAACCTGCATGCAAGAAACCTGTCACAGAGAAAGAGAGAGAACGAAACAAGGGTTTTGGCTGTGACAAAGTGAAAAGATTTATTATCAGAGAAAAATGAATCAAGAATATGACAATAATACAAGAGATCAATCCTTATAAAGGAGATCAACACCGAAAGGAAAACCTAACCCTAAGGTGAGAGCATTTAATAATTAAATATTAATTATTAAATGACTAATATGCATAAAGTGAAATCTTAAGAGGAGAGTAAAGTTAATTAATTACTTTACTCTAACAAGTCTTGTGGCAATTTAGCTCCCAATTTTGCCGACATTAGAAGGTATTTTTCCTTTTGTTTCTCGAATAACTTTTCCATGAGTTTGTCAAATTTAAAATCTTGTTCAAGGTCTCTAATGCTGTTATTGACCACCTCTTCGTCAACATTTGTGTATCCAAAAGTTTGAAACATTGAATTTTCTTCTTCCATTTGTTTTTGTTGTTTTCTGAATTGCTCATATTGAACTCTAGTCCAAATTGGCATGTGATTGATTCTAAAACTTCCCAAGTATTGAACTTCTAAATACAACTCAATAAGTGATTATTGGTTTAGGAAGATAAACTTTGTTGATTTTACCACTATTATTGGTGCATTGTGATAAAGCCTCTTGTTGTTGAAAGGCACGTGCTTGCAAAATTTCTTCATCAAATTTTGTTCTGTAACCACATAAATAGTGTCGAAATCAGTGTAGGAATGTCCTATGTTTTAACAAGATCTTGTGATTGATATACAAGAATCTTATCCTCTTCAAAGTAGCCTTATAACTGGGTTTTCTTTTCTTAAGGCAATATTTAAAAGTCATATAAGCATATGATGGTTTACAAGTTTATTTGATTCCAATGTGAGTGCAATATTTATTTTAATATAACCTAGGTTCAAATAGGAACGATATATCCAAGATAATGAACAAAGGTTGATAAGATCAAGTTTCATGATAAATGATTTGATATATCCTGATGAGAAACTGATAATGATGTTGATTTTTGCACTTGAGATGGTTGAATCCGTAAGGAAATACAGGAGCAAGGAAAGGAAAATAAAATCCAAGAAAGTTTATGATGAAGTAATTGTTACCAAGAGAAAAGCAAAAACCTTGGAGCATCACCCAAATGTGAAGAAGGAGGCACAGGAACTTTTGAAAGGGGAAAAGCAAAGAAAAACCCCTTGTGATATTATGAATGAGGCAATGCCTAAAATGAGAGAGAGAGAGAGAGCAAGAAGCTCTTTACAATATTGTCATTAAGAAGAAATGAGAGAGGAGACATCTCTTAAATAGAGATGAGGAGAGGAGTTACAAAGTAACTCCCAAATCTATGAATGCCACCATTCATAAAATGTGTGTGCCATGTGTCCACATCCTCTTATGGAGGAAATCTAATATTCCTTAATAAAGGAAAATAAAAGAAATGACTTGTCCTCACACATGTACTAGAGGACAAATTACATGTAGGAATTCCAAAGGAATATCCTAAACTAAATACAAATAAACCTAAGCTAAGTAAAGATTAAATATTCTAACACCCCCCCTTAAGCTTTACTTGGGGAGCTTACATCAAACCCTTCAATGGGTTGTAATCCAAGATTTTTACAATGAAATTGGAATTTTTCTTTACAAAGTGGCTTGGTCAAAATATCTGCAACTTGGTCTTCCCCCTTGCAATAGAGGAGTGAAACTTGCTTGTCTTCAATTTGTTCTCTAATAAAGTGGTGTTGGAGAGCAATGTGTTTTGTCCTTGCATGGAAAACTGGATTTTTAGCCAAGGCAATGGCACTTTGGTTGTCACAATACAATGGAGTTGGTTCGTGTTGAGGTAGACCCAAATCTTCAAGTAGTCTTCTAAGCCACAAGACTTCTTTGGAAGCATTAGTGCATCCTTTGTACTCAGCTTCAGTGGATCCAAGAGAGGTAGATTGTTGCTTTTTACTATTCCAAGAAATTGCTCCTGAACCAACAAAAAAACAATAACCACAAGTAGATTTCCCATCATTGGGATCTCCACCTAGATCGGAATCAGTAAAACCTTTTAAAGTAAAATCAGAATTTGTATCATAAAACAAACCTACATTAATAGTCCCTTTAATATATCGTAAAATTCTTTTAGCAACTTTAAAGTGTGTTTGTTGAGGTTTAGACATGAATCTTGAAACCAAACCAACACTATAAGCTATATCTGGCCTAGTAAGAGTTAAATAATTTAAACTTCCAAGTAATTGTCTATACAAAGTAGGATCAACAAGAGGAGTTTGCATATCAAGCATTAACTTAGTGCCTAATTCAATAGGAATTGAAACATGATGAGCATCATTCATTTTAAACTTATCTATGAGATCTTGAGCATATTTACTTTGAGATAAGAAAATTCCTTTAGAGGTTTGCCAAATTTGCATTCCTAAGAAATAATGTAGAAGACCTAGATCAGTCATTTGAAATTTTTGATTAAGTTGAAACTTAATATCAGAAATCAAAGTATTGGAACTTGAAGTAAGAATCAAATCATCTACATACAAGATAATAATTATAATATCATCTTCACTATGTTTAATATACAAGTTAGGATCATTTTTACTTCTAATAAAGCCTTGAGAAAGAAAGAATTCATTAATCTTGGAATACCACTCCCTAGGAGATTGCTTTAATCCATAAATTGATTTCTTTAATTTACAAACTAAGTGTGCATTACCTTCTTTAATAAAACCAGGAGGTTGAGACATATAAATTTCCTCATGTAAATCACCATTAAGAAAAGCACTTTTAACATCCATTTGGTGAATAGGCCAATTCATTCTAGAAGCTAAAGCAAGCACAAGTTTAATTGTAGGCATTTTAGCAACAGGAGCAAAAGTTTCAGTATAATCTAAGCCTTCAATTTGAGAAAAACCTCTAGCAACTAATCTAGCTTTAAATTTACTAACTTGATTATTAGCATTCAATTTAGTTTTATAAAGCCACTTGCAAGAAACAAGATTTTTACCATGAAGCAAGGGAACTAAATCCCAAGTTTGGTTAGAAGTTAAAGTATCATATTCTTCCTTCATTGCTTTTTGCCAATGCGGTTGATTTTTAGCTTGATCAAATGTTTTAGGATCATTAGAATTCATAATAGTAGTCATTAAAGCATAATTACAATAATTAACTCTCCTAGCTTGAAGTTTATCCATTCTAGCTAAGTATTCATCACTATCTTGAATTAAAGATTTAAACCATTTAGGTCTTCTTTTAGAAGTAATGGATTCATCACTAGAAGAAGAGTCATGAGGAGTAGAGTTATTATTATCATCATCACTATCACTAGAAGGAATAGAAAGAGATGCATTAGGAGTAGGGTTAAGAGAAGGAGGTTGGTCCTCCACAAGCACAACTTTGGTTTGACCAAGTTCATCATCCTCCACTTTAGAACAATCATGAATGCCTTTTTCTGCAATACAAACATCTCTTGCAACTTTTACCTTGTTAGTAATAGGATTGTAAACTCTATAACCTTTAGTATTTTCATCATAACCAACAAAAATAAAAGGAGAAGATTTAGCATCTAATTTTTTTCTTTTCTCCTTAGGTTTGTGAACATAAGCTATGGAACCAAAAATTCTTAAATTCTGCAAATTAGGCTTTCTACCAGACCAAGCTTCTTCAGGAGTTTTATCCTTTAAGGCTTTGGTAGGTGTTCTATTAATTAAATAAGTTGCACAAGCCATAGCTTCAGCCCAAAACTTATAATCCATATTTTTAGCATGCAATAAACATCTAGCCATTTCAACAATTGTCCTATGCTTCCGTTCTGCCACACCATTTTGTTGTGGTGTATAAGGAACGGTAAGCTCATGTTTAATTCCAAAAGATTTCAAATAAGCATTAAATGCATTATTGACATATTCTCTTCCATTGTCAGTACGAAGAATCTTAATTTTAGAACCAGATTGCCTTTCTACAAACATATGAAATTCAATAAACACATCAAGCACTTGATCCTTACTATGAAGGAAATATATCCATGTTCTCCTTGAAAAATCATCAACAAAGGTAAGTGCATACCTTGAACCTTGGATGGAGGGATTCTCCATGGGACCCAAGAGATCACTATGAACTAGATGCAATTTAGTGTATGCCCTCCAAGATTGACCATGAGGAAAGGGTTCCCTATGCATCTTACCACTCATGCAACCATTCCAAACAATTTGAGAAGGAACAATACTAGGCAATCCATCAACCATATTTGCTTTTTGCATCAATGAAATATAATCAGAATTGAGATGGCCAAGTCTTTCATGCCATATAGTAAAATCAACAGTAGTAAGCAAAGAATACTTTGGAGGAGCAAATTCATAGAACTTGAATAAGTTATCACTATCCATTTTAGTAGTAGCAATAACATGATTAGTGTTTGGATCAATGATATAACATATGCCCCTATAAAAGTTAATCTTATAATCTTGACAAAGTTTAGGAACTGAAATCAAATTTGATTTTAATTCAGGAACATAAAGAACATCATGTAATTTCCCATTAGGAACATTCACATCACCAATAGCTTCAACTTTATAACTATGATTATTAGCTAATTGAACATGAATATTAGAAGTATCGGGATGCAAAGATTCAGAACATTCTTTATGAGAAGTAACATGTTGAGATGCACCAGAATCAATAATCCACTCAAGTGGTTGAGAAACATTATAAGTACATGTAAATGCATGATGAGATGAATTACCATTATTATTACCTTTCTTATAATGAGGTTTATGTTGATTATTTTGATTATTTTGATTCATGGGCTTTTTACCATTTTGTTTCTTAAAACAATTATTAGTAATATGTCCATCTTTCCCACAATATGTGCAATGGGGTCTTGTTTGAGAATTATTCCTTTGATTATTGTACGTATTATTATGATTATTATTATGAGAATTGTTATGATAGGATTTAGAATGAGATTGATAATTAGAAGATTTGTGATTATTATTATGATTATTATTATGATTATGATTATGTTTATTATTATTGGATCTAAAAGTATTATTATGATTTTGATTTTTAGACATAAAAGCATGTTCACTACTTTTAAGAGTACCAAATTGAATTAATTTAGCTTCCTCTTGATGCAATAAATTACGAAAAATATCATATGTTAATTGAGTAGCTAAGCTAGGAATAGCAAGTTGAGCATGAATATTCATAATAAATTGTTGAAATTGACGAGGAAGACATTTTTTAAGAATAAGATGAATTAAACGTAAATCAGCTAGAGTAACTCCTAAACCAGTTAATTGACTATTAACAGAATCAAACTTTAATAAGAATTCATCCATAGTTTTAAAATCCGTATACCTTAGATCTTCAAGTTGATCTTGAAGTTGAATTTTTCGGGATTCATTTGAGCTATCATAAGTTGTTTTTAAAATTTCCCAAGCTTCATGCGCTTTTGTACAATTTCCAATTAAAACATACAAATCAAGAACCATTGAAATACCAATTAAACCAAGTGCTTCCTCATTTTGAGTCTTCCATCTATCTAGGTCGGCTTGAGGAGCAGATGTAGCGGGTTCAAAGGTTTTATCAGTCGCAACATCCAAAAGGTGTTTGAAACGAAAAATAAACGAGATATGTGTTTTCCAAGAATGATAATTGGAACTATTTAATTTGATTTCCGGAATTAATGTAGACATGATAGCAAAATAATGAACAAATTATGCTTAATATTGAAAAAAAATGCCCTCTTGGATAAAAATAAAAATAAATTTAACCTCCTTGATTAAAAATTGAACTAAAAGTCAATAATAAATTTTTTTTTGTTTTTTTAAAAAAATAACAATTTAAAAAACTATTTAACAAAAAGTATTATTTTCAAATCCTTAATAGTAAAATTTATTTATGCAAACTTTATATAAAAAACTCTAAATCTTAATGATAACAAAATAACACTATTTAAATTAAAAACTTTTTTTTTTTTTAAAGAAATAACAAAAGTTTAATAAAATTTAATATGAAACTAAACTTTATTTTAAATTTTATTGAAAATAAACTAAAATACAAGGATAAACTTTATTTAAATAAAATAAGTTTTTAAAAAAAAACTTTTAAACTTGTCATATATATAAGAGCAAGGCGGGAATATGACTGCAGAGACGTTACACAATAATACCGTGCAGAAATAAGAAGAGTTACCGAGACATTTGGAGCAGGTTGAAAAGGAGCAGGAGGACTGTTAGCAGAGCCTATGGCGGGGTTTAGATGGTGTAGAGACTAACATACCGCAGGCGCCACAGCTACCATACAAAATCAAAGCAAACACGGATTGTGAAAACCCCTGGCGGGAAGTTAATCTACCAAACCGCCAAGAAGAGGGCCAGCGGGGGGTCGGATGAGGAGGTGCAGAGGCTGAGGGCTTATGGGCGTGCTAGATAAAAACAAATTTCCTTTTTTTCTGTTTCAGGCATGCCCTGCGGAAAGAATATTTACTAGAGAATATGTATATCAATCGGTTTCTAATCCAATACTACGGAAACTGTTGTTGCATGAAGCAGACTTGGAATAAATTGTATTTACAGTTTAGTGTAGCATATAAGTTACAAGTTGATATAAACTTTTGTCTCCTATTTTTTTCTTGAATGCTCGTTTCTTTTCTATAATACCCTACTATTCTCTGTTTTGTTGCAATCGAAAGAGCGAGTGAAGTTGTTTTTGGGGTCTCAGTAAAAAGTGGAGTAGTCAGCAGCAACGATTCATCAAGCAGCACTAAAAAACTCCAGGATCAGTTTAGTTTCACATTGGGTTTTTGAAACTTGAGCTAAAGTCTTCGTGTCCAGCTCAAAGAAGATACAGATAGAATAGATGTGTGGGAGAAAATGTAAGATTTATTATGTAAAGTAAACCAGGCTGAAATAAGCACAAACAAAGATTGAAATAGATCAATAGATATTAAAAAAAGTTAGTATTCTGTGAATGAGGTTAGAAAATGAGAAAATTTGATAACAAAATCCTGCAAGGAAGCTTAAATTTCTTTTTTTTTTAAAATCAAAAAAGCTTGCAAGTAAACAAAATGTGAGAACCTGCAATATGAATCAGAGAAACAACTTTATGATGAAACTGTTTTGGCGGCAAGCCTTCCAAAACAAATGAATATGAAATCTAAAGTGATGCTCTGCAAAAAGGATTAGAAAATCTGTTTGATGGCAACACACACAAGAGCACAAGAAACAAACGTTAGTGTTAGCAACAAAAGATTATCCTAAACAGGCATATCAAGAGAGATATTAAGCATGAAATAGAAAGCATATAAACATAAAATGAAATAGCTAATCAAGATGCTCATAGTTGCTCCTCCCTTGTTCCTCTCCTCTCCAAGTCCCAAATGAGTGTAGCTCTCAGCAGCTTTTTGCACTATGGATGCTTATGGAGGATTGAGATTTAATACTAAGCTTCAAATATGAAATGAAAAGCTAAATACTATGCTAGAGTAGATAGTGATGCTATGAAAAAGCTCTATGCTAATGCCAGTATAACAACAATACTCTAAAATGCTTCTCTTTTGCTTGAGGAGAAGGGTTCTATTTATAGAAGAAATAGGGAAATGAAGGGTTAAGATTGAGCAATCTTAACAAGGGTTAGGATTGAAAGTTGGGGATCCATGTGCACAATTGGCACCAATAAAATGGTGACAAGTTTCAACATAGGATTGGGTTGAGAGAAGAGGTTGGAGGCATTAAAGGCCTGAGAAGACCTCATGGTTATCTAGAAGGTAAGGGTCAAGTCTAAATTAAGATTACCCATTGGATTAAGAGTTAATCCAAGGATAAACCTTTGTGCAAATGTTTAAGAGATAATCATGGTCAAAGCATTAATGGCCTGATGAGACCTTTGGGTTGGGTAGAGGTTGAGTCAAAACAAATGTTTTAACCATGTGGGAGGGTTGAATTAACCATTAATGGTTATTGGAGACTTTGGGGATTAAGTGGTTGAAGGTTGGAAGCTTTCAAAGGTTATCCAAGACTTTGAGGGTTAATTTGTTGAACACACAAAGCATTAATTGCTTTTCAAAGACTTTGGAGTCTTTGAGAAGTGACTCCAATTTGCTTAGGAATGTGACAATATTTAGGGGATGGATTAGGCTAATTAGGAAGGGTTTAGAAGAATCTAGAAGGGGTTTAGGCATACAAGTGGATTTTGTAGGAAAATGCAAGTGGGAGAAATTTTGGTATTTTCAATTAAAATAAAATCATTTATTTCAATTAAATGGTGTAATTTGCATTTGGATAAATATTCAAATAAATATTAATTTATTTAAATGAGAAAATGAAGATAAAGCATTTAAATGCTTGAAGACTTTGAGGGAAACCATTAAAGGCTTGAAGACTTTAAGGAAAACCATTAAAGTCTTAAGAAGACTATAGAAGGAAGCCATCAAGTTTGAAGACTTTAAAGCCATCAAGTTTGACTACTTTAAGGGAAACCATTAAAGGTTTCAAGTGGGTGAGGATAAATAGGATTTTAAATAAATAATTTATTTAAAATAGTTGTGCAACTTGTTTTTGTAGGAAAATACAAGTGGGTGGAGGATAAAGGTGATTTAAATAAATTATTTATTTAAAATAATTGTGCAACTTGCTTTTGTAGGAAAATGCAAGTGGGTAGAGGATAAAGGTGATTTTAAATAAATGTTAATTTATTTAAATGTGAGAGGTGGGATTTTGGGGGATTTAAATAAATATTAATTTATTTAAATGTGAGAGAAGATTTAATTAAATAAATATGATTTATTTATTTAATTAATGGTCTGAATTTGGTTAAGTGAATTAAATCAAATAAATTGAATAATTTATTTAATTAATAGGAGAAGAGGGTTAAGATGAATTAATTAAATATTAATTTAATTAATTATTAATTGATGGTTAAATAATCAAATAAATACTAAGTATTCATTTAATTAAGTGGACAGATTTATGTGACTACATTTGCCCCTCTTTGAGACGGTGCAGTTTATCGCATCGTTTCAAAGAAAGAAAAATAGGTGTGAAGAAATGCCCCATAAAATGTAAATTTAATGGGTGGTATGCCCCCTCGAGAGATGGGCCGAATTTTTTTGAAAAATCGGGCGATCTCTCGAAAAAGAATGAAAAGTGGAGGGGAGGTAGAATAGAAGAAATTAGAACTAATGATGAAAGAATGGGAGAAAATGGAGTGAATATGAAGAAACAACAAGCCAGCGAGTACCCTGAGGTCATGCAAGAGATACATAGCAGATGTAGTGTGGGGTTTGGATTGATGCTATACAATTGATCAAAATTGGTTGGACAATCTGGTGCAATCGGTTGAATTGCCCCGGTCAAGTCAAAGCGTGACAGTTGATGTCAGTTGGTCGCTTGGACATGATAAAGTCTGAGTAAGTGAATCAAAGTGACCTGATGGTGACTTAGACAATTGATGTAATTGCCCGATGAAGTCAAGGTATATGAAGCAAAATACTCGTTGAGACGTAGACAATTGATGTAATTGTCCGTTGGATTGTGTTTGATTGGTTGATCAATTGATAGTGTGTGCGTGTGATGGATGGTTGTGGGGAATCATGGCAACCCCGTTGAGACTAGGTCATTATGATAAATGCCTGATGTAGTCTAGGATTACCATGATCGATTACCTGTTGAGACTCGAAGATACTTGATCAGAGTATCTGTTGATAGTCTAGGTGTGTGGGAGTCGAGGTACCTATGTAGAGAGAGTAACTTGCTTGGCTTATTGGATGACTTAGCATAGGAAACACAATCCCTCCTATTTAGAGATGGATGGTGATGAACGTGGCTTGATTGGGTTGATTGAGAAACGATGTAGGGTATGTGATGCTGATTATCGAGATGGGGAGGGTGAGGGGGGGTGGGTTCGATGTTAGATAGAAGAAATGGAGAACCTATGACTCATTCCTATGGAAGAAGAGGAAAATAGAGTATGCATTATTATGACTATGTATGCATGATATGTAGCTATTATGAATGTATTGATGGGTGGAATGCAACGAAATGCAATATATACAGATGAGATGAGATGACGATCCATAGTGCTCTATTTTCATCATTGAGCTTTAAAATGTTGGAAGAGAATACAAGCATCTTGACATAATGATTCAAGATGACCTGAGTATTCCTTTCATGGATTTTATATAGCAAGTTAATACAAGCAACTTGATATAATGGATCAAGTTGACCTAAGTATTGCTTGCGGAACAGACAAGGATTATCTCTATTCATGCATGACTTGGATCGTCCTCCTTGATCTTAGGCTGATCATATCCTGAGACAAGTTCATACCGTACTAAGAGATAAAAAAACCTTTATCCAGTTTGGATGAGGTAGGAGGAACCAAAGGAAGAGCATTGCACCTGCAAACAAACAATATATACATAAAGAATAAAGAATAAGGATCCTTGGTAATGGTTCATGCTCATATGGTCGAGGTATACGCTGTAGTCAGCAAGCCGTAGTGATCTATGATTGCATTTGGCATAAGATCACATAGCCTAGTGAACTTCCCACATAGACACCATTAGTACATGCCCCATAACTTCATCGGAAATAATGCGCAAATGATACAAAACAATGCTGAAAGATCCCGATACAGATAAACGAACGATTGTACTCACAAATCAACCAAGTATTTGATAGCTTAACATAATTTTCTTGTCAAAGAAAACATCATCTTGTCTTTGTTTTGGTAAGGAAGGATGCATCCTTGTTTTTAAAGACAGTTTCTGATTTGTTGGATGTGGATTGTGTGGTCGATTGATAAATGGTCATTGTGTGAGTACTGTGTTAATGTTGGTTTTGCATCTGCTTGAATGAATATGTACAAGGTGTTGCCATGTTTTGGTGTGATTTTCGATGGGTTTTTCGATGTTTTTGGATTTTGTGTAATAGTTTTTGAATGTTTTTGGATTTTGTGAGTCATTTTTGAATGTTTTTGTATTTTGCGAGACATTTTTGAATGTTTTTGGATTTTTTCTGATGATTACCTGAATGAAGAGCGTAATGACATATAAGACAATTTAGAATCCACTTCCATCACTAGGGTAAGGGTATTGCCCCCAGTTTGTAGACCTGACTTATGAAAAGGTGGGATGATAGACGCATGAAGTACTTTCTTAATGACAGATGAATAACAAACCATGGCTGGGATGGATGGATGGATGTGTGCATGAATGTGATCGCAACGAGCCTGAAAGATACTGGAGCCATTGCTTTTACGAGTGGCACCTGTTTGCCAGGTTTTCACCATCGTACTTACCCAAGGTGCCACCGGAGTGGTTGTTCACTGTTTGGATGCATGATTTTTCTTGAATTTTTGAATGTTTTTGAATGGTTTTGTATTTTCTTTAGGACATTTTCTGAATGTTTTTGATATTTTCTGATATGTAGGGGAGCCTGATGCTCTGTATACCTTAGGTATAAAACTGTTTGAGGTGCATGCTGTTGATTGGATCTGCGAGCGGTTCTCCGTCTGATGTAGCCAACTGATATACCCCAGACCCGAACACAGCAGTGACAACATATGGGCCCAACCAGTTTGATTCAAACTTGCCTTGATGTTCTCTGTTTGGTTGGTTGCGAGGATTTTCTCGAAGAACAAGATCACCTACCTCAAATGTACGAGATCTAACTCGGTGATTGTAGCTTCTACTCATGCGCTGCTGATAGGCTTTGAGGTGATTGTATGCAGCTTGTCGCTTCTCATCAAGTAACTCTAAGTCCTGAAGACAGGATACTCTATAGGCTTCATCATCGATGAGATTATGCAATGAAACTCGTAAGGATGGTATCTCGACCTCAATAGGTAAGATAGCTTCAGCACCATAGACCAATGAATAAGGAGTTGCACCTGTAGGGGTTCGAATGCTAGTTCGATATGCCCATAATGCTGGATTCAATTGAACATGCCAATTACGACCGGCATCATTGACTGTCTTCTTTAGGATTCTCAATATGTTTTTATTGGATGCTTCGGCCTGACCATTGCCTTGTGGGTAATAGGGAGTGGAAAAGCGGTGTTGGATATGAAATTTCTCACAAAGCTCACGGACATCCTGATTTTTGAAAGGAAGACCGTTATCTGTGACAATGGACATGGGCACACCATACCGACAGATGATGTAATTGAGGATGAATGAGGCGATCTGCTTGCCGGTGACTTGGGTAAGTGGAACAGCTTCGATCCACTTGGTGAAATATTCGGTGGCGGTAATAATGAATTTATGGCCATTGGATGAAGATGGATGGATTTTACCCACAAGATCAAGACCCCATTGACAAAAAGGCCATGGTGTTGTGATTGGTTGCAGTTCTTGAGCTGGTGCATGTATTAGGTCGCCATGAACTTGACATTTTTTGCACTTCCTGACAAAGTAGTAGGAATCCTTTTCCATAGATGGCCAATAGTATCCAGCTCGCATGATCTTCTTGGCTAGTGATGGACCACTTGAGTGAGTCCCGCAAATTCCTTCATGTACCTCTTCCAAAGCCTTTGTTATCTCACCTTGTTCTAGACATCGAAGGAGAGTACCATCAAGACTGCGTCGGTATAGGGTTTCGGCAATAATGGTATATCGAGCAGTTTGGCGAATGAAGGTTTTACGTTGGTTATTTGATTGGTTGGGAGGAGGGGTATGATCACGAAGATAGGTGTAGAACTCACCATACCATGGGGATTCAGAACCGACAAGGCGACATATCATTTCGGATTCAGGGATATCATAAGCGGGAATCCAAAGCTGTTCTACCAAGAACTCGTAGCGTGTTGAATTCTGTGGAAGATCTAGTAGAGATGCGATGGTAGCCATAGCGTCAGCAGCTCAATTCTGATCTCTTGGTATCTGCTCAAAAGTGATAGTAGTAAATGATGTCTTTAGAGTGTCCACCATTTGCTTATATGGCATGAGTTTATCATCTTTGGTCTGATATTCATCTGTTGCTTGTCGAATGACCAGTTGTGAGTCGCCATATACTTGTAGTTCTTGTAATTTCCATTGTATGGCTAATCTGAGTCCTGTGATCAAAGCCTCATACTCTGCTATGTTGTTTGTGCATGGAAATGTGAGCCTGTAAGACTTCAGGATGCTATCACCTTGAGGTGTGATAAACAGAATGCCTGCCCCCGAGCCATGCCTAGTGTATGAACCATCAAAATATAGTTTCCATGGTTGTGCTTCTGTGATCATGAATATCTCTTCATCTGGAAAAGTGGAAATGAGAGGATGATCGCCTATGAGTGGTGCATCGGCCAACTGATCTACAATAACTTGCCCTTTGATAGCCTTACGGTCCACATACTCAATATCAAATTCACTTAGAATCATCACCCATTTGGCTAAGCGACCTGTCAATGCTGCTTTGCTGAGTAAATACTTGAGTGGATCAATCTTTGCAATGAGTTGTACCTTGTGTGTTAATAGATAGTGCCGCAATTTAGTGGCTGCCAGGATTACTGCTAGGCAAGCTCGCTCAATAGGTGTGTAATTGAGTTCATAGCCAACCAGTGTACGAGAGATGTAGTATACAACACACTCTTTGCCTTCTGCATTATGTTGTGCCAGTAATACACCTAATGTTGTACTTGTCGCTGAGATATAAAGTAACAACGGTCTACTTGGATCTGGTGGCATCAACAATGGTGGATTCATGAGATAGTCTTTAAGCGCCTGAAATGCTTGCTGGCATCGGGCATCCCACTGAAAGCGGATGTTCTTGTGTAGCAGGTGTGTGAAGGGGTGACACTTATCAGCCAATTGTGCAATGAATCTGCGGATGGATTGAAGCCGTCCTTGTAGTGTCCTTAGCAGACTGATATTCCTTGGAGGTGGCATGTCCATGATTGCCTTAACCTTTGCTGGATCGACCTCAATGCCTTTGCTTGAGACAATGTATCCTAGAAGCTTCCCGGAGGTCACTCCGAAGACACATTTCTTTGGGTTGAGTCGAACATGATATTGTTCCAGTCTATCAAAGATTTGATCTAAGATGTGAAGATGTCCTTCTCTAGTAAGTGATTTTGCTAGTAAATCATCCACATAATCTTCCATCATAGTATGCATCATGTCATGGAAGATGGTGGTCATTGCTCTTTGATAGGTCGCTCCTGCATTCTTTAGACCAAAAGGCATTACATTCCAGCAGTATGTGCCCCATGGACATGTGAAGGCTGTCTTATGTTGGTCCTCTGGTGCGATCTTTATTTGATTGTATCCCGAAAAGCCATCCATGAGTGAAAGCATGGCATGTCCTGCTGTCAAATCTACTATGATGTCGATATTTGGTAGAGGGAAGTCATCCTTAGGACATGCCTTATTCAGATCTCTGAAGTCTGTACAAATGCGGATGCCCCCTTTTGGTTTGCCAACTGGTACAATGTTGGAGATCCATTCTACATAATCAATTGGTCTAATGAAACCAACATCCAGGAGTTTCTTGAGTTCTGTTTTGACTAGCACGACAATCTGAGGATGCATCTTACGAAGCTTCTGCTTGACAGGTTTGGCTCCTTTTGCTACTGTGACATGATGCATGACTAAATCAGGATCAAGCCCAGGCATGTCTGCATATGACCATGCAAAGTTGATCTGACGCTGTTGGAAGAACTCTATAAATTGAGGCTGTTCCTCTGGAGTGAGAAGAGATGCCAGATGTATGATATGAGGATTTTCAGGAGTCCCCACATTGTATTCTTTGGTTTCCTCAATAAGAATCGTCGATCGTTCCTGTTGTGTACTAGCAGGGAGAATGTCAAACCCTTCATCCTCAAGTGCCTCAGAGAGGTTTTCACCGTTGGATACGCTCTTTCTTTTTACTTTTGTTGGATCAAACAGTGCCACAGTGTGGTTTTCACTAGAAGATCCATGTTTTAATGTTATATTTTTGCAGCTGAAGGGTTTGGCATCCACCCCGAAGTATGCTGCGCTATTAAGTTCAATGGCGAATCCAGCTTTGTGATCCCCGCTTGGTAGATTATCCCTTAATTCCAAAAAGTCAATGATAGCCTCATCATTTTGGAAGAGGTCAAGACATGGGGGATTTGGTTGGTTCCATTCGATGAGTTCAGGGTGGATAATGGGCATTACTTCATCGATTAAGTTAAGTGCGGGAGATGTATCAGTGAGAGTTAAGACAGTGTGGTGAAGGTCGTTGATGGTACTCTCCCTATCAGAATCCGGCGTAGGATGAGACGTAGGGTCTGTGGAAGATGTTTCCAGCTTAGGAACCCAAGTGGTCTTTATCTGTGCTTCTCCGTAAACAGGGATGTCTTTGCGGGGTGGAGGTGGTGATGTGTCTTCCTCATCTAAAGTGTTAAGTTGCACTGAATCGAATTCCCACTCATGTGAGTCGGTCTCTGAATCACTCTCCAGCATCCGATTGCTATACCATACTGGGATGTCTTTGGAGTTAAACACGGCAGGTGTGATTGGTTTATGTATCCTTGTAGTGATCGGTGCTGCAGGAATTGTGATGGGGTTTAATGGATTTGTCACTGGAAGTATCGGTAATGGTGACTCAGTGGCTTCTGCTGGAATTACTGGTGCCATAGATGTTGCTGCGGGTTCTGATACAGTTGCTGCTGCTATTGGTGTTATTGATGGGATTACTGGTTTGTTTGATGGGATGAGTGACATTGGTGATGGTGGAGTTTTGAGCCTTGAGGGGGCAGTGGGGATAGTTCTTGATGGTGCTTTGATTATGAAAGGTATCCTCTTTGCAGTAGGTGGGCAAAATGGTTTGCTGGGTTTTCCTTTGAATCTGAGTTTAGGAAGGATCTCTTTTTCAAAGCCAAGGCCTGTATTACCTTTGGGCTTGAATTCTGGTAGTAGAGGTTCGTGTCGTCCTTGTTTGCAGTATCCCAAAGCACTCTGACCATCATATCCCATTCTTTGCATAATGAGGAGGCCTTTGCCATATTGTTCCGTAGGAAGTGTAACTTGCGGTTTGTCAGTGGTGATGGGATCTTTATAGATCCAGTCCGCCAGGTCCTCATCTTGTGTCTCTTCCTCTTGACTCTTTCCAAGGATGAAAGGCGTTAAGGCACATGCTGGCGTGATTAGTGGTTGCTGGAGCAACTGCTGTGGTTTACCATGTGTTCTAGGAGAAGTGGGCATTTGTCCCACACAAAAGAGCTGACTCAAGTTGTATTCTCCAGGACCTTCCTCTGCGATTTTCATCTTAAGCTTTTCTTGCTTGGGTATAGGGGTGTTTGAACTGGCAAGAGAGGCGGGATTTATATATGATGTGGAGGAAATAGCTTCTCTATTATTAGGAACGGTAATCTCTGGTTGATGGCTGATATTATGGCAAAATGCAAAGGGATTTGCATCGCCCAGGATTGTGATCTCGACCCCGTTATGTGGGAACTTGATACATTGATGGTAGGTAGATGGAACAACTTGCATGGCATGTATCCAAGGTCTCCCTAATAATAGATTATATGGCAGAGGAAGGTCCAGAACCTGACAAATGATATGCTTTACCACAGGGCCCACTCGGATTGGTAGTACCACAGCTCCTTTGGATGAACGCTCTGCATCATCATAGGCTTTGATGGTGATCTTCTTACGAGGATCCACTGATTCTATTGCATATCCCAATGCTGTGACCAACTAAAGTGTGCAAATGTTTAGGCCTGCTCCATTATCGATCAAGACTCGCTTGATCCTGTGTTGGTTGACAAAGCCTTCAATGTGGAGTGAGGCGTTATGAGGTTGTTGGAAAGAAGAGTTGTCGCTTTCAGAAAAAGTGAGACAAGGTGATGACTTTAGATTTCCAACCATGGCTTGAAATTGGTCTGTATTCAAGTTTGCAGGGACTGACGCCTCTTGGAGTGCTTGATCCAAGATAGTTTTATGAGATGGTGACAGGCGTAATAGCTCTAAAATGGATATAAGCGCAGGCGTTTTGTCTAATTGTTCCACAAGATTGTACTGCTTTGGGATGGAGGTGGTGCCTTGTGGAGCTGCCTTGATGGTAACTTTGCTGCGACGCGTAACAACATTGCAATTTGAGGTGGGATTTTTGAAGGTGATAGTTGCAATTTGTTCACTGGCATCATACAGGTGATTGACAGTGTAATTATACGCAGCCTGCGTATAATCAGTGGTATCAGGACCTCGTCTGGAAGTGGAAGGACCCCTTTGATCTTGCGATGGAAGTGGATTTTTGAACATCTGATGATCATTATTGGTTGTTTTTGGGTCATGTCCTTCAATTTCAATTTCTCCTCGGTCAATAAGATCCTGAATGAGATCTTTCAATCGATGACAATTACTTGTCTTATGTCCTCTTCCTTGATGGAACTCACAATGTTCAGTATCTCTCCACCATGCCGGTTTGACTTGAGGCTCATAATTTGATAACTTAGGTAAAGTGATCAAATTCTGAGAAATGAGTTGTCGCAACACTGTTTCAATGGGTTCCCCTAAGGGAGTGTAAGTGCGTTTTTGTTTTTGTGGACGAGGTCTTGGTTCATCCTGAGATGTGATGCGACCTTGATTAGGAGGACCATGTGTATTATTTTGAGGTGGAGGATTTTGTCCTGCAAACCGAACCACAGGTTGTGCATTTTGGACAGTCCTGGCATCCACAACTCCATCATTGACGATATTCTTATTCTTGTTCCAGAAGTTCGGTTTATCGCTATTGAAGCGCGGGCGAGGAGCATCTTTTGGTTCATTAAAGATTTTGATGAGTCCTTTCTTGATGAGTGCCCTTTCACATTTTATACCCTTGGTGATCATATCGTTAAAGGAGTCTGTGTCTTTGACATCCAGGTGAAATTCCATTTCTTCGTTTAAGTTGGAAATGAAAATTTCCACTAGTTCTCGTTCAGGTAACTGAAGAGAACGTCTGCTAGACATTTGGCGCCATCGTTGCAGGAATACTGAGAATAGTTCACCTGGTTTTTGTTTGGTATTGCACAAATCAGCCATGGTGATGTCGCGTTCAATATTATAAGAGTAATGAGATAGGAACTTCTGGATGAGTTCCTCAAATGTTCTAATGCCACCTGGTAGTCGGGAAAACCATGATGTGGTTGTTCCTCCCAAGCTTTGGGGAAAAAGGCGCATTAAGTATGTGTCTTCATATGCAACTTTGAGACAAGCGGAATGAAATTCTCGGACATGATCACGGGGATCCCCCTTTCCTCTATATTTTTCAAATTTGGGTGTTTCGAACCCGCGTGGAAAGGGTGGCATATAAAGATTCCTATCAAAAGGATAGGGACAAATGTCGTTTGAGAATTGATTGGTCTTAACACCACTATGAAGTTGTTGGGCGAGATTCTCGACTTGTTGCCGCAACATCTCTATTTCATTTGGAGGAGGAGGTGGTGGGTTACCTCGAGGAATGTTATATCTAATGTGATTTCTACCCCTTTCCTCCTCATGGTGACTTTGTCTTTCTGATGCTTGTCTTAATTGGGCAAGATCAAAGTCCGAGGGGAGTTTGGCTCCTTCTTGAGCGAGTTTTAAGAAGTGAGCATCCGCATTGCTCCTTAATATTTCATCAAATAATTTGTTGAAGTGAGGGTTATGCTGAGCCCTTTCAATTGTTGAAGGAGTGGGAGTACTTGGGTTTTCATCAGTTACAGTTCCTCCAAGTGCTTCTTGAAATTCATTGAGGTTGTCTTCTTCTTCCTCAATTTCTATTTCTCGTTGCCTTGATCGCGATCGGGTTTGAGCCATTTTGTTTGTAAGTTTGTGTTGAAGTTGATTGAAGATGATGATGAGTTATTGATGAAAGATTGATGATTGGTGATTTGTATTGTATGGGGATCTCTAGCACTTTAAGGTAGATGTAACCAAAATTCCTTCTTTGAATTGCTTGTTTGTTTTGAGGAGTTTGGATGTGATAAGGTGTAGAGAAATCTGAGATGTGTTACAGATTTTGACTACCTAGCAATGAGAGGATTCACTCATGAACTAGTTTTAACCTGCGTAGATGTGTCTCTTAGGATGAGCTTATCCTAGATGTAGAAACAATCTAAAAGTGATGTGATGTGTTTGATTTCAAGCAATATCTAAAAGAGAACTTGGGACAAGAACCTCTTAATGTTTTGAGAGTTTTGGGATGGATGGATGATGGAGTGATGATTTATGAGTGAGATGATGGATGTTTTGTTTTTCAACTTCAATAAAAACTTTGTGTTACAAATGGAACAAACTCTACCTCTTCCCTTTCAGGCATTGGTGGCACTTCTCGAGCTGTGTTGTAGGTGATACAGACGTTTTGGGAAGAAGTTGGGATTAATCTTTCCTCCTTGATTTTTGTGATAACTCAGAGCCCTATATTGCATAAAAGCTCTGCGGTTCAATGATTCTGAATCAAACTCGTTTTTTTTTTTTTTCTTGAAGGTATAGACGCATGCGATGTAGAAAGACTCTATGTGAGACAAAAATTTGTCTATTGAGATAGAAGAATTTCCTCCTTTTGATCAAAGCCTTTGAGCTTAGTGGTCTCCTTTTCAAGGTGATATTCTGATGACACTTCTTCTTTCGCAAGATGTGAAGAATGGTCATAAAATTTGTCTCTTTGTTGTTTTGCACTTTGTTTTTGGTACTTTTGGTTGTTTTTGAGAAATGTTGGATGAATACTTTGTTTTTGGGATTGATTTTCTGATTTTTCTTTGACAAGAAAACAAAGCAAGCACACAAACACAAGAATGTTGCCTAAAAGGCACAAATGAGTATGGGTCTAGATCAACCCAATCCTTGGACTTGTATATGACCCTTCCTTTAGATGTATTTTAAGGAGTATTTCCAAAGCCTGAAGTCGGCTCAATTTGTACTTGGTCTGTAAAACGAACACACTTCAAACACTTTTTATCCCTAAGGTCAAATGGCCAATTGTGATAAATTTAGCCCACATCTTGATATTTCTTCGACTTTGGTACTACATACCTTATGAATCCCGCCGTGGCAGGTAAGGATGTGATATACTAAGTCTTGCACGAGCATAACAAATAGATGATCCCTATGATGGGGGAGTCACCACTTTTATCAAGCCACAAGTGACTTTTCAAAAAGCTATGTTTCTACTCAAGGAAATATGTATGGTGAGTATCTTGGGAGCAAAACCATCTATGCTCTTGCACTAAATTATATCGCAAATATCCTCAATCAATAGAACGGGTGGGCTACTACTTAAAGGTGTTTAGTCATGTTCGATGTTTTTGGACATAAGTTCATTCTGCAGTGACTCACTTAAGAGCCTTGTAACTGGTGGTGGGGCCCATTTGTCCTTTCGGCCAGTTACACTGTAGGAACAGCTATACCCAAGGCTACAGCTTTCGCTCACACCTGATTTCTATAGCGGCTCGAAGGATTTACCGCTCAAGGTCGTTCCCAAGAGTGATGTGTCTCTTGGCAGGCCTCTCTTAAAAAGATAAAATTTTGAGTGTTACTAACACTTTTCTCTTGCACCTAGGACCACGAAAGCCAAGGGAGAGGATAGTGTGTGTTAGAAGTAGGACCACTCGACCAACTCTTTGCACAAGTGTGCCAAGCACGAAAAACACTTGTTCTTTTTAATCTATCATTGCAATGTGATCTAACTATTTGGAGATGTTGCTCCAACAATCATGGTGTTCTTTTTAATTTTCAAAGGCAATTGTTGGAGTAAACTAGAATTTGAAAATCCTGGTCAACTTAATGAAAAACACGTTTGCATGAAGTAAAATTGCTTTAAAAATGAGACAAGTTGATTGTGAATTTTATTTGCACCAAAAATGGAAGTGTGGATTGTGAGTTTTATCTTGATGCAAGAAATAAATTTTGCCTTGTTTATTTTAAGCACCAAAATGAAGTTTGTTTCCTAACTTGCAAAAAAAAATAAAGTTGTTTTTGTATAAGTTTGTGGTTCTTTTTACCTTTGAACAATGAAATTCTTTTTAATAGCCCCAAACAAATGTGTGATTCTTTTTCAAAAGCCCAAATTTGAAATGTGAAGTTAATTTTAAACCAAAATAAAAAGTGAATTCATTTTTAAAACCAACTTCAAAAACAAGTTAGTAAAAAATATAAATCTACTCTTTAATCTAATTTAAATCTGCACAAAAGAGAAAAATAGTTAGTAAAATCCGCCTATTTGGTGGGCTTCTACAAGCCTAAATTTTTATTTTTTTTGGTTTTTTATTTTTTTTGGTTACAAAGTGATTTGTACAACGTTTTGTTACAATAGCGCTAGTCTGCGTTTGAACAGAGGCACTATTTAACACAAACGTATTAAAAGAAAGGGAAAGACAGAGAAGGGAAAAACACTGAAACAGGGGGAATAGCGCCAAAATAATGCCAAACGCTCCAAAACAGTGTCAAAATCGCAACCTGTGTGACATTTTCAACATTCAAACATGTTATTGGTTAAAAAAAAAAAATTGATCTTTTTGGTGTTTGGATTCACGTCGGGTTCACCAAATGATGCTCTGCAAAAAGGATTAGAAAATCTGTTTGATGGCAACACACACAAGAGCACAAGAAACAAACGTTAGTGTTAGCAACAAAAGATTATCCTAAACAGGCATATCAAGAGAGATATTAAGCATGAAATAGAAAGCATATAAACATAAAATGAAATAGCTAATCAAGATGCTCATAGTTGCTCCTCCCTTGTTCCTCTCCTCTCCAAGTCCCAAATGAGTGTAGCTCTCAGCAGCTTTTTGCACTATGGATGCTTATGGAGGATTGAGATTTAATACTAAGCTTCAAATATGAAATGAAAAGCTAAATACTATGCTAGAGTAGATAGTGATGCTATGAAAAAGCTCTATGCTAATGCCAGTATAACAACAATACTCTAAAATGCTTCTCTTTTGCTTGAGGAGAAGGGTTCTATTTATAGAAGAAATAGGGAAATGAAGGGTTAAGATTGAGCAATCTTAACAAGGGTTAGGATTGAAAGTTGGGGATCCATGTGCACAATTGGCACCAATAAAATGGTGACAAGTTTCAACATAGGATTGGGTTGAGAGAAGAGGTTGGAGGCATTAAAGGCCTGAGAAGACCTCATGGTTATCTAGAAGGTAAGGGTCAAGTCTAAATTAAGATTACCCATTGGATTAAGAGTTAATCCAAGGATAAACCTTTGTGCAAATGTTTAAGAGATAATCATGGTCAAAGCATTAATGGCCTGATGAGACCTTTGGGTTGGGTAGAGGTTGAGTCAAAACAAATGTTTTAACCATGTGGGAGGGTTGAATTAACCATTAATGGTTATTGGAGACTTTGGGGATTAAGTGGTTGAAGGTTGGAAGCTTTCAAAGGTTATCCAAGACTTTGAGGGTTAATTTGTTGAACACACAAAGCATTAATTGCTTTTCAAAGACTTTGGAGTCTTTGAGAAGTGACTCCAATTTGCTTAGGAATGTGACAATATTTAGGGGATGGATTAGGCTAATTAGGAAGGGTTTAGAAGAATCTAGAAGGGGTTTAGGCATACAAGTGGATTTTGTAGGAAAATGCAAGTGGGAGAAATTTTGGTATTTTCAATTAAAATAAAATCATTTATTTCAATTAAATGGTGTAATTTGCATTTGGATAAATATTCAAATAAATATTAATTTATTTAAATGAGAAAATGAAGATAAAGCATTTAAATGCTTGAAGACTTTGAGGGAAACCATTAAAGGCTTGAAGACTTTAAGGAAAACCATTAAAGTCTTAAGAAGACTATAGAAGGAAGCCATCAAGTTTGAAGACTTTAAAGCCATCAAGTTTGACTACTTTAAGGGAAACCATTAAAGGTTTCAAGTGGGTGAGGATAAATAGGATTTTAAATAAATAATTTATTTAAAATAGTTGTGCAACTTGTTTTTGTAGGAAAATACAAGTGGGTGGAGGATAAAGGTGATTTAAATAAATTATTTATTTAAAATAATTGTGCAACTTGCTTTTGTAGGAAAATGCAAGTGGGTAGAGGATAAAGGTGATTTTAAATAAATGTTAATTTATTTAAATGTGAGAGGTGGGATTTTGGGGGATTTAAATAAATATTAATTTATTTAAATGTGAGAGAAGATTTAATTAAATAAATATGATTTATTTATTTAATTAATGGTCTGAATTTGGTTAAGTGAATTAAATCAAATAAATTGAATAATTTATTTAATTAATAGGAGAAGAGGGTTAAGATGAATTAATTAAATATTAATTTAATTAATTATTAATTGATGGTTAAATAATCAAATAAATACTAAGTATTCATTTAATTAAGTGGACAGATTTATGTGACTACATAAAGTATGCAAGAAAAGAAGTTAGCATCGGAGTTTTGGCAGCAAGCCTTCCAAAACAAATGAATATGAAATCTAAAGTATGCAGGAAAAGAAGTTAGCATCGGAGTTTTGGCAGCAAGCCTTCCAAAACAAATGAATAATTAAATTTAAACTAGAATATAAATGAATTAATCCTGCATGTAAACTTTTTAACAAGTTTGAAAAAAAAAATTAAAATCTGAAACCAAAACCTGCACAATAGAAAATATTAGAAAAAGAACTTCTTCTCCTCTCAAGAATGCCTCCAACAAGATGAACTCCACAGAATGGTAACCTTCATCAATGTCAACTTAAAACAAGGATTAGAAACCTGCTCTGATACCATGTAAGGAAATACAGGAGCAAGGAAAGGAAAATAAAATCCAAGAAAGTTTATGATGAAGTAATTGTTACCAAGAGAAAAGCAAAAACCTTGGAGCATCACCCAAATGTGAAGAAGGAGGCACAAGAACTTTTGAAAGGGGAAAAGCAAAGAAAAACCCCTTGTGATATTATGAATGAGGCAATGCCTAAAATGAGAGAGAGAGAGAGAGAGCAAGAAGCTCTTTACAATATTGTCATTAAGAAGAAATGAGAGAGGAGACATCTCTTAAATAGAGATGAGGAGAGGAGTTACAAAGTAACTCCCAAATCTATGAATGCCACCATTCATAAAATGTGTGTGCCATGTGTCCACATCCTCTTATGGAGGAAATCTAATATTCCTTAATAAAGGAAAATAAAAGAAATGACTTGTCCTCACACATGTACTAGAGGACAAATTACATGTAGGAATTCCAAAGGAATATCCTAAACTAAATACAAATAAACCTAAGCTAAGTAAAGATTAAATATTCTAACAGAATCACTAACTTGTTGAATTTTTTATGCTTATGAAAACCTTTGGAAATAGCTTGTTGGATTGGTAACTTGATTATCTGACTAGCTTGAAGACCTGTGATAGTTTTTTGCTCAATTCGGACAGATGATTTTTCAAGTTTTTTACCATTTTTTAGAACGTTTTTGTAGATGCAAAAGACAAAATCTTCTAAAAAAACAAAATGCACAAACAAGCACGAATCCTATGGTAGGATGAGACAATAATTGTTGAATCTCACATGGGGTTTCCCCCAAGGCTATGCTATTCAGAGTGGATATTTAAGTGCTTGACCCCACTGGCTCCACCCTCGACACTCACTTATCTGGGGAAGCCAAGCACCAGTTTCCATAAAAACTCCACATAGAAAACCTCATATCTCTACTAAGAACTGTATGTGTGTGAGCCGCTTCAGAGGTCCGACCTCCTGCGCCAACAATTAGAAGGATTTTGGCAGTTAGATACAAATGGTTTTTAGTAAGGGCTTTTGGTCATGTGACCATACATGCGGCACTTTAAACTCTGTAAATACATAAGGTTCCCAACCTATAGAGGTTACTCTCTATAGGGTTTATGTGGAAACATAGTGTCAGTATGAACTAATCAACACATGTTATCTATGGCTTTTGTCACAGACATGATTTATTTAGAGTGGATTGGAAGAACTCGGTATCAGCCTGTTTCCACTTGGGTCATTCCCCTCTCACTGGCCCCCTCAAGGCAGCTCGGCAAGGCAAGCCCTCTAAAGGTTACACATGAAAGAAATAGGTCTGGTTTTTCGATCACCATATGAGGGTGAGAGCATACTTGCCTACTACAACAAACACAGAAGACAAAGGTTTTATTTTAAGCCTTCTAGGAATCTATGTGCACCTACTTTAAGGAAAACACTAAAATGTAAGTTGCATGTTGTTCATTATCCTCCTAGCTAAGCTAGATGAAACAAGAATGATCTTTTACTTGAAAAAAACCCTTAATTTAGCTAAGTGAGGAAATGCATTAAATTTTCTCAAATCAACCCTGCATGAAGATAAGTCAATAATTTTTCAAAAATTTGGTCTCGGGGAGTCGAAACTGCAAAATATGTTAGCTGACAAATTGTGAAAATGTACCTTTGCGGATTATATGTTTAACAAAGCATATGTTTGACAGGGTAGAGCATATATTAGACAGAGCAAAGCATATGTTCGACAGGGAAGAGCATATGTTCGACAGGGTAGAGCATATGCCTGAATTAATAATAAAAGTGCTACCTTGAAAACAAAAGCGCTAGCCTATGCTACAAAAGTGCTAACCTGCATTACAAAAGCACTAACCTGCATTACAAAAGCGCTAACATATTAGATGAATGCATTACCAAATTTCACACAAGCGTGAAACTGGATTACAAATGCATTAAATTGATTTTTACGAGAATTAGACAGGATATTAGAAGGATATGTGCGAGGCCTCAGCCCCACAGTGGGCGACAAAAATGTTGAGGTTAAAGTTGAACTCCAAAGAAATATCCTAAAACTTGTTAGTCCATCATAAAATATAAAAAAAGAAAGCTATAGGAAACTTAATTTCAACCAATGAAGTAACATGAAGTAAATGAAATAAACAAGATTATACCTTTCATTATTTACACCTCATTGTGTCCTAACTCCATTGTTCCTAGTTGCAAATAATTTGCTCTCAGACAAGTACTGGTAGCTTCCAAGATGGAATATGAAGAATGGACTGATAGTTAATTGATACTATGATATGCATATGAAAATAATTTAAGCTAACATGATATTAAGCTATGATAAGAATTCTAAAATTGCTAATTGCTTCAAACTTAAACTCACGGATGCAAGATGAAAACTTCTAGAATGACTATATGATTAGCTATTAGTTTCAAAATGGCTTAGGAGACCTCTTTTTATAGATTTTTGAGTACATGAGCTTAGGTGGCAGAGATCAACGGTCATGATTGAATCTTGCAAATTGGATGGCTATGAGCAAGAGGTTGAAGGTTGAGAGAAAGGGGGAAGGAGAAGACAAGTGTCACTCATCTCACCTTGACTGAGTTGAAGACTTGAGAGGATATAGGATAGTTGGAGAAGATGAAGGAATGAGAGGACAAGTGAACTCAAGTCCTCCTAAGATATAGGGATGTTGGAGAGAATATAGAAGAAAGTTAGGAAATATGTGTACATACACAATATTTCATTTATTTTGGAAGTTGGAGATAAGTGGCTAATAAATGATTTTATTTTATTTTATTTTGTTGAATTAATTTAGCCACATGATGGATGAGTTGGCAAAGAAGAAGTGATGTGGAGAATGAAAGGTGAGTTGAAAAAGGGATTAAATAATTAAGAAATTATTTAATTAATGAGACTAAAGGATAGTAGATAGAGGAATAATTAAATATTAGATAATTAATTAATTGATTAGAGGAAAAGGATATAACAAATTAATTAATAAAATGTTTCAATTAAATTAATTAATAGAAGCACATGAAATGAATTAAATAAATTAATCTTTTCAAATTAACTATTTAATAGAAGAATAATTATTAAATAAATATAAAATATTTATTTAATTGCTCATAGCCATTTTTATGTGTATACAACTGCAGTTTATCAGATCTATTTTTGTGATTAAGTTTGTTATTCCGATGAAGACCGATTCACCCCCCCCTCTCAGTCCTCCTTCTTTCATGTTGCTAGTTCATGATTCTAACACATATGAGCTTAGGACTATTAGAGAGGCAATGGGTATGCATGATGCAGATTCCTAGATGGAAGCCATGAATGAAGAGATGGTTGCATTGAAGAAGAATGCTACATGGGATCTAGTACCTTTGCCTGAAGGATGAAAACCCATTGGTTGTAAATGGGTATTCAAGAAGAAACTTGGTTCAGATGGTAGTGTTGAGATGCACAAGGCACAATTGGTTGCAAAGGGATATTCCCAGGTCGAGGGAATTTATTATGGGGAGATATTCTCTCCTGTAGCTAAGCTGGCATCCATTCAAGTTTTCACTTGCAGCAACTCATGATTTGGAAGTTGAGTAGATGGATGTGAAGACAAATTTCCTTCATGGTGACTAGGAGGAGGATATTTACATGTAACAACCAAAGCACTTTGTGGAGAAAGGTAAATAGAATTTGGTATGCAAGTTGAAGAAATCTCTTTATGGTCTTAAAAAATCTCCTAGAATATGGTACCATAAATTCGACACCTATGTGTTATCATTAGGATTTATGATATCAAAATCTGACCATTGTGTTTATTACAAAGCTGAAAATAGTCGTATTCTCATTATTGTCCTTTATATGGATGATATGTTATTCATCGAGAATGGGAAGATAATGATTTCGGATTTGAAGTCTCAGTTGTCAGTATAGTCGAGATGAAAGATCTGGGTTTAGCAAGGAACATTTTGGGAATGGAGATCAAAAGGGATAGAGCTCACATAAAGCTTTGGGTTAGCCATTGGAAAGATTCAACATGATAAATTGCAGACAATTAGTTGTTCCTATTTTACAAGGGACAAAGATTTATGTGGAAGACTATCCAAAGCCTCCTACTGAGATGGAGGACATGACCATAATTCCTTATGCAAGTGTTATTCATAGCCTAATGTATGCTATGGTCTCTACGAAGCTAGACATTACACAAGTAGTGGGAGTCCTTAGTCAGTCTATGGCTAATCCAAGATGGGTGCATGGGATGCAGTGAAGAGAGTGTTCAGATATTTATAGGGTACTTCCGAGTATTCTTTTTGTTTTTGTACTCAGGTAGTAAATAGGCATAAATTGCATAAATCAAATTATCAGAGAGAGAATCACAACTCTAAATCCAATTATTATTACTCCTAAATAACAATGAAATAATACAATTATCAATTGAATTGAAACAATCTATCTAAGACTCCCTCAATTGACATAGCAAGGCTTCCATTTCTCTTCTCCATTGTTGTTGATGTAGGTGGTTCTCAAGTATTGCACTTGATTTCCTGCATAAGATAGACAACAATATTGAAGACTGTGATTCTAGATTGAATTGAGAAAAGACGTTGAATTTATAGATTTTCAACACCAAAGGGGTGATAAATAAACTCAAGTGTTGATTGATAGACAACTAAAATTGATTGATCTGTGAACTCAATTGATTGATTTGTTAACTCCATTGATTGATCAATGAACTTAATTGATTGATTAGTCAACTCACTTGATTGATTAGTGAGATGAATTGATTGATTAGTCAACTCACTTGATTGATTAGTGAACTGAATTGATTTATTAGTGAACTGAATAGACTAGGGAGATGACTGAATTGATGGATTAGTCATAAAAAAATGATTTTGAGTTAAAAAAGATGATTGATGAGTTGACTGAGTTAACTGATTAGACAACTGATTTGATCAATCAATTCTGATTTTAGCATGTGTTGTGGGAGTTTGAAATTGAAATTGATTTTCATTTTCAATTTGGATTTGAATTTGGTCATTCAAATGCTGAAATGCATATGAAATTAACTGAAATTCAATTTTGGGGAAATGTGAATTTGGAAATATGAAATTAGATGAAATTAATTGAAATTCGAATTTGGGGAAATGAAATGAAATTGGATGGAATTATAATTAGGGGATTTGGAGGAATAAGTTAATTAATTTAAATAGTTTAAATGAAATTACTTAAACTTAGGAGATAGAATTAATTAAACAATAAAGATTATTTAACTAAGGAATAAATCATAATTAATTAAATAATTGATATTTAATTAATAATTGAGATATGGTTAACTGATTAAAATGATTTGAGAATAGAAATAGAATAATTAGAAGTGTTGAAAGGTAATGATTAGAAGAAATAGTTAATTTAATCAAATAATTAAAGAATTACTTAATTAAATAGACGAATAATTAGTGTAAAATTAATGAGACATTTTTAGGTGTCTACAGTTTCCATGGTAATTGTTAATTCTATGAGGATTTGGTTAATACTGAGGGGGGGGCTGAATCAGTATTAACACCAATTTGAAACTTTAAACCCAAATCAAACTTACAACAAATCTAACTTCATTTACCACATATGCCAACTCATTAAACAATACCAGTAACTATTGATAAATTTTTGATAAACTGCTATAATCGGTGTATTCGGAAATAATGAATAAACTAAAGATAATCAATAAATGTTAGGATTAATGATAGTCCCAAAGATACTGAGAGGGGGGACGTGAATCAGTATCTAACCGGTTAATAGATTCTTTAACCTTATAAAGCATTTTGCAGTCCAAAACAATGTACCGGTAAATAAGAATTAATGCAATAAATAGGAACAATAAAGACAACATAGAAAACACACCATAACACAAGATGTTTAATGAGGAAACCCAGTCTAGGAAAAACCTCGGTGGGATTTGTGACCCACAATATTCACTCATTGGCCAATGAATGGATATTACTTACAATGAGGGGCCTGCACATGTAGGAAGACCAACTGCCTAGAGCTCACTGCTCAATCTACAAAATGGAAGTCTCATTGACTTACAAATGGATTATGAGAATCCAATATAATGTACTGCTACAATTCAGCATCTGCTATGCTAGGTTCAGTACCGGTTTAAGCTCATACTATAACCATAAACCTTATACAAAATCTGCCTTAATATTCACTCATCACTTCTCCTCTATCATATATGATATGTCCATCATCACAAAATGATTTACAAGATCTCATACATATATGAGTCTATTACAATGTGCCATGTTGGCTTTACAAAAGGATATTTATAATTAAATACAATAAACAAAACTTTATTCATGTCGGCTGGGGTGTCGGTATGCATTGTTGTCACGGCCGGTGAAGTGTATGCCGGTGTCGGTGCCTGCCGGTGTCTTTACCATGTGAATGTCAGGTGGTTGCCTAAAGGTTGTCAGTAGGTTTCCATCAATGACAACACCATCATTTCTCACTAGAGTGTAGAATGCCAATAATCTCCCCCTTTGGCATTGATGGCAACACTCATGAGAAAAATCCAAAAATCTGTTCCAAAAATGAAGTCCAAAACTTTGCCAAAAATGTGTGCTCTCCCTGAGTAGATGATCTTCTTTGATTAGCCATTTTTCTCTTTCCACTACTCCCCCTTTGACATCAATGACAAAGGTTGTCAAAAAGTGCAGAATTTCACCTTGAAGTTTGTAACCGGTTGGTTACAATCTGAAATAGATTGGCAAAAACCAAGTTTAAACTTTGCATGAACCTGTTGTTGTCCTTCATGGTTGCCTCAGTTCTCTGGATTGTACCAGTGAAATGATGCATATGCTCCTCTGGTGACTTTTGACCTTGAATTAATGCCTCAGAGATCTCTTTCCTCAAAGAGATAAGGTTGTCTAATTTAGGACTAAGTTTGTGCTTAAGCTCTCTGGCTTTTGCCTTGATCCTTTCTTTCTCTTTCTCTAATTTTTCCATTTTTTCCTCAAATCCTGCTATCTCTTGCTCAATAACTGATATAGGTTCAGATGAACCAATGATATTATCAGCTATATCATCTATCTCCTTTTGTACTTTGCTTATCTCTTTCTCAATGTTCACTATAACAGATTTGTCTTGCATGTATCCCTGTACAGTTCCTTGTAATCCAAATTTTTTTTATTCAGTGCTGGTAAAAGTGTGTTAATGTGTTCCATGCACTTCTTTATTGTTTCCTCAAAGAATTTTTCTTTTTCCTTTTCCATTTTCTCCTTGAATGTTTCCTCATTTATTTGATCAACTGTCAGTATATTTCCAGAAATGAATTTAGACAATGTGTCTAACTGTCCCAAAGAATCCTTTACTTGATCTAAATTGCATTTTGGTGCAATCATCTTAAGAATAGGAATAGTGTCATCAATTGCCTTATAGGCCAATGCATTACATTCATTTATCTTCTTTATTGAGTCCAGAAGTACTTCAGTCACATTTGTAGGTCTGAATTCACTTAGTGAAGTACTAGATGTCTGACCAACTGCCTTTACTATCTCAGTGCTTGCAATACTAGTATCCAATTTGTTTGAATGAACCACCGATGGATCAGTCTGAGTTTGTGTTTCAACTAGCAATGGTTTAGGCTTCTCAGTGATTACCATTTATACTGTCTCAATGTGTACCTGTGCATCTATCAGTTTCTCTATATTATCTATTGTCGGTTTCTCTGTGTTATCCACTGTCGATATCTCTAAATCTATTAGTTTTTCAGTGCCAACATCTACATTACCAGTATTTGTTTCATTGTCCAAAGGTTTCTCTGTATGCACTGTTTGCTCTGTTTTCTCTGTTTGTATTCCAACCTCAATATTTTCTGCCGGTTGCTCTGCAATGTTTTCAGTGTTAGTAATATGATCCTGTACCTCTGAGCTATCCTTATCCACAATAATGTTCACTTCTTGAGTATTAATGTTCATGGTAAATAAAATTTCTGACTCAGGGTTAGTATCCTCATGTGTTGTGTTAACATCTTCAGTAGGCGGTGTGTCCTTAGTATTTGTTGGTGTAGTAACCAAAGGTGGTGGTATGTTGTCAGTCACTTTTATGTTTGGTAATCCACCAACTTTACCTTTCCCCTTGTCTCTGTCCTTCTGATACACTTTGAAATTTTTCTTAGGTCGGTTCAACTCTTCCTGTTTTTCCTTCTCAACAAAAAAGATGTCCCACTTGTCTGTTGTTTCCTCTGCAATTTCATCGACTCTACTAGCCATTTGGCTTACATGTCGGTGTCCACTTGAAAAAACAGATCTGTTAGCTTCACTAATAAGTTCATCAATCTCTTCTACAAAGTTAACTGGATGTACCACTAGAAGTTTTTCAATTTTGAGTTTCTTATCTAACTCCATAACTGCAATCCTCTTATAATCTAACCTTTTGTACAATTCATTAGGCAAATCATCTACAACTTCTACTAATACTTTCTTGTAAATATATAGATGTAGAATTATGTTGTTCTCAACACTTTCTTTCTCTGCATCTGTGAATGTATTATACAGTTTGATAACATTTGATAAATTGTTGTCATCAGTGATTTCACTCAATAAGTTATCCAGAGGTGGTATAACCTGTTTTTGTTTCCTTTTCTTTGGTGTCAACTTCTTTGCTGGTGGTCTAACTGCCTGTTGCTTCTGCCTTGGTGTTCTTGTTTTCTTGGGTGGAGGAGAGGGTACCGGTGAAGGTTTTCTCTTCCTATCAACTCTTTTAAACTCTGCAGGTATTTCACTTTCTGATGATGTACCAACCGGTGAGAGATGTTCCTCTAGTTGTAATCCTTCTAGGTCACTTTCCTTAATTCCAGTTAGGTTTAAGACATTTTCCTTTATTTCCTTTGCTTGTTTAGATGCACTCCTTATGTACTTTTCTCTTCTCTTTCTTTGTTTCAGTGTATGTACATCACTCTCAATTGATTTTGCATTACCAAAAACCTTTTCTTCTGGTTCTCTAGGTGCCTCTAATAGGGCTTTAGCATAAGTTTCAATAATATTTACATAGGCTTCATACCCCATTTCTGTTACCCATACAGTTCTAGGAAGAACTGCCTCCATCCATATTTCATCCCTTTTAATCACAAAACATATTTCTTTGTTGTACTTGTCTATTATACTTTGTGGTAGTCTCTCCCTTGTTTTCATTTTTGCTTTGAAGGTTTTGAAGTACTCTGTTATATTGTTTTCCTTCTCACTATCCATGCCGGTGAAGATTTCTAGCAATTGTTTGCCTACCAGTATATCATTTCCAAAATCTTTCTTTCCAATACCGGGAACTTCTTTTTTGAAATATAACATAAGACATACCAAAAGATTTCCAAAACGAAATGTTCCTTTCTTATCTCCTTTTATCTTTCTTAGGTTGTCTATTATTTCATCCTTTGGCCACTCACATATATCTATTTTTGCATCATTGTTCACCATATCATAAGCACTTTTACTGCAAAGACTAGAAACTGAGTTGAGTCGGTTTGCATGTGTGGTCTTATAACCTAGGATCATGCTTATGAATCTGACATTTTCATCTTTGACATCATTTACTCTCAGGGATCTGCTATCATATGTTGCTCCTGTTAATGTCATGACAGTGTTATTGGGTACCTTCTTAGTCTTATCTAGCCTATTACCGATGGAGGGTAAACCTGTCACTGCCCTAATTGCTTCTTTAGTGATTTTGCAAATGGAATCTAGCCAAAGAAGTTCTCCATGAACTCTGCTAAGGACAATTCTTACTACCTCCTTAGGAAATTCAGGGATGTCCAAGGTTTCCACAAAACCTAAAGTTTCAATTATCTTGTGCTCGGGTTTTATATTTCCATTTTCATCACAGATAACAGTTTTAAACATTTTCGATATTTCCTCAGAAAACCTAATTCCTCAATATTGCAATGAATATAGATTCTAGGGTCTTTAGCATAAGCCACACCTTTTGGAATTTTAGAAAAAGCACCTATGGAATCATCTTGTTTCACTATCTTGGGAATGATCTTAAAAACGGGCCTAGGGCATTTCACAACTTCCACAATAGTAGGGTTTGCTATAAATTTCGGAGCAGAGGAGGAAGCCATTGAAAAATACCTTAATCTACCTGATAATGGTTGAGTGCTTGAAAGAAATCGCTTCACTTCTTTGCCTTGGATGTTTGAATGCTCAGTGAATTGAAAAAGAGGGATAATCGATGCTTTATAATGTCTTTTCTTCCAACAACCACATTAAATGCTTGTTGGTTAAGCAAAACTTAACACATCTGCCAGTAAAGAAGAAATCTATCTTCTCACCATCTACCGAGGGCAAACTGCATGATATTCAACTTGCTGCAATACCCCCAAAGGGTTAGTTTTCAGTTGGATGAAGAATCTCCTGTCGGTGGAGTAATACTTTGTTCTACCGGTGAAGGAATAGTCTTATCAACATTCTGATCTCTCTTTCTAATCCATTGTCTTGAAAATTATTGCTTTACCTCATCAACCTTTTCTTTGCCTTTCAAACTAGGTTCTTTATTATTTGCCGGTGAATTCTTGCTTCTATAAAATTTTGCAATGTGTCCAATCTTGTTACAAGCATAACAAGTCACATTATTCTTTTGAATAGCCTTTTCCATATCCTATGTCAGTTTGTGTTCTGCATTGATTAGATAAGTGCCCAAATCTTCCACAAACATAACATCTTACATTCATTCTGCAGTTTTCTGAATTATGACCAACTTTGTTGCATTTGGAACATTGACCGGTGGGTGCATTAGTGTTCTAATTGTTTCTAGATCTACACTGATTTTCTCTATGACCGCACTTGTTACAATTAAAACATTTCCCATTAAATTTGTAAGCATTAGGTTGTCTTACTGGTTTACTATGATCATGATTGCTTGTAGTACCAGAACTTTCTCCAACTTCAAATCCAAATCCATTAGTATCTCCATTAGGTTTCTGACTTTTCAGCATATCATAAAGTTCTTCTGAACTTTTCTTGAATTTCTCTTTATGTTGATTTGCAGTAGCCAACTCATTTTCCAGAATTCCCATCTATCTCGTAAGTTCAATTTTATCATGTTGCATATGAATCAAATCTGTCTTCAACATATCATTTTCATGACTGATTCTTAGATTCTCATTTCCAGCATCATTGAGTCTCCTAGTAAAGTCATCTTCATTCTTCTTTCTGTCTTCAATGTCCTTACAAAATCTCATGGTCATGTCTTTCATTTCATTCCTCATAGTCATGTTTTCTTGCCTCAATTTGTTCACAAGATCATTAAGAGTTTCCTTTTCATCATCATCAGTTTGCATCTTCTCATGAATTTATTTTCTTTTATTTCTAGCAATAGTGAGATTCTCCTGAAGTCCTTGAATGATTTCTTGTGCAGTCCTCAGATCATCTTCAAGTTTGATATTCTTCAGCTTCTCTGAATCATAGTCCATAAGAGCTCCTTTCAATTGCTTTCTTAAGTTCTCCATCTGTACCGGTGTCAAAATCTTCCTCAAGTTGTAAGGCTTTTGAAAATAGAGGACCAGGCTCTGATACCAATTGTTAGGATTAATGATAGTCCCAAAGATACTGAGAGGGGGGGGGGTGAATTAGTATCTAACCGGTTAACAGATTATTTAACCTTATAAAGTATTTTGCATTCCAAAACAGTGTACCAGTAAATAAGAATTAATGCAGTAAATAGGAACAATAAAGACAACATAGAAAACACACCATAACACAAGATGTTTAATGAGGAAACTCGGTGTGGGAAAAACCTCGGTGGGATTTGTGACCCACAATATTCACTCATTGGCCAATGAATGGATATTACTTACAATGAGGGGCCTGCACATGTAGGAAGGCCAATTGCTTAGAGCTCACTGCTCAATCTACAAAATGGAAGTCTCATTGACTTACAAATGGATTATGAGAATCCAATATAATGTACTACTACAATTCAACATCTGTTATGCCAAGTTTAGTACCAGTTTAAGCTCATACTATAACCATAAACCTTATACAAAATTTGCCTTCATATTCTCTCATCACTTCTCCTCTATCATCTATCATATGTCCATCATCACAAAATGATTTACAAGATCTCATACATATATGAGTCTATTACAATATGCCATGTTGGATTTACAAAAAGATATTTATAATTAAATACAATAAACAAAACTTTATTCTTATCGGCTGGGGTGCCAGTATGCATTGTTGTCACGGCTGGTGAAGTGTCTGTTGGTGTTGGTGCCTATCAGTGTCTTTACCATGTGAATGTCAGGTGGTTGCCTGAAGGTTGCCGGTAGGTTGCCATCAATGACAACACCATCGTTTCTCACTATAGTATAGAATTCCAACAATAACAGCACATGAAAATCATTCCACATGAACACCCATTTTTTCACGTGGAAACCCAAATAGGGAAAAAACCACGGTGGGAGTTAGTACCCACAAAGATTTGTACTCTTTTGAAGTACTCCCTGTTAGGAGCTTACAATACGCCCTATTAGGAGTCACCCAGTTAAGGGATTTGGATGTGCATCCCGGTTAGGAGCTTAATGACTTGTTAGGATCAACCTCGTGAGAGGATTTATCACTCTTTTTGAGAGCTACTCTTATAGATCTAAGTTCTTGGATTGCAGATACTCTTATAACATACTGAGGTTGAATAGTTCTAAGCATTTTACTTACTATTGCGTCATCATCTATCTTACCTCCAACACTCTTTACGCCACCGACAACTTCTTTGATTCTCTGACCATACTGTGCAATATTTTCTCCTTCAAGCATTCTCATGTCATCAAACTTTCCTCTCAAGCTTTCCTGTTTGGCTCTTTGTACATGCTTATCTCCTCCATAGATTATATCTAACTTTTCCCAAACCTCACATGCAGTTTCCAATCCTTGAACATCAATATATTCTGAATCCGATAAAGTACTTACAATAGCTTCTAAGGCTTGCATGTTCTCTTGCTTCTCTTTGAGTTCATCTGGTGTCAAGGGAGTGGTAGTAGGAGCAACATATTTTGTTTCAGCTTGCTTCCAATATTGTGCACCAAGACCTTTGATGTAGATCTTCATTATGTCTTTCCAGATCTTGTAGTTATCCTTTTTGAACTTAGGACCCTCTTTCTTTATCATCTTGACTTCCTCAGAATCTTTCACTCAAGTGGTTAGGCTTTCTGCACACAGAGGACCAAACCTCTGATACCAATTGTTTATTCTATGAGAATCTGGTTAATACTAGTGGGGGGGGGGGTGAATCAGTATTAACACCAATTTGAAATTTTAAACCCAAATCTAGCTTCATTTATCATATATGCCAACTTATTAAATAGTACCAGTAACCACTGATAAATTTCTGATAAACTGCTATAACCGATGTATTCAAAAATAATGAATAAACTAAAGATAATCAATAACATCACATGAAAATAATTCCACACGTGAACATCATATTTTTGATGTGGAAACCCAAATAGGGAAAAAACCACAGTGGGAGTTAGTACCCACAAAGATTTGTACTCTTTTGAAGTACTCCCTGTTAGGAGCTTAGCCCTGTTAGGAGAAGACCCTGTTAGGAGTCACCTAGTTAAGGGATTTCGATGTGCAGCCCGGTTAGGAGCTTAATGACCTGTTAGGATCAACCTCGCGAGAGGATTTACCACTCTTTTTGAGAGCTACCCTGTTAGGGGATTTACAAGATTAAGGCATGTTAAGGGATTTAATCTGTTGCAACTGTTAGGAAACAACAGTGAAAAAGTGATCTGTTACTTGCACTTCTCACCTTGCTAAATCACATCCAGTTATGCTCCAATATTTGCAACTCTCAGGAAGATCTCACTCTTCTTTGGTATGGCTTCACACTCTTCTCTAAGACCTTCGACACAATGAACATCAACCTTACTGACATAAATAACCTTTACAACTAGGTAGGCATCAAAACCCTAAGAATTACTACATAGATCATCACAGATCTTTACAACTCATTACAGATCATCATATGGATCATTATAATCAATTACAAATCAATATCAACCATTGAATAATCATAAGTCATCACATCAAGTCGATTTGGTACAAAGTCAAACCCTTAACTCATTCCGCTAAGCACTTTGCATATTCCCAAGAAATTCGCTCTCCAAACATGCCAAAACATCTTTGAAACACTTCACATGGTTTGTGTCGCATTATCATCAACATGTAGACTTGATGTTGATCACTGCCATACCAAAAATCATTACCGGTTTGATGATTTCTTCACCGGTTCTAAAACCCTACTAAAACCCTGGTAAAACTTCATCAGAAATTAGAAACATGCCTTCCGATAGTCATCACAAGATGTGGTTCCAGTCAGATACTCATTTCCATGATACAAGATTACATTCCAAACCGCAAATCACCAATCATTTACTTCAAGTAAAGCACCTCTGCATATACCAGCTGAAGTCTTATTTCACAGTAATTTGTATATTGTCAGTAAACCCTGTCTCTGGTAGACTAAATCACTTAGCTGACAAACCAAACATCAGATAACATCATTAATCATCAATTGCCATCAATGACAACACAAATAACTAATCAAGTCATCTAATCACAAAATCTCAATCTCTTCATGACAAATAGTCTTCTATCCTCTACCGGTTCAGTCAATAGTATTCAACTGCATCACCTCATCTGCATCAGTTATGCCAATCATGGCAACATTCTCCCCCTTTGGAATTGATGGCAACAACAATCAGATATACCAATCAGATTGCAACACCATCACTACTACTTGTTGTCGGTATCATATCATCTGTCGGTCTCCTCCTTTTGTCTTCTCCCCATAAACCAATACTTCTCCAACTTCTCTGATCCTTTTCTTCTCTCAAATCTGATCTTGTTCTTCTCCCAAATATGATCTTGTTCTTCTCCCCCTTTGATAGTAATTCCAAAGGTGTATGTGCATCATCGATCTTCTTTATTGTTGCTTCTGTCATCATCATCTCTGCTAACCAAATTAGAATCATTATATCTAATCATTATGTCAAATCATTAAATCAAAGCTTTATATCCGAGTTAGTCCCCCTATGGAGTAGCTTGCACCTCATCAATCCTTAATGAAGAATAATCATTAGATTCACAGGATTGATGCATCTCCATCATTCTGGTTCTTCCTGTGTAGGGGTCTAACCCCTAGTTTACCTCTAAGAAACTCAAAGGTAGTCTTCGATAAGGGCTTTTAGTAAAGATATCAACTATCAGATTTTTACTCTTCACATATTCCATCTTGACCTATTTTTCTTGAACTCTTTCCCTTAGAAAATGATACTTCAATTCAATGTGCTTTGTTCTAGCATGAAGTACAGGATTCTTAAAAATATTTATAGCACTTGTATTATCACAATAGATAGTCACTGATTTAGACATATCTATTTTGAATCTTTTTAGCACATGTCCCATCCATATTGCTTGTGTGCAATTCATGAATGCAACAACATACTTTGCTTCAGCTATAGATTGAGAAACACATGTTTGTTTCTTGCTCATCCATGCCACTAATCTTCCACCATGAAGAAAGGCTCCACCGGTTGTTCTTTTCCGGTCATCCACATTACCTGCCCAATCTGCATCAGTAAAGGCACCCAAAGTAAAATCTCTTTTATAGGGATACCATAAACCATAATCTACTGCGCCTTGGAGATATCGAAAAAATTCTCTTCACTGCCACCAAATGTGTCTCCTTAGGCTCTTTCCAAAATCTTGCAACTAATCCAATAGCATGAGCAATGTCTGGCCTACTATGAATAACATAGTGCAACCTACCAATCATAGACATGTACATTTTTTCACAGACAATGGGAGAATCATCTTGTTTGGACAACTTGCAACCTGTCGCCATCGGTGTTCCTATCGGTTTGTAGTCTTCCATGTCGAATGTATTCAACACCTCTTTGACATACTTGCTCTGACAAATAAAGATACCACCATCTAGTTGTTGGACCTGTAACCCAATAAAGACTTTATTTCACTGATTAGAGATATTTCAAATTCCTTTTTCATTACATCAGCAAAATCCATACACATATCATTATTTCCACCAAAAATTATGTTATCTGCAAACACTTCTGCTAATGGCATCTTGTCTCCATCAGTCTTCAAATAAATGTTGTTGTCCTCACTAGTACGTTGGAATCCAAATTTGATCGGATGTGCATGTAATCTCTCAAACCATGCTCTCGATACCTGCTTTAGACCATATAGTGCTTTATGCAATTTACATACCATGTCTTTATCATCGGATAGAGAAAATCCATCTGGTTGTTCAATGTAGACTTCTTCTTCTAGAATCCCATTTAGAAAGGCTGATTTGACATCCATTTGATAAAATTTGAATCCCTTATATGCAGCAAATGCTAGCAACATTCTCACTCCTTCTAATCTAGCAACCGGTGCAAAGGTTTCACCATAATCCTCACCTTCTTCCTATGCATACCCTTTGCAGACTAACCTTGCCATGTTTCTTACAATTTTTCCTTCTTCATCCAACTTATTCCTAAAAACCCATTTTGTTCCAATTACATTCTTATCCTTTGGTCTAGGAACAAGTGACCATGTCTGATTCTTCTCAATTTGATCTAATTCTTTATTCATTGCATTAACCCAATCATCATCTTTTAGTGCTTCCTTTATTGTTTTGGGTTCTATTGTATATATCAAGCAAGAGTTTTCTCGGATTTTCCTCCTTGTTTGCACACCAACATTCTTATCACCAATTATCTGCTCTTGTGAATGGTTTAATATGACATACCTAGGCAATACTGGTATTGGTTCTACATCTTATGCTTCTTGTTCTTCATTTTCTTCATCGTTGTCATCACTTATCGGTTGAGCACCTAATTCTCCATTTGTCGGTTCTTCATTGTTTTGTGCTTCCGGTTCAATAATCACAAGTTTTCTCATCATCTTTTTTAGGCTCAAATCTGCTGGTACCTTCTGACTTTCTAGAGAGATCATCTACCTTCACATTAGCACTTTCAATAATATTCTTAGTTTTCTTATTGTAAAATTTATATGCCTTACTTCTAGTAGAGTAACCAAGAAAGATTCCCTCATTAGATTTTGTATCAAACTTCTCAGTGTGCTTATCTTTCTTAATAAAACATTGACTCCCAAAATTTTTGAAATAACTTAAACAAGGAGTTTTTCCATACCATAGCTCATAGGGTGTTTTGTTGTTACCTCGTTTTACTAGTACCCAGTTTAAAGTGTATACAACAATGCTGACTGCTTCTCGCCAAAACATTTTAGGTACATTACCCTGTAATAGAATGGTTCTAGAAGCTTCAACTATTGTTCTGTTCATCCTTTCTGCTATGCCATTATGTTGTGGTGTCCTCAAAGATGACATCTATCTCTTGATACCCTGTTCATCACAATACTTTTAAACAAATTCATCAGATGTGAATTCTCCTCCTTGGTATGATCTTAAACACTTCAAGTTTTTACCAGTTTCATTCTCAACCAAATCTTTAAATGATTTTAATTTACTAAATTTTCCGATTTCTCCTTAAAAAATGTCATCCATATCATTTTAGTATAGTCATCGGTGAAAAGCATGAAATACCTATCACCATAATAACTCTTTATTCTCATAGGGCCACATAGATCAGTATATACCAAATCTAAAATATTATTTGAAGTACAATTCTTGCTCTTGAAAGAAATAGAGGTCATCTTACCAATTTGACAATCTTTACATATCACACTAATCCAGTTTAACGAGTTAGGGAAATCCTCTTACAACACTTGACTTTCTTACCTTAATCAAATTATCAAAATTAACTTGACAACATCTTTTATGCCACAACCAACTGTCTTCCATTCTTGCAACCAGACAATTATTAACATTACTATTCAAATGGAATAAGTTACCTCTAGTTTGCTTCCCGGTAGCAATCAGTTCACCATTACCTCCAAGAATTTTGCAGATTCCACTTTTACACTCAAGCAAATAACTTTTATCATTGAGATAACCAACACTTAAAAGATTATTCTTTAGACCATCAACCCAAAACACATCATCAGCATTACTCTTCCCATTTAGAGAAATTGAACCTTTACCTTTCATCATCTAGGGAGAGTTATTTCCAAATCTAACACCACCATCAAATTCATCAAGGGTTATGAACTTACTTTTGTCTTTGGTCATGTGGTGTGAGAAACCATTGTCTATAATCTATTCATCATTATTCTCCATATGAGATACCAGTGCCTTTTCATCTGTCAGTTCCTCCTTCACAGCTACAAACACAATTTCCTCATTGTCATCTTCATCTTCAGACTCCTCATCGGTCACACCTTCATCTGCTACAACATAACATTTCTTTTTGCCCTTTCATTTATATTTTCTAAATTTATCTTTCTTGTCAGCATTAGAACAATTAGTAGCAATATGACCAATTTTACTACAAGAAAAACACTTCAAAGGTAGCTTTCCTTTATACTTACCGGTGCCTCTTCGAAATATTTTTGCTAACAGTGCCTCAAGTTCCATCACCTCATCTTCATTGTCTTCATTTCCCGGGTTACTTCCATGACTTGACCTCCACTCATGATTTTGACATATATCTTTTCCTTTTCTAGTAGATGAACTAGTAACAGAAGCTTTAAAGGTAGATTCAGTAGATTTTGTCATACTATTATCAAAACTATTCAGCTCAAAAGTTGTAAGCTTGACAATCAATAAATCAACAATTATCTTATCTTTTGAAATAGATCTAAGTTCTTGGATTGCAGATACTCTTATAGCATGCTGAGGTTGAAGAGTTCTAAGCATTTTACTTACTATTGCCTCATCATCTATCTTACCTCCAGCACTCTTTATGCCACCAACAACTTCTTTGATTCTCTGACCATACTATGCAATATTTTCTCCTTCAAGCATTCTCATGTCATCGAACTTTCCTCTCAAGCTTTACTCTTTGGCTCTTTGTACATGCTCATCTCCTCCATAGATTATATCTAACTTTTCCCAAACCTCACATGCAGTTTCCAATCCTTGAACATTAATATATTCTAAATTTGATAAAGTACTTACAATAGCTTCTAAGGCTTGCATGTTCTCTTGCTGCTCTTTGAGTTCATTCGATGTCAAGGGAGTGGTAGTAGGAGCAACATATTTTGTTTCAGTTTGCTTCCAATATTGTGCACCAAGACCTTTGATGTAGATCTTCATTCTATCTTTCCAGATCTTGTAGTTATCCTTGTTGAACTTAGGACTCCCTTTTTTTATCATCTTGACTTCCTCAAAATCTTTCCCTCAAGCAGTTAGGCTTTCTGTACACAGAGGACCAAAGCTCTGATACCAATTGTTTATTCTATGAGGATCCGGTTAATACTGGGGGGGGGGGGGGGGGGTGAATCAATATTAACACCAATTTGAAATTTTAAACCCAAATCAAACTTACAACAAATCTAACTTTATTTACCACATATGCCAACTCATTAAATAATACCGGTAACCACTGATAAATTTTTGATAAACTGCTATAACCCATGTATTCAGAAATAATGAATAAACTAAAGATAATCAATAACATCACATGAAAATCATTCCACACATGAACACCATATTTTTTAAGTGGAAACTCAAATAGGGAAAAAACCACAGTGGGAGTTAGTACCCACAAAGATTTGTACTCTTTTGAAGTACTCCCTGTTAGGAGCTTACAATACGCTTTGTTAGGAGCAGACCTTGCTAGGAGTCACCTGGTTAAGGGATTTGGATGTGCAGTCGAGTTAGGAGCTTAATGACATGTTAGGATCAACCTTGTGAGAGGATTTATCACTCTTTTTGAGAGCTACCATCTTAGGGGATTTACAAGATTAAGGCCTATCAGGACCTACCCGATAAAGGGATTTAATCTGCTACAACTATTAGGAAACAATAGTGAAAAAGTGATCTGCTACTTGCACTTCTTAGCTTGCTAAATCAGATCCAGTTATGCTCCACTATCTGCAACTCTCAGGCAGATCTCACTTTTCTCTGGTATGGCTTAACACTCTTCTCTAAGACCTCCGACACAATGAACATTGACCTTACCAACATAAATAACCTTTACAAGTAGGCCGGCACCAAAACCCTAAGACTTACTACATAGATCATCACAGATCTTTACAACTTATTACATATCATCATATGGATCATTACAATCAATTACAAATTAATATTAATCATTGAATGATCATAAGTCATCTCAGCAAGTCGATTTGGTACAAAGTCAAACCCTTAGCTCATTCTCCTAAGCACTTTGCACATTCCCAAGAAATTCGCTCTCCAAACGCACCAAAACATCTTTCAAACACTTCATGCGGTTTGTGCCTCATTATCATCAAAATGTAGCCTTGATGTCGATCACCACTATACCAAAAATCATTACCGGTTTGATGATTTCTTCACCAGTTCTAAAACCCTACTAAAACCCTGACAAAACTTCATCAGAAATTAGAAGCATGCCTTCTGATAGTCATCACAAGATGCGGTTCTGGTCAGATACTCATTTTCATGATAAAATCTTACATTCCAAACCGCAAATTACCAATCATCACGAGTCATCCGCTTCAAGTAAAACATCTCTTTGCAGATACCGGTTAAAGTTCTATTTCACAGTCTTTTGTATATTGTCGGTAAACCCTATCTCCGGTAGACTAAATCACTTAGATGACAAACCAAACATCAGATGACATCATTAATTATCAGTTGCCATCAATGACAACACAACTAACTAATCAAGACATCTAATCACAAAATCTCAATCTCTTCATCACAAATAGTCTTCTATCCTCTACCGGTTTAGTCAAAAGTTTTCAACTGCATCACCTCATATGCATTAGTTATGCCAATCATGCCAACAGTAATTCTACTGGACCTCGGCATTCCTTGAGTATTCATGGGTAAGTAGACTTTGATTGGGAAGGTGACATTGATAGTAGAAGATCCACCAATGGATATGTGTTCATGATGTTTGGTGGTGCAATAAGTTGGATGAGCAAGCGGCAAGTTGTAGTCACTTTATCCACAACTAAAGCAGAGTACATGGCATCTACTCATGCTTGCAAAGAAGCCATTTGGCTAAAGAGATTGTGCTTGGATATTGGTTTTGATGCAGGACATATTATTATCTATTGTGACAGCTAGAGTTCTATTTGTTTACCGAAGAATCCTACTTTCCATGCCAAACACAAAGCATATTGATGTACAATTTCATTTTGTTCATGATATCGTAGAAGATGGAAAGGTGAAGCTAGAGAAAATTGATACTTTGGTTAATGTTGCAGATGCACTAACGAAGCTAATGAGCACCCAATGAGCACTGAGAAGTTCAGATGGTGTGCTAGTTCTATGGGTCTTGGGGCCTTGAGCAAATGACAGAGTGTTTTTTACTCTTGACAAGTCTTTGACAAGTGGGAGAATGTTGGGATTAAGGTGTCTCAACCTTAGAGTCCAAACATGCTAATTTAATTATTTATTTTATTTTTCACTCCACTTTGGAAGTCCTAAATTTTATGGAACTAGTGTCATAGGTTGCTATGTGGAGACTATGACAAATTTCTATTATGACTATGATGGTTTCTAGTTCAGTGGAAGAGTCATAGAGAGTTATATTTTGGCACTCTACATTTATGGTTTGAGTTCACTTTTGACAAGTGGTGTGAGGTAAGGAAGGCACCTATTTGGTCATGGTAACTTCTATGTTGTATTTACATTACATTTCATAAGACGACCATTATGGAAGAGATAGGTGATGTTGCTTTGGAAGTTGCTATGTGCAATGTGTCATTAGATTAGCAAGGTGTTGCTTGTGATACAACTTACCTCATGGGCTTTGAAGATGGTTTTGGAAACCATGGGCACATACCTCTTTGTGATGAGCTCTATTAATATGTTGATGCCTTAGTTGTTTTGTAAGAGATGGGTTGATTATTTCTAAGGCGTTGTTATGCTGTCAGAATTGTTTTTGAAATCTTTGTTGTAGCTACTCTTAAAGAGCATTGGTTGTGTGCATTGTATTGTAACTGTTGTTGTTGTTGATAACACAATTGAATTTGGCTTTTGGAGTGTGGTTTTTTTTCTCGAAAGGGTTTTCTTACTTATATCTAGTGTTGTAGTTTTATTTGTCAAATCTGATTTTATATGTGTTTATCTAATTTGCAATAGTTTAAGAGTTTGTAAGAAATTTCTACATCACCTCTCGTTAGATTTAGCATTTGGAAGCGTTATTCCACACTTAGACTTCCTTTCAATATTAATATAATTGATTATCTAATTAATTTAAAACTACGACTATTAACACAAACATAACCAAAGTCATCTAAATTTGGTCCACAAAATTCTTTATTATAACCTCATTAAATTAAACCAATAAAAAAAATGCAAACATTATAATCTTACTAGGATTTAATACTTGTTAATTATTAGATATTTATTAGTCAAATAAAAAGTTACGTTGAAAAATGTCTGGAAGGATAAATCAATATGATAAATCTTCCCATATTCAGAAAGAGCCAATAATGTTTATTTGAACAATTTTAAACCATCTTTTGGAAATTATTTTTCCCCGAGAAAGCCATCTCGAAACAATTGATAATCTTCCTTTGTATAGACAGGTCATCGTATTTAGCTGAACAGACTTGAGTCATTCTTACGATGATTTTTCACTCAAACAAGCCACATCGAAGCAAATTCTATTTTTTTTTTCAAGGTTCATGAAAATTTGACCGACATGTGAATAAGAATTTGTTTTTATCTGTTTTACAAACAAGTAATCTCTGCTAATTCAATGGTAGGTGCTTCAAATATAATCTAGAAAAGAAAACACTGTTTTGGTTTACCTCTTAGTCAATTGATTATTCCTGAAAAGAGTGTTGTCATCAGAACAGGTAGTTTGCCAAACTAAGTGAAAAATACATTTGAAGCATGGTTAAATACTTCCCTGGACATAAGGATTGAAAAAAACACACTACTGTCGGACATCAGAACAGGTAGTTTGCCAAACTAAGTGAAAAATACATTTGAAGCATGGTTAAATACTTCCCTGGACATAAGGATTGAAAAAAACACACTACTGTCGGACAAGTCGTTCCTGATTTAGCCAGAAACACACTAATGTCGTAAAAAATATATTCCTGGTTTACCTAGAGAAACAGGCAAACCTCATGCTCACAGCATTGTATTTCAATCATGTTAAGTCCAACATTTCAGCAGGTTGGTAGAGAGATAGATAAAATACAGATGCACTACTTTCCAGATGGCCAAACCAATGTCACAAGACCACCATGTTTCAACTTGCTCAATGTTATGCACAATATAGACTGTTCCGACATTAGATTTTCACAATCTATTATTCTGATGATTTGCTGTTTCTGGATTCAATTGTGAGAGAGTTTTGACATCAATATTTCAGATCACAACCTGTGATCCATCAAATCAAACATAAAAGTCTTCTTCTACCTTATCATGGATTCTATACGGAGAGATGTCAATTGTAAGAGAGTTTTGACATCAATATTTCAGATCACACCCTGTGATCCATCAAATCAAACATAAAAGTCTTCTTCTACCTTATCATGGATTCTATACGGAGAGATGTCTTTTGGGTTGTGGCAGTTTTATGCTATGTTATGATTCTGTGCAGGGTAAGGAATGTAAGATGTAGTCCACCTGGTTCTGTAGTTGAGTGTTCCAGTGCGTCGAACAACTGCACAGTTCAAAATGGGTATGGTGTTTTTCCTGATAGAACAATCTGCAAGGCTGCACAAGTTGTTTTTCCTTCAACAGAAGATGAGCTCTTAGCCTCTGTTGCAATGGCTGTTGTGAAGAAGCAGAAGATGAGGGTGGTAACAAGGTATTCTCACAGTATTCCTAAGCTCGTTTGCCCTGGAGGAGACTCTGGTTTGGTCATAAGTACCAGAGATTTAGATCATGTTGTTTCTGTTGACACTTCTGCCATGAGAATGAGCTTTGAAAGTGGGGTGCCACTGAGAAAGCTTGTGGATGAAGCTGCCAAAGCAGGCCTTGCTTTGCCACATTGTCCTTTTTGGGAGGGTGTGACAGTTGGAGGCATGTTAGGCACTGGGGCTCATGGCAGCTCTCTGTTTGGGAAAGGCAGTGCAGTTCATGAATATGTTGTGGGGATGAGATTGGTAGTCCCTGCTTCTCAAGAAGAAGGATATGCTAAAGTCATCCTGCTTACAGAGGATGATGAGGATCTCAATGCTGCTAAAGTTTCTCTTGGGGTTCTTGGAGTGACATCTCAGGTGAAAATCTTTTCCTAGTAGGAAATCTAAGTAATTGAAATTTGAAAGAAAAAAGTCACTAAGATTTGCTCTATATAGACGCTCTGAGCAGAACTTTTTCTTGGAACACAACTTCAATCTAAGAGAATTGCATAACTCTCTGTCAGCACCTACTTGTTGCTTGCTTCTGTCTTTGAACTATGTTTTCAATCAAATAACTTTATTGCTTTATCAGATTGAAGAGGTTTAACGTAGGATGCCATATATATTAAACATAGCCTTATTTATCTTCACCAATCTTATCTTTCCTGCAAGATCGTTTGAGCTTACTTTTCAGAATCTTCACTAGTTAAAGTTACTAAAATATATTGGGAGTATGTTGGATATTTTTAATCCGCTGAGGTATCCGCTGAGGTTATTAGTCATTGAAAACATTTGATTTTTTAAGGAAGTTTGTTTTTTTGTTTTATGGTAAGTATTAATGAATTTTTTTAGGAAGAATTTTGGTAATGTATTGTGTTTAGTTAAATTTTTATGTAATAGTAAAGAAGTTTTTAATTTAAAAATTTTACACTTAATTTCCAATTTTGTATGTTGTAATTTTATTATACAAGTTGAACTACAAGTTAGATGAAGGAAGATTTAACTAATAAACCAAACAATTTTTTTTACAAGTTAAAGTAAAAATAGATTTGATGAAAATCTTTTTCAATAATCTTAAAATATATTATTAGTAGTTTATGCAGGCTTCAATTTAATATTATTTATCACTTCTAATATTATTAAAACTATTAATTTAATAATATTATTAAAAACTATTAATTTAATAATATTATTAAAAACTATTAATTTAATAATATTATTAAAAACTATTAATTTATTTTACTTAAATTATATATATTTATTAAATTTAAATTAACTTTTACTACAAAACTTAAAAGATAAAAAAAATATTTAAAAAGAAAAAATCGACTATTTATGTTGGTATTATGGTTCCATTTTTCTTTTAGATTATTTCCTAACCTAGAAACTGACATCATCATTGAACTGTACTTTTTGATTTAGTCATTTCCTATTTTTATAGAAACCTGATAATAGGATAACCCACTGAGTGAATTAATACTAAAACAGTAAAAATCACGAGGTAACAATTTCAAAAACAAATTAACATTTTCTCAATTGAATGATCAGGTCCCACCTCCTTTTTTTCCCCTGTTTCTGTTCTTTTCGTACAACTCCCACTCATTATAATTGTGTTTTGATGTTTTGATCCAGCTGGTGTCCTGTTTGAACTTTCCAACAGTAAATATTTCCACCATCTTTTACGAATATATATAACACTAGTTATTAAAAACAAATTTCCAGATTCGACTGCTCTACAATTAGTAACATGCTGGCGAGTCAGGAGGTGATTCGAACTTGAGCACTGTACCACATCCTTTCTTATTAAATCTTTGGCCATACAGAAGGTCCGACAAGATTCCCTGAACTTCAATTTCAAAGTTCCCTCCACAGTGACCTTCATTTAACTTCAAAGCTCTTGCTGGAGACAAATTTTAAATGATTTTCTTAAAGTATGCTCTGCTCTGATACAGGTCACACTTCAACTGCAGCCATTGTTCAAGAGGTCCATTACAAATCTTGAGAAAGGTGATCTAGACGTAGAAAATATGGTACTCACATTTGGCTTGCAGCATGAATTTGGAGGTATATCATGGTATCCTTCACAGGGAAAGGCAGTATACAGAGTAGATGACAGAGTTCCTATGACTGTACCAGGAAACGGAATAAATGACTTCACTGGATTCCAACCATTCTTCACTTCCCTTCTACGCACAATACGTGAAACAGGTACTCAAATATTCACAATACTAATTTAGAGAGAAAATGTATTGGTCCTACTAAATTAATACATAAATGATGGATCTTGGAACAAAATAGCATATAAACATGCCATGTCCTGCAAAAAAAAAACATATTCAAAATAAATCATTATATATTTTTATTGTTGTGGGTTGTTATTTTTTCTTCAGTTCATGTGATATCTATAAGTTGATGGTCATATAGATGCTGATAATCACATGTTTGGAGATTCTGATAGGACAATTACCATAGGCACTGAGCCAATCTATTCTGAGAGTAAGCTCCACAGTAGCCAGAGATAGCATTGCCTATAAGAGGTAGCAATATCAAAACCAAGGATAAGATAGCAACATATGCACAATTGTAATGCTTTTCGTACATGGTGGAGATACTAGCATGGCAGTTGGGAGAATCATTCCAAGTACATAATGGCTACAAGCTCAACCAACACTCTTTGCCAGAACCCATTCTTACCATGAGATCTACTAGTGGCTACTAATCTTCGGGTGTTAGAAAAAGGCAATATAAAATGCCAGGGATAATATCTACATATATGGGTACATGGATCATCTTTTTCTGTATATGTTAAATGTACTAGTAAGCCAGTGAGTTGGCTGACCTACACACTGCATAGGCATTAGCTTGACAAAAAACTCTTTGAACCAATCTACTGTTTGTTAAATTTTTTAATAGATTAGTTAATAGTAGAATTAAGGATCACCTATTTGTTACTGGGTGTTATACCGTGTTCGGTTTATCTGGTGACCAGTCCATCTATAGTTCAGGTAGCTCATTTATCACCTTCTACGCCCCACTGTAAGTATTCAGGGCTCTTAGTCTGGCCTGGTTCTGCTAACAAAAAAACTCTTTGAACCATTCTATTCTTTGTTAATTTTTTTGGATCACCTCTTTGTGTGTTCTAATACTGTTTCCAGGTTATTTGATAACCAGTCCATCTATAGTTCAGGTGGACCAATAAAGAGTCAAACCCAGGATCAACCATTTCACTATTAAAATACTCTACCACTGAGCTACCAGTCCGCTCAGTCCACTTATTGACCTGTAATTCTTTGTCCAACACTCTTACCATCAAATGCCCAGATAATAGAAATGTGAAATACTAATCTATTATATTAGATGTCTTATAAGCTCAACCAACACTATATAAACTAATATATTCTCACTAATAGTTCCACGACACAAGAAAAAGATCACCATAAGCTCAACCACAAGAATAGATACATATACAAGCACAAATTGAAATTTTTTTCTCCAAAAATGGTTAAGATATTATGGAACAATCCAGCCAATTTTAGGGATAGCAGTATTCCATCCCAAAGATAGCATCCCAAGGTTCCAATCTGACCACCCACTGCTCAATAATGGAGAAGTCTATTCAACCAATTATTTAGCAAGTTATATAAAGAAAAAAGATGCATCTGAAAATGTGTGAAAGTTTTTTTTTTCCTTTATGGTTCATTGGCAGTCTTCTTATCTCTTCCAAGCTATCTGTACGAATAATTCCTGTCTTTATTTCTTGCCCACAATTTACAACTAAAAACTATTTGGTGTTCCAAATTTGACAGAAGAAACAGAAGAAGAAACCAGTTGTGTAGACTGCTTGTGTGTCTTCTCAGAACTACAGGTAGCTGTAATCCTTGGACTTGGAAGAGGGCTCAAGAACATTGGCGAGCATTTTCTTGGGTATCCAGTAATAGGCTTCCAAGACAAAATGCAGACTTCTGGATCATGCCTTGCTAGCCCCGAGGATAAGCTATTAACAGCTTGCCCATGGGATCCTAGAGTAAAAGGCCAATTCTTCCACCAGATTGGGGTTTCTATAGGCCTATCTCGGATTAGAGACTTTCTTCTTGACGTCAAAAACCTTAGAGACATGGATCCTAAAAGCTTCTGCGGGGTGGAACTCTACGATGGTATCCTAATTCGTTATGTGAAGGCTTCAAGTGCTTACCTTGGCAAAGAAGAAGATTCCGTAGATATGGACATCACATTTTACAGATCGCATAACCCAAATATTCCTGCCCTGTACACTGATGTTATACAAGAGATTGAGCAGATGGCGTTTTTCAAATATCGAGGAGTGCCCCACTGGGGCAAGAACAGGAATGTTGCTTTTGTGGGTGCAATCCAAAAACAAAGAAAAGCGGAAGAGTTTAGGATGGTTATGAAAAAATATGATGCAGAGGGTTTTTTTTCAAATGAATGGACGGACGCTGTATTGGGTATAAGAAATCAAGATATTGTGATTTATAAAGATGGGTGTGCTTTGGAAGGACTCTGTGTGTGTTCAGAGGATGCTCATTGTGCTCCTCAATATGGGTATTTGTGCACATCTGGAAGAGTTTTCACAGATGCAAGGGTTTGCAGGAAACAAGATTGAGAGGGAGTAAATTTGAATATAATTGCATTGTTTTTGTATGACAGAAAAGTGATAATAGTGTCAAATTCTTGAAGAGAGGGGTCATAGTTGTATGGGGTCCAATAGTCATTATACCAATTGTGCTAATAATATTCCGTCTTGCCATGTATTTATACTATATATTGTAAATAAATAATCTACATGTAAATAATATCCAGTTTTGCCACATATTTATACTATATAGTGTAAATAAATAATTCACATGTAAATAAAAAAATTGTCAAATGTTATCAAAATAGACCAATACTTGAACATAAGAGAACCTATAAATGTTATATAAAAAAGGCATAAATACATTAATTAACAAGTGAAATAGATCATTTTTTGTTTCAAATAAAATATCATAGCTATCCACTATAAGTGCGTCATTTATAAAATAAGATACTCACTTAAACAAGTATTGTTATCATAGTGAAAAAATATTATTCTTATGCGTACAACTATTGGGGTAGCGATGTATATGCATTGAAGTATTTCATATTAATAATTTGTCTCATCACAAATATAAAAGGTGAACACAATAAATACCTTGTTTTTCTCCATGAAATGTGACGGATTGTCCAAAGATTTAAGTGTTCAACAATTGGTCCCTTTGTATTCATATAAGTTCTATTTTATATGATAATATGTTGCTTTTATAACAACAGATATATTTTTGTGTTCAACTACTGGTCCTTTGGTGTTGGATATAAGAGTTAGAAATAACACACATTTATGATTACTAATAAGTATTTGGTTCATTTAAGTTTCATATAAGTTATATTTTATATAAAAATGTGATATTATATTAATTACAAATGATATTTTTTTATTCAACAACTAGGGATTTTTAGATTAAGTTTTGGTCAAATCTTTAAAAAGTCATTACTTGGACACTTCGCACTAGATGTGTTATTTTGATGACTTGCATGATGAGTCTTGCCTTCAAACCTTAGTTGTAGATAGTTAAGTGTCCATATTACATTTTAAAAAAAAACGGAGGTCTTACTATTGGCAATTGACACTCATCTGGTGACTTCCAATGCTTGATTCATGGTTTAGGGTTGTCATTGATGGCAACTCTTCTTGTAGATTCGATCCAGTGGTCGCGATTTCTCTTATCCGGAAGTAGGAGTTAACTGGTAGCCAGTCAACTGGTAAATCAGGGTTATTCCAGTGCAGTTTTGGTCCAAAAATATTTCTGGTGATTGTGGTGATTGATTTTATGATCTCGGTGAATGGGAAGATCCTTAGGAAGTGTGTGATTATACTCTTTTGGTCCGGTGCTATTTTTTGTTAGAGATTGAAACCAACATATGACTACTCATTACACTTTTGATAGCCGACTTGGAGGAGATTATTTTTGATAAGACAGGATATATAAGATTGAATTGGCGATTGGTTTTCGGGGTATTATTGTTGTGGTGATCTGTTTTGGTGCGATTGAGCGCAGTTTCACGTGCGCATTTGATTCACAGATAATCTGGTAGCTGACAGAGATAGAAATAGAGTATTTGTAGAGCGAGTACATTTAGAGATCTAGTGCTTAAGAGGAACTCATTCATGCATTGGCAGATGCTACTTCAAAGTTCATTTCACTTTATTTCATTATTGTAATCAAACTGTAAGTCAGTGAGACTTCCCTAAGGGTTGTAGCCTTCCGGGCAATTATATTTTAGCAGTGAGCTCTAAGCAATGAGCTTGAATGCGAGTACATTCTCCATCTATGTAATATTTATGTACTTCTGGCCATAGTATATGAATATTGTGGGTTTCAGCCCCACTATGGCTTTTCCCTTTCCAAGTTTCCAAGTAAAAAATTTCGGTGTTGTGGATTTGTGGTTTATTTATTGCTTGTTTATGTTCTTTACTGTTATACATTGCTAACCAGTGGATAAAGAATAAGTTTGTGAATTTGAATTCCGGCAAAACGTTGATTCCTCCCCCCCCTCTCAGTGTTCCTTGACTTGAACAATTGGTATCAGAGCCTAGTACTTGTGAAGAAGCCTAACCGCTTGAGGAAGGTCTGGGAGATTGATTCAATGGATTCCAGTTTTCAGAGACAACTCAGTGTGGCACTTGATGATCTTGATGCAACTAGAAATTGTTAGCAAATGAACACTCCAATGAGAAATTGTAGGTGATTGAAGGTTTTGTCATTGATGGCAACCTTGCAATCATATGATACCGACAAGACAGAATACCAGCACCGGAAACGACAAACTCTACACCGGCACATAGAACACTGACAGTGAAAGGAAGGATACCGGCACCCTGGCCGACATGAATTTTGTTTATAATGTATTTTGTAATTAATTGTAAAATCATTGTAAGCTGACATGGCAAGTTGTAAAATGACTCATATATGTATGAGATCATTGCAAAACATTTTGTAATAAGGAGATAGGCGAAATTATGCAGACCTATTATGTGAATTATAGGTTAAGGGTTTATGTATGTAGTAGAGCTTAAACCGGTACTGGATCTAGCATAGCAGATGCTAATCTGAAGCAGTACAAGACATTGGATTAATATAATCCATTTTTGTAAGTCAGTGCGACTTCGTTTGTAATTGAGCAGTGAGCTCTAGGCACTTGGCCTTCCTGCATGTGCAGGCCCCATATTGTAAGAGTAATATTCCCTTATTGGCCAGTAAGCGAATATTGTGGGTCACAAATCCCACCGAGATTTTTCCCACACCGGGTTTCCTCATTAAAATACTGTGTTATGGTGTGCTTCTCATGTGGTTACTGTTATTCTTGCTTGCTGCATTATTTTTGGTTTACCGGTACACAATTTTAATATACTTTTCATGTTTTAAGTCAAGTAAATTTATTAACTGGTTAGATACTGATTCACACCTCCCCCCCCCCCCCCCTCTCAGTATCTTTGGGAATCCTAACAATTGGTATCAGAACCAGGTTCTCTATTTTGAAAAGCCTAACAGCTTGAGGAAGATCTTGTCACCAGTAGAGATGGAAAACTTGAGAAAACAATTGGAAACAACTCTTACAGACTATGATGCAGAAAAGGTGAAGAATATCAAACTTGAAGATGATTTAAAGGTTGCTCATGATATTATTCAAGCACTTCAAGAAAATCTTACCATTGCAAGAAATAAGAGAAGAGAACTTTGTGAAAAGATGCAGAATGAGAACGATGAAAAGGAAACTCTTAATGATTTGGTAAACAAGCTAAGACAAGAGATCAGTACAACACATAATGAGATACAGGATATGACTATGAGATTTTGTAAAGAAATTGAAGATAGAAAGAAGAATGAAGAAGACTTGGTTAGAAGACTAAATGATGCTGGAAATGGAAACACAAGACTCAGTCATGAAAATGATATGTTGAAGACAGATCTAATGCACACACAAAATGACAGAACTAAACTCATGAGACAAAAGGACTTTTTGGAAAATGAATTGGCTACTGCAAATCAACACAAGGAGAAATTCAAGAAAAGTTTAGAAGAAATTGGTGACATGTTGAAGAATCAGAAACCAAATGGTGATACAAATGGCCTTGGCTTTGAAACTGGTGAAAGCTCCGGTACTGCAAACAATCATGATCATAACAAACCAGTAAGACAACCTACTGCTTACAAATTTATTGGAAAATGCTTTAACTGTAACAAGTATGGTCATAGAGAAAATCAGTGTAGATCTAGAAATTATCAGAACACTAATACACCCACCGGTCAATGTTCTAAATGCAACAAAGTTGGTCATAATTCAGAGAATTGCAGAATGAATGTGAGATGTTATGTTTGTGGAAGATTTGGACATTTATCTAATCAATGCAGAACACATACCGGCATAGGATATGGGAAAGCTATTCAGAAGAACAATGTGGCTTGTTATGCCTGTAACAAGATTGGACATATTGCTAAATTTTGTAGAAGCAAGTCCTCACCGACAAATAATAAAGGTCCTAGTTTAAAAGGTAAAGAAAAAGTTGAAGAGGTAAAGCAAGAATTCTCAAAACAATGGATCAAAAAGTCAGATCAGAATGTTGATGTGAATACTCCTCCACCGGTAGAACAAAGTAACAATCCACCGGCAGGAGACTCTTCATCTAACTGAAGAAAATTCTTTTGGGGGTTTAGCAACAAAATGAAAAACATGCTATTATTCCTTCGGTTGATGGTGAGAAGTTGAAATTACTTCTATATCGACAGATGAGTTAAGTTGTGACTTAACTGGCAAGCATTAAATGTGGTAGTTGGCAAAAATAGCATTATAAAGCAAGTGTTTTGGCTCCTTTTTCATTCACCAAACATTCAAATCCTCGAGAGCGCGAAAATTCCCGAGCAAAGGTATTCTAAACAAAGAAGTAAAGCAATCTATCAAATCATTCATCCTTAAGGCAGATTGAGGTATTTATAGCTATGTCATCTTCATCCACTCCTGAATTTATTGCAAACCCTACTGTTGTTGAGGTTGTTAAGCGCCCTAGACCTGTTTTCAAACTGGTTCCCGAAATTGCAAAGAAAGATGATAGCATAGGTGCATTTTCTCAAATCCCTAAAGGAGTAGTATATGCTGAAGACCCTAGAATGTATATACATTGTCATATTGATGAACTAGGTGATGATGAAATCAAAAATATGTATAAGACTGTAATCTGTGATGAATCCAAAAATGTCAAACCTGAACATAAGATAGTAGAAACCCTAGTTTTCACTAAAATTCTTAGTATCCCGGATTTCCCCAAGGATATAATAAGGATTGTGTTAAGAAGAGTACATGGTGAATTTTTTTGGTTAGAATCTATTCATAAAATCACAAAAGAAGCAGTAAAAGTTGTAATAGGGTTACCCTCCACCGGCAACAGACCTGACAAAACTAAGAAGGTCTCAAATGACTTAGTGACAAACCTAACCGGTGCAACATTTGATAAGAGATCTCTAAGGGTAAACGATGTAAAGGATATAAATATCAGATTTATCAGTATGATCTTAGGTTACAAGGCTACACATGCGAATAGGTTAAACTCAGTTTCTAGCCTATGTATTAAGAGTGTCTATGATATGGTCAATGATAATGCAAGGATAGACATATGTGAATGGCTTAAAGATGAGTTGATAGACAATTTGGGAAAGATTAAAGGAGATAAGAAAGGAACATTCGGATTTGGAAACTTACTTATTTGTCTGATGCTATACATAACCAAACAAGTACTCGGTATTGGTGCTAGAGATTTTGGATTTGATATACCGGTAGGAAAACAACTATCGGAACTATTGAACAATATGGGAGAGAATAGGGAGAAAAACATAAATGAGCATTTTCAAGCACTAAAGGCTCGAATGAAAACTAGAGTAAGGCTATCACAAGCTATTGTGGACAAGTATAAAAAAGAAATCTGTTTTGTGATAAAGAAAGATGAAATTTGGATGGAGGCAGTTATCCCTAGAACCATCTGGGTAACTGAAATGGGCTATGAGACAGATGATAACATCATAGAAACTTATGCAAAAGCCCCCCTTGAAGCTCCTAAGTAACCGGAAGAGAAAGTATTTGGTAGTGCAGAAACAATTGAAAGAACAATACAATCAAGGAAAAGAGAAGAAGGTGAAACAAACTATTGCTCCTAATGACAAACTTCTTAGCGAAATAACTGAGGATGGTAAGTTGAAGAATATCAATAAAATATACAATACACTATCAGCTGATGATAAGGAAAGTATAGAGAACAGTGTAATTTTGCACTTAGATATATACAAGAAATTCTTAATGGAAGTTGTTGATGAAATTCCAAATGACTTGTATAGGAGATTAGAAGCTAGAAGATTATCTATTGTTGAACTAGATAAAAAGATTAAGATTGAAAAATTACTGGCAGTGCATCCAATCAACTCACCTAATGAAATAGATAAATTAATCAGTGAGGCTAACCAGACAGTGTTTTCTACTACTCACCGGCATGTAGCATTAATGGCGGGCAGAGTAAAGGAAGTTTATGAGGAAACTGCTGATGGATGGGATATTTTCTTTGTGGAGAAAGAAAAAGAGGAAGAATTACTCAAACCTAAAACCATCAAAGTATATCAAAAGGACAGAGACAAGGGTAAAGGTAAGGTAGGCGGACCACCAAGCTTAAAAATAACTGACAATATGCCCCCACCTCCTTCAGATACTACTCCACCTATAGATATCACTGAAAATCAATCGGCCACTAAGAGTATGGAAACTCCGGTAGAAGATACAAACCCTGAATCAAAAATTTTGTATACAGTAAATGTAGATACTTAGGAAGTTAATTTCGTGGTTGATAGGGAGACCACTGAGGATAAGGACAAAGATGTGACTACTGAGTCACCGGCTGCAGAGGTTGAGTTAAACAAAGAAAAAAATTCACAACCAGAGAAACCGGCAATGGATACCACTGAGAAACAATCTGAAGAACCGGCTAAGCAAAGTTCAGAGGCACAAACTGAAGAACCGACAACTGAAAACTTAGAGAAACCTTCTGAGACATGGTTAGAGAAACCCAAACCGGTACAGGTTGAAGCACAGGTACAGACAAAGACAATGGCACTGACACAAACTGAAAAGCCTAAACCTTTGTTTGTGGAAATGAAAACACAAACTAACCTACGAGAGGTCGAACAAAGCAAGGAAATAACTACAACCGGTAGCATGGCTATTGTAAAAACTATTGGAAAAACATCTGGTACAACTATGACAGAATTCAGACCTACTAATTTAACTGAGGTCTTATTAGATTCAATAAAGAAGATCACGGAATGCAATGCACAAGCCTATAAGGCTATTGATGATACCATACCAATTCTTAAATTGATAGCACCAAAGTGCAGTGTTGAGAATAAAGATTCTTTAGGTCAACTAGACACATTGTCTAAGTTTATCACCGGCAACCTAGTAACTATTGATCAAATGAATGAGGATACATTTAAGGAGAGACTAATAAAAGAAAAAGAGAAATTATTTGAGGATATTGTAAAGAAAAACAAGGAAGAAATGGACACCCTTTTACCGAAACTTGGAGAAATAATCTATGACTTCAAGAAACTATACAGGGACACTTGTAAAATGAATGTCTTAACAGAGGATCTTGACAAGGCGATCAGAAAAGCACAAGAGAAAATAAATAATATTGCTAACAATCTGATTGGCACATTAGATTCATTTTTGGAATTAGAAAAGAAAATTGCAGAGTAGGAAGAGAAAATCAAGAAATTAGAGAAAGACAAACAGGAAATAAAGGACAAGGCAAAGGACTTAAAATGCAGACTTAGTCCAAGACTAGAGTATCTTATTTCTTTGAGAAAAGAAATATCTGAGGCTCTGATTCCCGTACTAAAGACATCGGAAGAGAAAATGCACATACTCACCGGTACAGTGCAGAGAACACAAGAGGCCATAAAAGATTGCAAAACTTTTAGCAATGGCATAAATTTAGTTTTGACATATATCTTTCAGATTGTAACCCATCGGTTACAAAAATCCAAGCATGACTCCATTGATAGCGAATGACAACCTTTGTCAATGATGTCAAAGGGGGAGTAGTGGGATGAGAAAAATGGTTCATCTGCTCAGGGGGAGCATACAGTTTTGGTAAGACAATTTTGGCAGACTATTTTTGGATATCATTTTGGACACTTTTTGATTTTTCTCATGAGTGTTGCCATCAATGCCAAAGGGGGAGATTGTTGGCAAATGCACACTCCAATGAGAAATTGTAGGTGATTTAAGGTTTTGTCATTGATGGAAACTTTGCAATCATATGATATCGGCAAGATAGAATACCGACATCGGCAACGACAAACTCTACATTAGCACACAGAACACCGACAGTGAAAGGAAGGATACCGACACCTTGGCCGACAAGGATTTTTCTTATAATGTATTTTTTAATTAATTGTAAAATCATTGTAAGCCAGCATGGCAATTTGTAAAATGACTCATAGATGTATAAGATCATTGTAGAACATTTTGTAATAAGGAGATAGGCGAAATTATGCAGACCTATTATGCTAATTATAGGTTAAGGGTTTATGTATGTAGTAGAGCTTAAACCGGTACTGGATCTGGCATAGTAGATGCTAATCTGAAGCAGTACAAGACATTGGATTAATATAATCCATTTTTGTAAGTTAGTGTGACTTCTTTTGTAATTGAGCAGTGAGCTCTAGGCACTTGGCCTTCCTGCATGTGCAGGCCCGTATTGTAAGAGTAATATTCCCTTATTGGCCAATAAGCGAATATTGTGGGTTAGAAATCCCACCGAGGTTTTTCCCACATCGGGTTTCCTCATTAAAATACTGTGTTATGGGGTGCTTCTCATGTGGTTACTGTTATTCTTGTTTACTACATTATTTCTGGTTTACCAGTACACAGTTTTAATATGCTTTTCATGTTTTAAGTCAAGTAAATTTATTAATCGGTTAGATATTGATTCACCCCCCCTCTCAGTATCTTTGGGAATCCTAACAAAAATGAGATATGAACTTTGAAGAAGAACCTGAATGATGTTGATGAATTCATTAATAACCTGAAGGATCAAGCAAATGTCTTTAGAGAGAAGAGGAAGGAATTGATGGACAAGTTGTAGGAAAAATAAGATCAGATCATGGAATACTAGGATAAATTTGATGAAGTTAACAAGTTTGAAAGAGAGAATGTTGCTTTGAAGAATGAGATGCAATCCATTGTGATGAGGTTGACTAAGGAGATTGAGGACCGGAAGAAGAATGAAGAGAATCTGGCACAATCATTGAAGGAAGGAGTGGATGAATGCTTCAAGCTTACTTATGAGAATGATCAATTGAAGCTTGAGTTGACACAGTACAGGAATAATGGTCAAGAACTTGAGAGACAGATCATCACCTTAAGAGATGAACTTGCTAGTGCAAATGAATACTATTGACGGGTGTTTTGACACACTCACTAGCAGTCAGGTAGTTTATGTGAACACTCACCACCTCTCCTAAAAAGCAATAATTTTTGGGAAACTAACCACTCCAAGGTCTCTATAGTTGGGTCTTGACGGTAATGGGCAACTCAATGGTTGATGTGATTGTACTTGTCAAGGGGCCTATTGGTTGAAACAACTTCCAATACCTTAACCCCTTTTTTTTGTATTTTCTGATTTACATTCTCTCTCAAAATAAACAAGAAAATAACAATGAAATAAATACAATAACAACTGAATTATCCACACGGTGAGAATTTCATAACCCAGTATTATCAGTATCACTAAATCAACATTCAAATGAAGAATTCTAGAAAATATATAAAGTCAGACAACTTCACATATCAACGGAAATGAATAACATCAAATCAATAATCACCATATCAATCTAATCCTCATATACCATTTCCATGCACAATATGATTCATAAAATAATAAAGCATCCAAAAGAACTAGTTGTTGATCCAAATAATAGAAGTTACTAGATAATGAAGAACATAACCATATAGAACACACAAGTAGATCAGGCAATCCACAAGCTACTTTTTGTATTAAACTTCAAAGAGTGTCACAAAACCTTCTAAACTCATAAAAATCTACATCAAAATCTCTAAATTGGACCTCAAATCATCAATTCGCGGACCCTTACAATGAAATAACTTTTCCAATTTATAGAGTTTTTTATCCTACTTTCTAGGAAATAAATCTATTTAAATTAAGCACCACAAAAGAAAGGAGTTGCAGTTGACATGCAAGTCTCTGCCTTGAACTCCAGTTAACTACTACGAATGGTGACTGGGTTGCTGCAATCTAGGATTGTCGTTGCACCAAAAGATCGAGCCTGTCAATGCCCGATACAACCACTAGACTTATAGAATCTACAGGAGGCTATTAAACCATGTCGCAAATCCGTGCGAGGGATGCTAGCCCACTACCAACAATCCCCCTGCAAACGTTACTCGATGCGACTTACATGATTCTAACCCGTGACCAAGCTTTGATACCACTTGTTACAAGCTAGGGTTGTCATTGCACCAAAATATCAACCCTGTCAATGGCCAATACAACCACTAGACTTATAGAATCCACAAGAGGGCATTAAACCATGTCGTGAATCCTCGCAAGGGACGCTAGCCCACTGCCAACAATTCTTAGCTACTGGAGAAAAAGTCTCATCATAATCAATTCCTTCCTTCTGAGAATATCATCTACACACCAATCTCGCCTTATTACTCACAACTTGTCCATCCTCATTCAAATTATTCCTAAAGACCCATTCAGTTCCAATAACATTCTTATTTTTAGGCTGAGGAACTAAAGTCCATATGTTCTTTTCTATCTGATCTAATTCCTCTTCCATAGCTCTCATCCAACATTTATCTTTACAAGCTTTAATGATTGATGCCGGTTCAACTTGAGAAATTTAACATACCTTATCAGCTACCAACCTTTATTCTTGTCATTACTCCTTTTTTCTTGTCTCCAATGATCTGATTTTCTGAATGATTTAACCTTACATACCTAGGAGTCTTTTGACTTTTTGTTTCTCTGCTCTAATACCAATTGTTATGATAAGCAGTGGACAACTGAGAGAGAGGGGGGGGGGGGGGATGAATTAGTTTTCAACATATTATGAAATTTTGAGCACACAATACCTTTTACCGAAATGCATAAACCAAATACCTTAATAACAGATATATCAATTAAGCACAAACATAAATCACAGAACAATTATCAACCATCCACAACACATAACACCGACATTTGTACGTGGAAAACCCAGTAAAGGGAAAAACCACGGTGGGAAGCCTACCCATAGTCAAATAATACTTTTGCAGTAAGTATGTGATTAGAATAAGAGAGGCATGCACATGTAGGAAGGCCAATAGCCTATAGCACACTCCTCATCACAAAAGGAGCTTCACTAACTACAAAAGAAATCTAGACTACAATCTGGAAAGATGAATGAACTGCAAGAATAGCATCTCTTATGCTTGAGTACAGTTCCAGTTAAGCTCAATACCAAAGGTCTTAAACCTCTTACACAAACCCGATTCGATCACCTATGATCGACAAAAACCTCTGCATATGATTCTAACTTTATTCGCACACAAATAATCTCATAACACACATATCATGATCTACAAAGAGATCTTACATCATATTTATACCAACCCGGGACCTAAACAATTAGGTCGGCCACCAAAAAGATAATACAATAAATCTGTTACATAATCCCACAAACCAATGATAAGCCAAGTCGGCCTAAGACCAAAACAACATAAACCAAACAATAAATCCAACCGGTAATGCATCGGGAGCATCAAATAACACGTTACATAAACTGGTCCATAACCTAGTAGAATAAGACTAGACCTATAATAGGTTGTCATAAGCCAAATGAAACACCACCGATCAACTGGAACACAAACATGATAACCATCAACATCCTGATAGCCTTCTAGAAGACGCACCAACACCACTTATCGGATCCATCAAAAGATTTTCAACAAAGCTTTGTCGTTAAAACCCTTACCGATAACCAAAAGGCTTACTAGAACAAATGATAGCATCCGGATCATCAAATCCCAAACCAACTGAATGTGATATGCATTAGGAACACATGAATAACCAATCCAAACCAAATCCTCAAGCCGGAACATACCGGAGAAGATCTCCAGATCAACATCATAAACCAACCACTCTATCGGAACTGGGTAGACAGAAAAACAAATAGTGTTGACATCAATAGAAAACATCAATGCAACACATAATCAATTCCTCCAAATTGCCAACATGGGTGACCATTACGAAATCGGTGCTCCATGAACCAACACTTCGTAATCATGCAAAACTTGCTCAATAATTAAAGTACATGATGGAGTAGTAGTTGAAGTCCCAGTACTAGTGACATGCAAAATTATCAAAAATATCATGCTACCATTAGCAACTATATGTTTATATTTTACTTCTTTTTATAGCTCTTGAAGTTACTAATGAAGCATGCAACTACCTCAGTAGGAGGATCAACAACATATTTGATTCTGAACTTGAACTTCTTTAAAATCTCCTTTGTGTTCTTTCGCCTATCTACCAACTTCTCTATTATCCCTCTAGCCTTTTGACATTGAGTCACCAAGTATGTATATCTATCCATTGACTCAACACTAAACTCAACAAAAATTGTAAAATAATGTGCTACATATGAGTCCCACTGATTGAGTATCTTGTCCTCCTCCAAATGTCCAATACTAAGAATACCAAGTCCAAAAATACCTAACAATTTTTCTACAAACTTTTCATATTTCTTTATCGAACCAAGGAGAGGAAGATGGATATCTGTTATGCTCTTTCCATACTGCTAAAGAATCTCAATCTTTAATTCTAAAATGTATATATAAGACTACAAGTTCCCAATACTATCTCCTCCCAAGAGATCTTCCTTCATTATGATATCATCTCCAAGATTCAAAATCTTATTCAATATCTCATATTGTTTAGTAAAAATGTTCAGCTTTTGCTCCCATTATTGAGAACATGAAGCGAAATCTCCTTCTATCTACGAGGCTTTCATATATATCACCATAGTATTTTGCAAAAACATTCTAATTTTAGAAGCATTATCTTGTGCCCATGTTTTTGTTGTTGCAGCCACCTTTCTCATTTTAAAGAGTGTTCTCACGTCACCTTTCAGAAGTGATGAAGCTGAAGGTAAACTATCATTTACACATGCATCTAGTGGTTTGCCCATTTCTACAAGTAGCTTCTTATATTGTTCCAATTGCTCCTTAACTTATGACTGAGAACTGTGTTCTTTCTCCATTTTGCTCCTTACCACACTGGTAGCAAGTTCCAAAGTATCTAACTCTCCCCTTCTTGGTCTGTTTACCCAATCTAACCTGTGAAACTTGGTATTTCGAGGAGCTTTCCCCTTCAACTTGTATAGGAGCTGCAATATCAACAATCACCTCACCAGATCTGGTTCTAGACAAATTATGTATTGTTTTTGCCTTCTTTGTTTTCCTTGGCTCTTCAGTGATTGATTGTTGCAAGGTGATGTTTGGCAATACTACTTTCTTCTTCTTCTCAAAGGTGAAACTTAACCACTGTGGTGTGTTTTCATCCTTATCACCTTCGTGTGCTACGATCTCCGCAGTCACCTTGTGTACCTTTCGTAACTTCTCTTCTCCTTCATCTTTCTCTTCCTCTTGATTCTTACTTTAATCCTCTTCTCGCCGAGAAATTTGAACATCTTGGGCTGAAGTAATCTATTGAGCTTGGTTTGTTTGAAGAGCATTATCAATATTCAACCGGTGTTTTTTTATGCAACTCTCCTAACCTTACACTCACTTCTTCCTCAAACCCTTTATTGGCTTTATCTATCTCTTTCAATCCTCCTTCACCTTCTATTTCCTTAAACAAATTCTCTTGGTCCTCAAGATTTAAAAAAATCTTTCATCATGTTCATCATCAAGCTCATCTTGTTCTTTCTCCCCTTTAGCCGACTAGTTCTCTTGTAGATTCTACTCATCCACATCCATAGGATAAACCTGTTCTTGTTCAGGCACCTATGAGTGTTACTCAAATCGAGAAGATTTCTTTCTTTTCTTTTTCTCAACCTTCCTTCATGCCAATTATATAATAGGTTGTTGATCCTCCTGATTAGAATCAGACTCAATATTATGAATGGTCTCCCTTTCAATAGTAGGAGTCATTACAGGTTCAATCTTTTGTATTAATGGGGGTGATGTTAGTGCTGTTGTAGCAAATGTAATAATGGGTGTAGACATCGGCGTTGTTAGAGGAATTATAGTAGTTGACGATGTAAAAATAGGAGCTTGTGTCATTGTAGTAGGTGAAGGTTGAGTCGATGTTGTTGTTGTGTCAGGAGGAGGTTGAGTTGATGTAGACATTCCTTCATCAACCTTTCCTTTCTCATATTTCTCCATGGTGCCTTCTCCTGACATTTTCCCAATAGCAACCCTAACAGGATGTATTTTTGCCTGTGGCATAGCTCTTAATCCCTCCCTTATTCCAAAATTTGCTGCTTTCTTTAACAACTCAACTTTTTGCATTTGTTTCTTTACTTGTTCCATAAGCTCTTTTGTGGTTGGCAAAGGTCCCACAGCTTCATCAGGTTCCGTAGATGTGTTCTTTCTAGAACCAGAGCTCGTTCTTCGAGCATATTCTTTGTGTACCTTTGACTAAGGATTATCAGTGGCTGATTCTTTATGTTTTCCCTTTGAGACACTAGGCCTAATCCTCAAACTCGGGTATTGTTTAGTTCTTTTTACATTTTTTGTGTTATTAAATCTATATCTACTTTTTCTTGTCCCAACCATCTTACTGGGGAAAGGGGCTTCTTATCAATTCTTTTGTCTTTGTATGTTGGGTCTAATAGCTCACCATCATCCCTCAATTCTTTAGGAAGATTTGTCTCTATTTCAAAATATCTTATTTGTGGTACTGTGAGCTGATAATAACTCTTCTCCCTAACTTCAAAATTGTCTTGAAGGTTAGCCCAGAAGTCTTCCAACTTAGGTTTATGTCCATCATATGCTTTTGGCATCATTTGCTTCAATTTACCATATGGATCATAGTATTCACGACCATAATTAAATTCTTTCAAATGTAAGTCCTGTAACTCTTGCTCAGCTTCCTTAGCCACTTGGATTTTTTAACAAGAAAAATCACCAATTGTTACGGAAAAATAAACACCTGTTTGGTGCTTTGAAGATAATAATGATTGCAATCCGACCATCTTCCTAACATACTCCAAAAGTATCACCCTATTATTACAATACCTGGGCAGCAGTATGAGATTTCTTGTAAAGCCACTAACTCTGATATATCTAGAACGTTGATTCTGGAGGAACCAACATCCCCATTCCTTTATTACTTCCATTACCTCTGGGCTTATTCTATAACCTTCATCGCCTGTGAGCTTTGTGATAAAAGGGAAGAGGAAGGCATCATTTATCCTCTTAAAATGTGCTTTTACATTGCTCAAATGGAGTTGAGTGTAATACTCCCATACCTTCTTCTGCCCTTCTTCATCCCCAAGTTGACCTTCTATTTTTAGTCCTAGAAACTTACCCGCCCAAGAAGCTACCCAGATAACATAAGAAGTAAATAAGAACTTCTTCGTTTTATGCATATCGATCAATTGATTGTATATGTTATCTAATAATATTTGGGCCCAGTCATAATATTATTTCCCAATCAAAATAGTGGTCATAAACTGGAACATCCATGGGTGAAAGTGTCAGCAATCTAGTTTACTGAAGACCTTGCTCAACATGATTATCAAGTCTCGTTGTGGCTCCTTGAAATCAGCTCTTAGAATATCACTTGCCTTTAAACCTGTCTCTCTCTTCTTCTAGCCAATGTTCATTCATATGTCTCTTGCAAGAAGTTGTATCCTTATCCCAAACCTCTGCAGCCTCCTCCTCAGTAGTCAACAACACTTCATCACTAGAAGGAATACCAAATACCAAACCTAGCATGTTTGTTGATAAATCTATCACTGTCTGGCCTTTGTCATCTACAAATTTTGTGGTGTCTGCATCATATAATTGTGCAATAGTCATAATGAACTCTGGGGCTTGTAAAGATTGTGGAAAGTTTTTTACCTCCACTAGCCCTGACCTCTTGATCCTGCTATAAGGAGTATCCGGCCTTGGTTTGTCCACCTGTGTTCTACTATCTTCCAGCTCTATATGACCTACTTCAGTATCAGTTACCCATTTGATCCGATCTTCCAATTAGAAGCATAAGTTTGGCCCCGGTAGTGGTACTTCATTGTTATAGGTAGCTTATCTAGATCTTTAACCTTCTTGTTGGATGTTGGGTCCATTTTATTACTCTAGTCTACAAGAAAGAACCAAAAATTAGCTTATCGTATAGTCAAAACATCAATTTTATCACTCACTTTAGGACTTCGAGGTTCCAGGATTCCAAAATGGAAAACCCCTTTAAAGACAACTAACTTCGGAACTCCGGGGTTCCGAGGTTAGGATAAGATAAAACCACAAAGCCTCGGAACTCTGGGGTTTTGGGGTTTTGAGGTGAAAAATATAAAACCACAAAGCCCGAAACTTTGAGGTTTCGGGGTTTTGAGGTTAAGTGGTTAGAACGGTTCGCGGGATTTTGGAGTTCCGAAGTTCCGGGGTGTAATTAGTTGAAGGTCAAAAAAAGGTGTTTCGGAACTCCAGGGTTCCGAGATGAAAAAGTGGCTTAAGGGAAGAACTTCAAAATCCTGGGGATCCAGAGTTTTGAGGTTGTTTCGAGTAAAACAAGGGATCCCAGGGACCCAGAATCCTGAGCCTAGGGCACGTGAAAAAAAACACAAACACGCAAAAAAAGAAAATATAAACTAGAAAAACACATAAGACGGGAAGAAATCCACCAACCCGGTGGAAGAAAACACACGAAACTCAACAACACAGAGGCACGAACTCAGGAGGTCAAAGCTGAAAAACTAGAAAGCTTGAATGTACAAATGAACTTTGAAAAGTTCATTTTCCCTATTTATACCTCCCCATAGGTCGTCTGTACAACCGCCTTAAATACAACCTTGGGAGTTTGGGGTTTCAGACTACTGAGACGACAGACAAAAAAACATGAAAACACCTTGGGACTCCAGGGTTCCGGGGTGTGGTTCAACATCAAACAGGGCACCTCGGGATTCTGGAATTCCAGAGTTCTAAGGTGAAACACGAAATAACTTTGGGATTTCGGGATTCTGAAATTTCAAAGTTCACAAACAAACAGGTGACAAAACACGAAGAACTCAAGGTTCTGGGATTCTGAGACTTCAACGAAAAGAACAAGGCAAGACCTCGAAATCCCGGGATCCCAAGATTCTGAAGTCTAGACAAAATATAGGAAATAAAAGGCCCACCTTGGAACTCCATGGTTCCGAGGTAGAACTCAAAACAAAGCAAAGGACACCTAGGAACTCTGGGGTTCTGGGGTTCCGAAGTGCAAAAAGGAAAAAACTAAGAAAAGCAAAACTACAAAAAGAAAAGGAAAGGGGACCCATATTTTAAAACAAGGAAACTAGTGGGGTTAGATATGCAAGGCATAACAAGTACAAAGACAAATTCAAAGCTATCTCAGTAAGGCTTGATGAGATGCTGGATAGTCAGAGACATGGAAAGGACATGCGAGGACTTGGATTTGAGAAAGGTGAATCCTCTGGATCTGGACAAGGCAATGTAAAACTTGATCAAAAGAAGAGCAAGAATCTCCCAGTAAGACAACCTAATGCTCATAAATTCAATGGTAGATGCTTTACCTGCAATAAATTTGGTCATATGGCAAGTCAGTGTAGAAGTAGTATGAATAATGGAATGATGAACAATAACAATATGACGAACAACATGAATAATGCTTCTACCTTTACCGGTCAATGTTTCATATGCAATAACTTTGGTCATAAGTCAAATATGTGTAGAGAAGTAATGAATAAATTTTAGATGAAAAGATGTTATGCTTGTGGAATGTTTGGACATATCTCTAATTAGTGCAGAACAAGACCAAATCAGATGAACTTCAGACCTATGCAAAATAATATTGTTTGTCGAGCATGCAACAAAACTGGTCACATTGCAAAGTACTATAGAAACAAGAACAACTCTATAGTAGATAAGAACAAATCATATGAAAAGGGAAAGGCAAAGGTTGATACGATCAAAGATCAGCATAAGAAGATGTGGGTAAAGAAAGATGAACCTAGTGGATCTGTACCTAAATCTGGTGCAAAACCCTCATCCAGTAACTAGGGCTTTCAGCCTTAGGGGGAGGCAAACTCATGTAAATCTTGTAGTACCCCTTGATGAGATTTGTAGTCAATGGATTACAAATGGCAGGAATTGAATTTTAGTTGATATTCGAGATTTAGATGGCTGATTTTGGTATCTGGTAGCTAAACAGGGCATCTGGTTGGATACTTGAGGTGCATTTTGTTGGCAATTTGGAGGAATTAATTATGTGTTGCATTGATGTTTTGTCATTAATGGCAACACCGACAGTTTTGGTTGTTTACCGGTTTTTGGTTGGTTCTGGTAGAGTGGCTGGATTATGATATTGATCTGATATGCTTCGGTATGCTTTGGTTTGTGGTATTGGTTTGGATATATCATTCATGCTATTCAGATGTGTATCACGCTCAGTTGGTTCAGGATTTGATGACTCAGATGATATCATTTGTTCTAGTAAGCCTTTTGGTCATCGGTAAGGGTTTTACCGAAAGAGCTTTGTTGAAGATCTTTTGATGCACATGATAAGTGGCATTGATGCGGCTTCTAGATGGCTTTCGAGATGTTTTTGGTTATCTTGTTCGTGTTCATGTTCGTGTTCCTATTGATCGGTGGTATTGGATTTGGTTTATGGTGATCTATTTTTGGTCCAGTGTTATCTAGGTTATGGACCAGTTTATGTAACGTGTTGGTGGATGTTCCTGATGTGTTACCGATGGGATTTGATGACTGGTTTACATTGTTTTTGGCCTAAGACGACTTGGTTGATCATTGGATTGTGGGTTTATGTTATGAATTAATTGTATTATCTTTTAGGTGGCCGACCTAAATTTTTAGGTCCTAGATTGGTATAAATATGATGTAAGATCTCTTTTTAGATCATGGGCATATATGTATGGGCTTAAGGGATTATGGGATAGAGGATTATCTATGTGCGAATAATGTTGTAATCATATGCAGAGGTTTTGGTCGATCATAGGTGATCGAATTGGGTTTGTAAGAGAGGTTTAAGGCCTCTGGTATTGAGCGTAACCGAAACTATACTCAGGCATAAGAGATGTTGTACTTGCAGTTCAATCTTAATTTTGGATTGTAGTCCGATGTTTTATGTAGTCATTGATGCTCCTTTTGTGATGAGTAGTGCACTCTAGGTTGTTGGCCTTCCTACATGTGCAGGCCCCTTCATATTATAATCACATACTTATTGCAAAAGTATTATCTGATTGTGGGTAGGCTTCCCACCGTGGTTTTTCCCTTTACGGGGTTTTCCATGTACAAATCTTGGTGTCATGTGTTATAGATGGATGGTAACTATTCTATGATTTATGTTTATGTTTAATTGCTATATTTGTTGTTCCAACATTTTTTTTATGCATTTCGGTATTGAGTTTATGTGTTCCGGTAATAAGGTTTTGAATGCTTCAAGTTCTATAATCTGGTGACAACTGATTCACCCTCCCCCCCTCTCAGTTGTCCTCTAGTTATCTGAGTTGTCTAATACATTTATTTCAAAGTGAAATTAGGGTTTGCAAAGTTAAAAGGGAAAATACGAGAGTTACTCTTCACTTTGTGAATAGTGTATTTCGAGCTGCAGAAGAATGTGGTCAGGACTTCCAAGCGAATAGAGAGATAGAAGTGATCCGGCAAGTGAACTAGGGGATTCGCCAGTCAATTGAGGTATTTCTCAAAGAACATTTATGAGTTTGAATTTCTGAAAAATTTGAAATGGCATCCTCTTCTTGCATTGCTACACCATTGGTTGTTGAGGTCAAAGATAGAACTCATCCTGTATTTAAGAAGCATCCTTATAAATCCATGGAGGACATCTTGGATGGAGATTTCTCTTTGGTTCCACACGGAGTCTTGCACGTTGATGTTATATGGGCATATATTCACTGCAAAATCGAAGAAACTGACACTGAAGATATTTTGGATCTCTATACTGATAGTATCATGGACAAAATCGGTAACCCTAAGCCGCAATATATACAATTGCAGAGAAAGGGTTTCACCTAGTTCATGAAATTTATGTCATTCAAAGAAAAGGAATGGGTAAGATACGTGTTGAGCAGGATTCATCACGAGTTTATATGGCTAGATAAACCCTACAAAATCACTCCAGAGGCAATTAGGGTAGTTACATGCTTGAATCAAATTGGTGACAAGCCAGGGCTATGAAAAGTTACAAACCCTACCATTAACAACTTAACTAGTGCAAAATTTGATGGGAGATTAATGAGGATCAACACAATTAAAGATGATGATGTTAAGTTTGCTGCAATGGTCATTGTCTATAAGGTATATGATGAATAATGATGAACAATTAGTACCAAACCGGTACTGAGAGGGGGGGGTGTGTGAATCAGTACAGGCAAAAAATTTCCCTGAACCAGTTTGACTGCAAAGACTGCACTTAACTGGTAAACAGTAACACCGGTCTAAATCAGGGTACTGTCTGTAAAACACAGTGAGAGTATGAAAGACAAACCGGTAAACACTTAGATCTCTACACAATCTAATATCTCATTTCCACTTCAACTGTATGCATAAACAAGTAATATATCATCAGAAATATAATGACTACCAGTTCAACATGCTTTACCACTTGACATAAAATATTAAAGCATCACATGAAAAGCATCACACATGACACACTGATTTTTTCACATGGAAACCCAACTGGGAAAAAACACGGTGGGGATGAATACCCACAAGTTGTTCTTTGAACTCTTTTGAAGTCCACTCTGTTAGGAGCCTAGTCCAGTTAAAGACTTTTACAAAAGGTTCTGCTAGGAACCGATCTTGCTAGGGATCACTCGGTTAAGGGATGGCTAAATACCTGGTTAAAGGTTAGAACCCTGTTAAAGGTTACCTCGCAAGAGGATTTGAAGAACTCATTGAATTGAGTCACCTTGTTAAAGGATTTACACAAAAGCCTATTAAACCTACCCGGTTAAGGGATTTTCCAACTGCTGCAATGGTTAGAAGTCAACAGGTAATACACTGATCTGATAACAACACTCAATGCCAAGGCAGATCCACTTTAGCTCCTTTGCTTCTGCAATCACACTCTGTAGGTATCAATACACTTCTTTGATCTGGAAAGAATCAAGTATCTCTTCACTTGGATATACACATAGCATTTTCCAATATCTTCAAAATGAAAAACATCATCGACCTTATAGGAAATAGATAGGTAGGTAGCATAAACCCTAAACCCTAAACATTTAGGTTTAACAATCCAATTGGTTCAATCATGACCGTTAATCATACTGCATTGAATGCAATAGTCTTGCACAGATCTCAAGACGTTCTCCAACATTCATTCTTTGACGCTTCAGGAAGTTGATAACCCATCATGCTCTCTTCACCCTTTATAGAGACTTTGGACATTCCCGAGGTAGATAGGATCAATATCCATGCAAGATCCTCAAGGGAATCCTTCACGCACACAAGGCTAACGTGGCAACACTATCTGATCTTCATTATAATGCTAACTCATCACAAGATATCATCGGTTGAATCACATAGGCTTGGAATGCATCAACCGGAAACCCTGAAGTTGAGACTACCAACTGGTAGTCATGCAAAATGAAACCCCGATACAAAACATACCATATACCGGTTCTCATTCCAACATACCACTTCATTTTTTCACATATACCGGTTCACAATATCATATGGTTCTCACATATACCGGTTCACAATATCATACCAGTTCTCTTGCCAGTTTGTTTACTTCAATATACCGGTTCATACTTCAGCATATTGACATCAATGACAACATATAACATCATCATGTCATCGAGCTCTGCACATATTCCAACAATCTCCCCCTTTGGCATTGATGGCAATATACAAAGATATCTCTCTGCTTCACATCTTCTCCCCAATACTACAGATATCTTCTCTGCTTAACATCTTCTCTCCCTTTGACAACAATGCCAAAGTGGAGGCACAAACCGCTATGTTCCACTATGCTGCTCCCCCTAAGGAGTAGAATCCTTCAACACACCAATCCTGAAAAAGATTTATCAATGCAATACCTGACTGATGTGGAGCACACACCTTTAGTTCACCTCTTGAAGGGGTAGCACCCCTAATTCACCTCTTAAATAGGTAAATGTAGCCTTTGGTAGAGGCTTGGTGAATATGTCTGCTAGCTACTCCTTACTGGAAACATGTTCCAATATAACCTCTTTGTTCTGAACCTTCTCCCTCAAGAAATGATACTTGAGCTCAAAGTGCTTGGTTCTAGCATGTAAAACTGGATTCTTGGAAATATTAATTGCACTTCTGTTGTCACAAAATATACTTACTAGTTCAGATACAGGAACTTTGAAGCCACTTAATACATGCTTCATCCAAATTGTCTGGGTGCAGTTCATAAATGCTGCAACATATTTCACTTCTGCTGTAGACTGAGAGATACAACTCTGCTTCTTACTCATCCATGAGACCAGTCTACCACCAAGAAAGAATGCACCACCGGTTGTGCTCTCCTGGTCATCCACATTACCAGCCCAATCAGCATCTGTAAAGACTTTCATGTTGAAATCATTACTGTATGGATACCATAATCTATAGTCAATAGTTCCCTTCAGATATCTAAGAATCCACTTGACTGCTACCAAGTGGGATTCTCTTGGACTTTTCTAGAACCATGCAATAATGCCCACTGCATGTGCAATGTCCAACCTGCTATGTACTACATAGTGCAACTTACCAATCATTGATCGATATTCCTTCTCATTCACCAATGTTGAGTCATCCTCTTTTGATAATTTACAACCGGTCACCATCGGTGTACCAACTAGTTTGTTGTCTTCCATGCCAAAGGTCTTCAATACCTCTTTGACATACTTGGACTGAGTGATAAAGATACCATCTTTCACTTGTCGAATCTATAGTCCAATGAAGAACTTAATCTCCCCTATAAGTGTCATCTCAAATTCCTTCTTCATCTCATTTGCAAAATCATGACTCATCTTGTCATCTCCACCAAAAATTATGTCATCAACAAATACTTCACAGATCAGAATCTGATCTCCTTCTGACTTCAAATAGATATTTCTATCTTCACTTGTTCTTTCAAATCCAATCTTCACAAGATGGGAGTGTAAGCGTTCATACCATGCTCTAGGTTCCTACTTCAATCCATACAAGGCTTTATGTAGCCTACACACCATGTCATTATCTTTTGATAGGGCAAACCCATCTGGTTCCTCTATATACACCTCCTCTTCAAGTATTCCATTCAGAAATGCAGATTTTACATCCATTTGATATACTTTGAATCCCTTGAAGGCTGCATATACAAGAAGCATACGAACTCCTTCCAATCTAGCTACTGGAGCAAAGGTTTCTCCATAGTCTTCTACTTCTTCTTGACCATATCCCTTACACACCAGTCTCGCTTTGTTTCTTACCACTGTGCCATCTTCATTCAACTTGTTTCTGAAAACCCATTTGGTGCCAATGACATTTTTATGCTTAGGTCTGGGTACCAAAGACCATGTACCATTCTTTTCTATCTGGCCAAGTTCCTCTTCCATTGCCTTGATCCAGTCTTCATCATTATGTGCCTCTTTAAATGTTTTAGGCTCAAATTCAAAGATCATGCAAGAATTTTCTCTGACCCTTCTTCTTGTAAGAATTCTCGCATCCTTGTCTCCTATGATCTTCTTTGGATCATGATTCAGCTTTACATACCTAGGAATGATCTTAGCTGTTTCCTCTTGCTTTTCTTCTTCATCCTCAACTTCATCATCATCAAAATCTACCGGTGTAGGAGCACTGTTACTGGTACTAGGTTGTTTTGCAACCGGTTCCCAGAAGGTTACAACCGGTTCATCTACCACTCGCTCACTGTCGGTTTCCTCAGGTTTCTCAGAGGTTTCATCAACTCTAATATTAATACTTTCAACAATTCTTTGAATCCTATTGTTGAAACACTTGAGAGCTTTACTCTTGGTGGAATATCCTAGGAATATTCCCTCATCACATTTTGCATCAAACTTGCTCTGATGTTCACTCCTCTTGATATAACATTTGCTGCCAAACACTCTAAAGTAGCTTACTACAGGAGTCTTACCAGTTCAATACTCATAAGGCATTTTATCCTTACCTTTCTTGATGAGTACCCGGTTCATAGTGTAGACTATAGTGCTCACCGCTTCTCTCCAGAAGGTGTGAGCAACCTTCCCTTGAATCAGCATCATTCTGGCTACTTCAACTACAGTCTGGTTGTTCCTCTCTGCTAGGCCATTTTGCTGTGGAGTCCTTGGGGCAGACAATTGCCTTTTGATGTTGTTCCCTTCATAGTACTTGTTGAATTCACTGGAAGTGAATTCTCCTCCTTGATCAGTTTTTAAGCACGTAATCCTCTTACCACTTTCCTTTTCAACTAGTGCTCTGAAAGCTTTGAACTTTCCAAAAGCTTCAAACTTATCTTTCAAGAATGTGAACCACAGCATTCTTGAGCAGTCATCAGTGAGAATCATAAAGTACCTATCTCCCTCCACACTCCTAGTTTTCATAGGACCACACAAATTAGTATGCACAAGATCAAGTAAATTGTCTGCAGTGAAGGGTTTACCTTTGAAGGTTGAGGAAGACATTTTCCCCAGTTGACACTCTCTGCACAAAGGATTCTCTAGCTTGCCCAGCAAAGGCAATCCTCTAACTACCTTGATCTTACTGGCCTTCACAATATTATCAAAGTTTACATGACAGAGTCTCCTATGCCATATCCAGCTATCATCAAACTTAGCCATTAGACATGTACTGATATTTGCATTCAGCTGAAATAAGTTACATCTGGTCTGCATACAGGTGGCCATTAGTTCACCACTCTTTTATTTTATTTTGTACACTCCATCTTTGAATTCTAGAGTGAGTCCATTATCATTCAACTGGACAACACTCAAAAGGTTGTGCCTGAGACCTTCTACCCAATACACATTATCAACATTGCTTTTTCCATTTAGAGAGATGGACCCTCTGCCTTTTACCATACATGGTGCATCATTACCAAATCGGACTACACCACCATCATACTCTTCTAGAGACAGAAACTTACTCCGGTCACCAGTCATGTGGTGAGAACAACCACTATCAATAATCCACTCATTGGAATTATGAAAGTGGGAGACAAGAGCCTTCTTGTCTGACACATCTTCCTTAACTACTACAAACACAATGTCTTCACTTTCTTCATCTTTTGATTCCTCATCAGTGACACCTTCATCAACTGCCACAAAACAGTTTCTCCTGTTTCCTCCTTTAAACTTCTTGAACTTCTCTGGTTTGTCCTTATTATCACCATTAGGACAGTTTACAACAATGTGTCCTATCTTATTGTAAGAAAAGCATTTCAAAGGGAGCTTACCTCTGTATTTACCAGTTCCCTTAGGAAGTCTCTTGGAAAGAAGAGCTTCAAATTCCATCAGGATCTCCTCATCATCCATTTCTCTGCTTTGTCTTGGTTCACAACTGGTACTAGCTTCTTTTCCCTTTCTAGATGGTGCAGCAAATGCTCTAAAGGCTGATTCAGTCTTCTGACTACTGCCATCATAATTATTTAGCTCATATGCATTTAACTTAGCAATGATGGAGTCTAGGGATACCTTTGTCTTGTCTATAGACCTCAACTCCTGAATAGCAGCAACCCTTATTGCATACACCAGTAATAAGGATCTCAAGACTTTGCTAACAATAGTGGAATCATCTATTTTACCTCCTGCACTCTTGATGTCTCCATCAATAGTTTTGATTCTTATTCCATATTGTTGAATGGTCTCTCCTTCAACCATCTACATGTCTTCAAACTTTCCCCTAAGGATCTCTTCCTTAGCCTGTTTCACATGCTCATCACCACCATAGATATTCTCCAGAGCATCCCATACTTATTTGGGATTATCTTTATCCTGAACATCAATAAACTCAATGTTAGATAGACTGCTGATAAGGGCTTCCATGACTTGCCCATTCTCCCGAATCTCTCTTTTTTGATCATCGGTGAGAGTACTGGTAGGAATAACATAAGCATTCTCAACATATCTCCAGTGTTGAGCACCCATGCTTCTGATGTAGATCTTCATTCTGTCCTTCCATATCTTAAAGTTATCTCTGTTGAACTTTGGACCTTCCCTCTTCATCATTAGAGTAGGATCTTTTCCTCAAGCGGTTAAGCTTACAACATAGAGGACCTGGAAGACACTTTGATACCAATTGATGAATAATTATGAACAGTTAGTACCAAACCGGTATTGAGAGGGGGGGGTGAATCAGTACAGGCAAAAACTTTCCTTGAACCAGTTTGACTCCAAATACTGCACTTAACTAGTAAACAGTAACACCGGTCTAAATCAAGGCACTACTGGTAAAACACAGTGAGAGTATGAAAGACATAAACCGGTAAACACTTATATCTCTACACAATCTAATATCTCATTTCCACTTCACCCGTATGCATAAACAAGTAATATATTATCAGAAATATAATGACTGTCGGTTCAACATGCTTTACCACTTGATAGAAAATATTAAAGCATCGCATGAAAAGCATCACACATGACACACTGATTTTTTCACATGGAAACCCAACTGGGAAAAACCACGGTGGGGATGAATACCAACAAGATGTTCTTTGAACTCTTTTGAAGTGTGCTTTGTTAGGAGCCTAGTCCGGTTAAAGACTTTTATAATAGGTTCTGCTAGGAACCGATCCTGCTAGGGATCACTCAGTTAAGGGATGGCTAAATACTCGGTTAAATGTTAGAACCTTGTTAAAGGTTACCTCGCAAGAGGATTTGAAGAACTCATTGAATTAAGTCACCTTGTTAACAGATTTACACAAAAGCCTGTTAAAGCTACCCGGTTAAGGGATTTTCCAACTACTGAAATGGTTAGAAGTCAACAGGTAATACACTAATCTGATAACAACACTCAATGCCAAGGCAGATCCACTTTAGCTGCTTTGCTTCTGCAATTACACTCTACAGGTATCAATACACTTCTCCAGACTAGCAAGAATCAAGTATCTCTTCACTTGGATACACACAAAACATTTGCCAACAACTTCAAAATGAAAAACATCATTGACCTTATAGGAAACAGATAGGTCGGTAGCATAAACCCTAAACTCTAAACATTTAGGTTTAACAATTCAATTGGTTCAATCTTGACCGTTAATCATACTGCATTGAATGCAATAGTCTTGAACAGATCTCAAGATGTTCTCCAATGTTCATTCTTTTTTGCTTTAGGAAGTTGATAACCCATCACGCACTCTCCACTGTTTACAGAGACTTCGCACATTCCCGAGGTAGATAGGATCAATCTCCATGCAAGATCCTCAAAGAAATCCTTCACGCGCACAAGGCTGACATGGCAATACTATCTGATCTTCATTATAATGCTAACTCATCACAAGATGTCATCGGTTGAATCACATAGGCTTGGAATGCATCAACCAGAAACCTTGAAGTTGAGACTACCAACCAGTAGTCATGCCAAATGAAACCCTGATACAAAACTTCACATATACCGGTTCTCATTCCAACATACCACTTCACTTTTTCACATATACCGGTTCACAATATCATACTGGTTCTCACATATACCAGTTCACAATATCATATCGGTTCTCTTGCTAGTTTTCTTACTTCAATATACCGGTTCATACTTCAACATATTGACATCAATGACAACATACAATATCATCATGCCATCGATCTCTGCACATATTCCAACAGTATATCAGTCTAACCAACTGAATTTAATATCTGGCACAACCATCCATGTAGCTTACCAGATGGTAAAATAAGATGCACACTATAATCTATGGAGTTTCATGTTGAAGGAGTTAATGATCAATTTGAAGAAAATTAAGCAAGAAAAAAACATGTTTTCAAATTTGGTTCCTTGGTTATTTATTTGGCACTTTCTTTACTTTTTGAATCAGACCCCCTCGAAATCGGTAGAGTGTAGTAGGCATTTGACAAACCAGTGGCCCAACAGATTAGGTAGGGTCTTGATAGTCTTGGAAATAGGGACAACCAAAATGCTGCTTTGTGGGCATTTTTCAAGACTTTTCAGGATAAGATGAAGCAGAGGGTCATAATCCCTAAGGAGATTGTCAGCAAATATGAAGGGACAATTTGTTTCATGGTGAATAAGGATGAATGTCTCATGGAGGCAGTTTAACCCCAGATGGTATGGATCGTGCCTATGGGCTATGAGGTCGATGTAGGAACTCTATATGCTTATGCACAACACTTGTTGAATGCTCCGATAGACTCCAAAGAAGAAAGGCTCAAAACTTGTATAGAAAAATCCATCAAACTTCACACCAAGTTCACTGAATTGACAAGGAAAAGTAAAGTTGCCAAGGTGGTGGAGGAAATCCTCATGGAGGAAGGTCACTCTAGGGAGAAAGTCAGAGTTGCAAGAGATTCAATAGAAAAGGAAAAGAAACAAAAGACTGCACCAGCTCTAGCCAAAGCTAAAATGACAAGGTCTTCTCTTGCTCTGGTGAAGACACCTCTGGCTCATTCAGAACCCTCTAGTTCATCAGCAAAGGGAAAAGGTGTTCTGAGGCTGAAGCAAAAACCTCAAAGGGAATATGGAGCAGTATATCTGGTGGCATTTGAGATGGAGTCAGATGCAAAGATTCAAAAGGCTCCCAAGAAAGGAGATTTTGCAAGGGTGATCCGGAAATGTCAATCCTATGATGAGAAGAAAGGGAAGAAGGAGAAGAAAGCAAAATCTGATCCTATTCTGACTAGCAGGCCTAAGAAAGGAAGGAGAACCAAATGTGACTTGGATGAGGCAATTGAATCTAGTAAGATGGAGACCGCTAAAACCAAGTATCATATTATTTCTCCCTTATCTGTTCAATAATTTTAATAGATGAAATCATTAAAGATGGAAATTTGAAAAATATCTATGTATATTATAAAAAGCTGGATGACAATGATAAAAGGCAGATTGAAGAAGTTGTAGTATTGTATATGGATGTATTTAGTAAAACTTTAATTGAATTAGAAATATATCTTCTGAAAGATCTATACAGTCTAATTGATGGTAGAAGAAAATCTGCAAGTCAGATGGATGAAGAGATGAAAGAAAATGAATACCTCAATTAGTGTACCAATATCACTATTGAAGAAATTGATAAGTTGATTTTGCTAGCAAATAAGAAGGAATTTAGAAGCAAGCACAGAGTAAACAACCTGATGGTGGGAAGAATAGAGGAAATAAGGAAAGAAACCATTGAAATATGGAAGAAATTTCTCACTGAGAATCGGCTTGTAGAATCCGATTCACATGATGCATCCACTCAGGCAAAAAATCCTTTGGTGCATGATGTAAATAAGACGGAGGACACTCAAGATGTTGCAAGGCAACAAATTTTGGATTTAGCGGAGGTTGGTGCACCAAGTGGTGACATCGGTGCACATAAGTCACCCTTAGAGGATAAAGGCAAGACAGGGGATGATGAGGCAAAGAAAAGGGAAGAGGAGAAGCAAGAGGATCTAGACAAGGGGAAAAGGAAAGTGTCAGAAACTCCAATATTCATGGCAATTGACACTTCAAAAATACAAAGCCAAGGGATTTTTCCTCAATTTAACATTAGTTTTGACAAGCCTTTCAATCAAATGTCTCTGACTGAAAGGATGATTACTGATGTTTCCCTCCAAGCTCAAGCTAGTCAAAAGTTAGCACAATCTGAGTTCAAAGAAAAGAAGCTTATTGAGAAATCTTTTGAAGTTTTACGACAGATGGTATTGGAATTGCAACTTGATGATAATGTCAGTTCATTCGGTAAGTTCCAAACATTGATAGATCACATATCTTCTCAATTCAATTCTTTGACCAAGGCATCAGCTAGGCGGGCTTTGGAAAAATTCAAAAATGCAAGAATACAAACATTTTTGCAAATGATTGATAGTGATAAGGTCCAGCTAGAAAAAGAATTGAAATTAATTGATGAGGCCTTATAAGAAGGTGGTAAGATTTATAATTCTTGTCTAATTTTGACAAATTTTACTACTGAAATAGACAAGAAGTTAGATAATTATAGAGGATTGTTAGCCCAAATTTCTCAGGCATATGATCCCACAGTAAACTTGACCAGAAATGTTGAAGGTCAATTTTTGACGATTATGGAACAGATTGGGAATTTTGAGAAGGAAAAGGAGAAAATGGTAAGGTGAGAAGGTGAACTCCAGAACCTAATTGGCCCCTAGTTAGACACATTGGTGTGCCATAAGATGGACTGTATTCAAAATATGTCTCATGAGATTCCAATTGAGTTGCATGCAATAGAATTCCATGCTTATGTTTTGAATGACTTTGTTTCAATTTTGGAGAAATTGCACGTAGGTGGAACACCTATTTTGGGTTTCTTAAGGTTGCATATGTAGATGTACTTATGTATAGATCTAGTCATCTAGTGTGTATATATGTATAGGGAATTTTGCTTCACACCCCAACTTTGGCATTGATGTCAAAGGGGGAGAGATAAGGTGAAAAATGTATAGATTGGCTGTGTATGGAGTGTACAATTTTGGTGATGCAAATTTTTGGATTTTTGATCTAAAGGGGAGCCTTACAATTATTTCATTCTTGATCCGGTGTACAAGTCTTAGGTTTCAACACTTAGCCATTTTTCACGAGTATTACCATCAATGCAAAAGGGGGAGATTGTTGGCAATTAACACTCATCCAGTGACTTACAATGCTTGATTCATGGTTTAGGGTTGTCATTGATGGCAAATATTCTTGTAGATTCAATCCGGTGGTCATGATTTCTCCTATCCGGAAGCAGGGGTTAACTGGTAAATCAGGGTTAGTTCCAGTGTAGTTTTGGTCCAAAAATATTTCCGATGATTGTGGTGATTGATTTTGTGATCTCAGTGAATGGGAAGATCCTTAAGAAGTGTGTGATTATACTCTTTTGGTCCGGTGCTATGTTTTGTTAGAGATTGAAGTCGACATATGACTACTCATTACACTTTTGATAGCCGACTTGGAGGAGATTATTTTTTAAAAGACCGGATATATAAGATAGAATTGGCGATTGGTTTTCAGGGTATTACTGTTGTGGTGATCTATTTTGGTGCGATCGAGTGTAGTTTCACGTGCGCATTTGGTTCACAGATAATCCGGTAGCTGACGAAGATAGAAACATAGTATTTGTAGAGCGAGTACAGTCAGAGATCTAGTGCTTAACCAAAACTCATTCATGCATTGTCAGATGCTACTTCAGAGTTCATTTCACTATATTTCATTATTGTAATCAAATTGTAAGTCAGTGAGACTTCCCTGAGGGTTGTAGCCTTCCGGGAAATTATATTTCAACAGTGAGCTCTAGGCAGTGAGTCTAAATGTGAGTGCATTCTCCATATATGTAATATTTATGTACTCCTGGCCATAGTATATGAATATTGTGGGTTTCAACCCCATCATGGTTTTTCCCTTTCCGGGTTTCCAATTAAAAGTTTTGGTGTTGTGGATCTATGGTTTATTTATTGCTTGTTTATGTTCTTTATTGTTATACATTGCTAACCGGTGGATAAACAATAAGTTTGTGAATTTGAATTCTAGCAGAACACTAATTCACCCCCCCTCTCAGTGTTCCTTGACTCTAACAATTATGATATTCCATGTGACATCTACATGTTGACGAAGTTAGTCCTAACGACTATTGGTCCCTCTCCCCTATTACAATGTTCATCTGTGTTCCACTCTTCACTTCCAACTTTTGGGGTCTCTCACTAATCAAAACAAAAAAAATAATTTGTATGGTGGTGACATGTGAGTTAAATATATAGAGCTATTTGAGCGATTTTTCTATAATCACTAGCAATTTTATTTAAAAAAATACATGGAATGTGAATAGATTATTGATGTGTTGGTGAAGTTGAAAGGTTCTTAATAATCCCACCACTAAATAAGTCTTGCTGGTGAATTTGAAAGGTTCTTAAAGAACCCTCCAAAGAACAAGACTCTGATATTGAAAAGAGACAAGGCTCAGATTGTGCATATATTTGTAAAGAGTAGGGGAAAAACACCATAGTGTATAGGGAAAGGAAACGTGTAAGTGTAAAAAATATAGGAGGCAAGATAACCTAATTTATGTATAATTAGTTATAGTCTCTAGTAACAAAAGATATAATTCTTCTTTCAATTATTCAAAAAATTAACATAAAAAATGAGATTTATCATTGTATTCAACTTGCACAAAAATGAAAAATGCATTCTATTGATTCAAATATCTAATGTAATAGTAACCTCTTAAATCTCTATGTGTGGATGTAGTCCAACCATACTTCTTCAACTTGTGATGATAAAACTACTCATGCCTAAGCCTCTAATTTATAGAACATGGTCTTAAACACAATCACCAAGTGATATTCAAAATCACAGAAGGGATTAAATATGACAAATCCCTAAAGAAAAACATGCAAGGAATTATATGCAATAGATTCCACACCACCAATGGCATTATACATGAGTGAGAGTCTTTATGCATATTGTAACTCTTCAACTTCCCAAAGTGGAGCATCATTTTCAAGAAGACTAGTTAACTTTGGAACTTATATTTTAATGCTTTTACAAACTCATGCTAGTTTTTCAAAAGAACCTCATTGGTCTTGAAAGCTCAACCATTATACATACAACATTAGATCATTAGTATGTTTGTGACTAGAATGTGATAAATATACAATAATATTTCACCAGTGTTACAAGGACTTGTAATGTTTAAACTACACCTAGTATAAAAATCGAGTTTGGTGAAGAAAAGCATATATGAAGAGGTAATTATTGAAATAATAAATTTAAAAATTCTATTAGATGTATTGATGGTCAATCGCTTATAATCAAGTACCCAAGAAGATTTTGAAAATAGTTTTCTCATGGAACATGCATTTATTGTAGTCATAACTACCTAATTTTAATATTAAGAGAAATCCTTGACACTTGTAGGAATATCTCCCAAGAAATCATTCAAAAGATCCAAATGATAGAATTGAAGAAGAAGTTTATAGTTTAGAGAGTACAAAATAATACAAATAATGCGATGTGACTACAAATTTTGGAGAAAATGTAATGAGAAAATATAAATTTTCATTTTCTAACATTTAAATTTAATTATTTAATGCCCAAAATTGATATTAAAATATGAAAAAAGATTGTAAATAAAAATTATTGTTTTATTTTTAAAATTACTTGAAAAGGTCATTTGAAAGTTTATAAATGATTTTGAAACTTGTGACATGGTGCTATACACATGAGATGGAAAGAGTAAGTTTATTATGGTGGAGATATGTTGCTAGAAAAATTAAATTCATAAAAATTATAACCATGAGATCAAATGTATCACACTCATAGATGCAAAGTTAACATTTAATATGTTTCCTAGGATGTTAGGTTATACAAAGTTATATTTTGGATTTTCTCTAAAGGTAGTTGTTATATTTTACAAGGGCTGGAAACCTCTACTTATAAAAAAATTATAATTCTTCTTGTCTTTCTCTTAATTTTTAGTTTCAAGCAATGAGTTATGATATTTTAAATTTATATTTACACTATATTTTGAGATTGATGAAGATTCATATGTGCTTAATATTGGATCATTTGTATTTTGTTTTCATTTTCTTGAATCCTTAGACATTTGCACATCCTTCTGTCAATGGTCAAGTAAAATTTTAATGAAACAAAGTTAGCTAATAAAGTTTTTATCATTTCAACAAATTTAAAATTTGATTTATCATAAAATAAGCTTGTTATTTCTTCAAAGTCTAGGTCATCTTGCATTTTTTTATATTTGGTTAAAACAAGAAGGAATATTAGATCAAGAACTTGAAAAATTACTATTATAGAGTGAATATCTATCTCTTACAAGTTTATTTTTATTGTTGATGAGATATAGGGTGTTGCTATTTACTAAGTTGTCATTAGTTTTATGGCCAAAGTCATCCTATATACTCTAGTCGGTTTATACTACCGAAAAGTCCAGTCGATAAATACCAAGGCTACCGGACTTAGTTACAGAAGAGAGACAAGTCACCGAGATGATATACACCGAGCTATGAACCAAGATGAATACAGAATGACTACCGAGTAAGGTTAATATGTCTACCGAGCAGCAAAGAAGGTATACCGAGTTAATCTGAACTGAGTGGAAACATGTTACTAGATTCAATGAACCTGGAAACAGATGTGAAACTTATTACAAGATTCGAGAAGATGAAACCGTTATTACATAGGAAATTGCATTTAAAAATTTTGTATGATTTTGAGGAAGAATATCCAATGAAATAATTTCTATGTTTATTCATTCAATAAAACATGTTTGTATGATCGAATCATGAACAGATCACCATCTCAGAGATCTATATAAACATAATGATTTGAGTATTTGAGACATGACATGGAAAATCAAGAGAGAAGATACGAAGTGATGATATAGTGAAGAAAGAAGACTGACAGAGATATTCAGAGGTTACCAAGAAGGTTTTAGAGAATAGTTTAAGGGACAAAATATACAGAAGTGGTTACCAAGTTTATTTATCAATTACCGAGGAATGTTATGAGCAAGGTAATTTTATATTGAGCACATAGAGTCTGCTTTAAAATTTCAGATGTGAAGTTGCAGATATTTTGTAAAGATTTTGATTGAGTTATTAAGTTGTGTTAGAAACCTTTAATAGGGTAAAAGACTCTAATAAAGTCTATAAATTGTAAAGCCTTTAACCAGGTACAACATTTTGTAGAAATGTTTGTAAAATCCTTTAGCAAGGTAGATCTAAAGATCTTTATACTCCTAACAGGGTAAACTATCGGAAATAGCTAAACATGTAGCTCTAACCGAGCAATCTTGATTACTGCAATAATGAAGTTGTGGGTACCATCCCCACCGCAGTTTTTCTCTCTAACCAAGAGTTTCTGCGTGACCAAAAATCTTTGTGTTATGGAGTGAAATTTTGATGGATGTCATTTCTATGATTATGTTTCAGTATTATATATTTATGAGATCAGCAATACTTAGTTTGTGTTTATCAGTAAAATTGTTTTTCAAGAAAAGTTTTGAAGTACTGATTCACCCCTCCTCTCTTAGTACATTAGATTTCCAAGTCAGACCTAACAATTGGTATCAGAGCCTAATTGTTGGTAAAGGGACTAACAGCCTAAAGAGAAAGATCCTATCAATGGAAGGCTATAAACAATCACGCGGGATTGTGAATCTTCAAGAAGAATTGGATCATGCTAATCAAGTGATTGCAGATATGCAGAGGGAAATGCAAAGATCACTGAAAGTCAAAAGAAGGTTGTCTGATGATTTACAGGACTCACAAGAGTTGGTGGAACAAATTGAGACATCATTTGAGAATAACATATCAGAAGAATCTGAAGAAATGATTGCAGAATTGAGAGAAAAGAACAAAGCACTTAATGAATAGCTAAAAGAAATGAGAAGGGAACATGAGTATTTTAGCACACAAATGACTAAAAATATTGATGCATTGAGAACAACTGAAGATAATAAGCGAAATATAGAAGGAGAAAAACAACAGCTAGAAGCAATGGTGTCTGCAAAGAATGACGAAATATCAAGGATGACTAAAGTTCAACATAATCTATCTGATCAATTGGATTATGTACATCATGAAGCTACTCTAAAGGAAAATGAGATCCAAGCATTGAAACTTGAATTATCAAGATTGACCGATGAACTAGAAGTAGAAAAGAAGTCAAAAGAAACATTGAGAAAAATCCATGAATCGTCAAGAATATTGGATGAGCAATTATATATGAGAACACCCAACAAAGCTACAGGACTCGGTTACAAAGGAAACAACTCTACCAAGAAAGGAGAATCATCAAAGAAAGCTGGAAACAAAGATAACATGAAGGATAAGAAGCCTATTTGCAACTACTGTGGAAAACAAGGACATACTGCCAACATTTGCCAGATTAGAAAAGGTAAGCAACCAGATGTTACTAGGTTTGATGGTTATTGTTATAATTGCAATAAGTATGGTCACACATCTAAGCAATGTAGGACAAAGTTTGTTAACAATTATCAGAAGGCAAAATTCAAGGGGTTTTGTAAAAATTGTAATAGATATGGACACAATATCGAGAAATGTTGGTTTAAGTAGAAAAACTATATGTGGACTCCACACTGAGCAAACACTAGAAGTTACCGAACTCACACAAATCTCAATCGGCAATACACTTCAGTACCATGGGATTACAATACAAGAATATGGTGTGAATGTTGTGGAAGATACAGACATATAAGTGCAAACTGTATGATAAGGTTTGAAATGAACAACCGGAGATCATGGAGAAATCTCGGAATGACATGTTTTCATTGTCACAAAGCTAGACACTTGGCTAAAGATTGCAGAGATCAACCTAGAGGAGATACTGAGGAGATAAGAAGCAAATTACAAAAAATTTGGAAAAAGAAGGAAAATGTGTCAACTGATGAAGGAAGCACCTTACCTACCGAGTTAGGTGCATCTACTTCAAATTAATCAATAAAGGTATGGAGGGACTGCATTCTCACAAGGTAAGATATTAACAGTTCCTATATAATCATGTACGTAATTCCAAAATCTGCATAGCTAAGATGCAATAGCAAGTTTGAAATATTATCTAGTCTTTTGAATTACCAGAGAAGTCGGCAAAAGTTTTAAACCTGTCTAGTCAGTAAAAGCTAATAAGAGAGATAGTCGGTATAGTGGAACCAAGTGCATTTAATACCTATTTTACCTAACCGCACAAAACCCGATAAGGTCAAAAAGAGGTACTTAAAGTATTTTGCACAGTCATTTTTCACTTACTAGTTTTCCAAGTGCAGAGAAAAGCGAATCAAAAGGTGATCAAACATTTCCAAGAGTGAATTCAAGGTATTTAGCATAATCTAAACCACATTTTTAGCAGTTAACCGATCAAAGTCAAGTTGTGAATATTTGCGAATTATTTACTAAGTTGGAAGCATTTTCTGGTTATTTGAAACACTAAGCTATTTTGTAAGTAGAATTTCAAGTTTGAAATGGCTCCCAAGGTACAGAAACCCGTTGTAGTAGAAAGCATTGAGAAGCCTACACTGAAATACACCTTACCTCCCAAAGTGGCATCTAAACCCGATGAGAAAACTGCATTCTCTCTTATTCCGGATAGGGTTCTGTTGATCAAAGATGTTAGATTTTATACCAAGTGCCGAGTTGAAGAGCTAGGTCATAGTGAGATTAAGGATATGTATGACAAAATGTGCATCGATGGAAACCTAGATAGCAATTTTGAGCATATTAAAGTTAAGGGATTGACTAAATCCCTAACCTATCCTTGAGTCTTCAAACCCCAATGGGTCAAATTTGTCTTGAGCTGTGTGCATGATGATTTTATGTGGTTATAGGATCAACCTTTCAAGATCACCAAGGAGATTATTCACATGATAACCGGATACCCTATATTTGACCATGCCCAAGCATAGAAGATGATTTCACTGGAATTGATAACATTAACAGGTGTTGAGTCTGATAGCAGAGGTCTTAAGTTGAACAATGTGGCTGATGCAAAACTAAATTTTGCTATTAGAGTTATTGGTTATTGTTTCTTCCAGTCTGCAAGAGAAAACAGTGTACCGTGTGCAGCTGTAGATTTGACTTATAAAATGGTTAAAAAAGGTATGCAAATTGATTTATGTGAAGTGTTATTGAAGAATCTTTTTGAAAATCTCAATACAATAAGGAAACTGAAGAAGAAGAATACTGTAAACACACTAAAGTTTGGGTCACTCTTAGTGTGTATGTTCTTCTATTTTCAGAAATTCTTTCCATCAGTCGGTAACATTGTTTGGGAATTACACCGACCTATCACCCATCAAATAAATGATTTCATCAATCAGCTAGGTGATAATTTCAATATGATAATGGATGATTACTTCAATAGATTCCAAGAAAAGATGCATAGCAGGTACATGATTCCACCTCAGCTAGTGGAAAAGTACAAGGATACTATATGTTTTGAAGTGGATACCGACTACTATTATGTCAATGCAGTAGAACCCAGGACTCAATCATTACCGCCTATGGGTTATGAGATAGATTTTGACATTGCTCAACAACAGATAGATGCCTTTTTAGCACTTACAAGGCATGCTACTGAGATCAGATATGGCACCTATGAAGAGGTGAAAGAAAAAGTAAAAATGAGCATTGTAGTACCAAAGGCTGCTTGAAAAGCCACCAGAATGATCAAGGATTTAACTAAGAAGTTTGGAGAAGGTTCTACCTCCACACCTACTAAGACAACAAGAAGGAAGAGTGATCAACTTTCGATCGAGGAAGAATCTGAAGCTCAAGAAGCAGCAATTACACTGAGCACCGAGTTGCCAAAGGGAAAAGTTTTGAAAAGAAAGAAACAGGATACAACCGAGGTGTCACCGACCATGCCAGCAAGGCAACCAAACACTAGATCATCTGCTGCATCACCCGGTAAGAAGCAGAAGAATGTAGAAATGCCTAAGGTTACAAAAACTTATAGAAAGAAGACCAGAAGACTAATTTTGGATAAAGAGGAAAATGACACAGAGTCAAAAGATGTAAATAAATTTCAGGTTGTGAAAAGCACAAAGGAAGATGTACATAGTGTTGACAATTTTTGTGCAAAATTAAAAGAATATGGTGGATTTGGGTCGTTTAGATATGTAAAATATGATACAAGAACATATGAAGAGAAGAGGCAAATAGAATAGATAGTAATTTGTGTACTTCTCAAGTTCCGAGTAGTTCCATTGGAAGTGGTTGGTTTTCTTCCAAAAGCATTGTACTCACACATTGATAATAGATGGAAATATGCTATGGACTCGGAGAAGCAAATAAGAGAAAGATTTTTGGTTCATCTCTTTCCAAATATGTTGGTAGACGACATAAGAGATCATTTGAAAAACTACCAGACAAATTTTCAAGTAAAACAAAGGGCCTTGAAAATGATGAATTGCCTATATCTTGAAGTTGAAAATGAAACTAAAGAAAAATGGAAGAAAATATTCAGGATTCAGGCTGAAGAACCAAAAGGTGAAGTAGAAATAGTTGACATCACCGAGCAAGATCCTGCTTCCACTATTCAATCAGATGAGGATGTAATGGACACTGAAGCACAGGAAGGAGAAATGATAGAAGGAAGCTCCTATGCCAGACTGATATCAAGTGAATCAGTTGTGGAAAAGATTAAGTCCTATCCTCCAATCACCCAACAAGTTACAACTGAGAAACTTCAGGACACAGATCAAGGAACAAAGGGTCAAAAGGATAAACCAAATGAATCTACCTATCAAGCCACCAGCGAGCAAACTTCCCAAGTACCATCAAGCACCGAGACAATTGCCACTGAAACTCCAAGCAAGGAAACACTGAAGGTTACAATAGAGGCTATTGGAACTGACAAAAGTGTTGCCTCTACTGAGCAACATATCGAGAAAGGACAAGTCTCAAAATCCATTGTACCCATTCAACCAGAGAAGGCATCATCATCAAAGGAGAAGAAAGAAAAAAGATACAGTTTTAAGATAGATCTGTCAAAGCCCATTGTGTTACCGAATGTTGACATTACAAAATTGAAAGGGCAAGCACTGATAGAATTCGGTGATCTTTGTAAAGCCAAAGCAGAGCAGGAACGACAAATAGATAGTCAGTAGAAGAACCGTGTACTTCAGAAGGTCAAAACATTATTGATAGACATGATACCTGAAGCTACCATCAATAAAGATGTTGCCATCCATGTGTAATTGAATGAACTACTCACTCAATTGGAGGAATCAGGCGTAGAAGCATCAGAATACCTTAGCGAATTGAAAGATAAAGAACTAACTGCCAAGATGATTGAAGAAGTGCAGAAAGAAATTGCTATAGGTAAAATAAAGCTTATTAAATTCATTGGTGAGTTGTCCCCTCAACTCAAGCATATTATTTCTTTATTCTAGAAGTTATGTACATTCTCATTCTTCATCAAAGATGTCAAGAATAAGACTGAAGTCATTGAAAAAGAGATTACCGATCTCTCAAGTAAATTGACTACCGAGCCAGATTCTCTTCAAATTTTTTACACAAGGCTACAAACCCTTATGGCTCAACAGTTCGAACTTCGGAATGAAGAACATAAAATAAGGATGGATATCATGACTCTTCAAACATTATTTATTCCCCATTTGTCATCAGTTCAAGAGCAGATCAACGAAGCTACCCAATTGTCAACTCAAGTAGAGGGAAGCACTTTAGATGGTTTGATCACACTGTCTGCTGATATTACAGCTCAGAATACAATACTGGAAAGTGTTAAGGATGCACTTACCAACGCTCTTACAGAAGCTCGTACAAAGTATAAATCTATTTTTGATCAGTTGCCCCCACCAAATGGTAACTAGTTTTGATGTTTGTCAAAAAGGGGGAGTGTACCGAGTATACAGAATATCTGAGTGTACAGAGTTTATCATATATACCGAGTGTACAGTTGAAATTGTCAAGCGGAGCATGGAACATCAAGAGCATAGAATACAGAGTATGGAACATCAAGTTATGTACAAAATATTGATAAGGGGAGTATGTATTTAATCAATGTATATACTGACATTCTAGTTTATTTTGCAAGTATATAGGTTTTTTGTTATGACTTTGAAAGGATTTTTGTCAAACATACCAAACTAATGTCGAAAGGGGAGATTGTTTCTATTTACTAAGTTGTCATTAGTTTTATGCCCAAAGTCATCCTATATACTCTAGTCGGTTTATACTACCAAAAAGTCCAGTCGGTAAATACCAAGGCTACCAGTGTTGGTTACAGAAGAGAGACAAGTCACCGAGATGATAAACACCGAGCTATGAACTGAGACGAATACAGAATGTCTACCGAGTAAGGTTAATATATCTACCGAGTAGAAAAGAAGGTATACCGAGTTAATCTAAACCGAGTGGAAACATGTTACTAGATTCAATGAACCTGGACACACATGTGAAACATGTTACAAGATTCGAGAAGATGAAACCGTTATTACATAGGAAATTGCATTTAAAGATTTTGTATGATTTTGAGGAAGAATATCCAATGAAATAATTTCTATGTTTATTCATTCAATAAAACATGTTTGTATGATCGAAGCATGAACAGATCACCGTCTCAGAGATCTATATTAACAGAATGATTTGAGTATTTGAGACATGACATGGAAAATCAAGAGAGAAGATACGAAGTGGTGATATAGTGAAGAAAGAAGATTGACAGAGATATTCAGAGGTTACCGAGAAGGTTTCAGAGAACAATTTAAGGGACAACGTATATAGAAGTGGTTACCGAGTTTATTTATCAATTACCGAGGAATGATATGAGCAAGGTAATTTTATATTGAGCACATAGAATCTGCTTTAACATTTCAGATGTGAAGTTGCAGATATTTTGTAAAGATTTTGATTGAATTATTAAGTTGTGTTAGAAACCTTTAACAGGGTAAAAGACTCTAATAAAGTCTATAAATTGTAAAGCCTTTAACTAGGTACAACATTTTGTAGAAGTGTTTGTAAAATCCTTTAGCAAGGTAGATCTAAAGATCTTTATACTCCTAATAGGGTAAGCTATCAGAAATAGCTAAACATGTAGCTCTAACTGAGCAATCTTGATTACTGCAGTAGTGAAGTTGTGGGTGCCATCCCCACCGCAGTTTTTCTTTCTAACCAAGAGTTTTTGCGTGACCAAAAATCTTTGTGTTATGGAGTGAAATTTTGATGGATGTCATTTCTATGATTATGTTTCAGTATTATATATTTATGAGATCAACAATACTTAGTTTGTGTTTATCAGTAAAATTGTTTTTCAAGAAAAGTTTTGAAGTACTGATTCACCACTCCCCTCTCAGTACATTGGCTTTCCAAGTCAGACCTAACATAGGGAAATGGAGTATATCCTTACAACACAAACTAGGAACTAGTTTCAAACTCTTTAATTGGGGGAACGACAAATTAGGCTCAACTGTAGTCCTCTAGAAGAACCATTTACTGTGACTAAATATTCCCTTTTGAATGTTGATTGGATATGGTTATGATAACAAAGGATGCAAGAACTAGGTTAAATGCTAAAAAAATGACAATATTTAGTATAAATAGACATACAAAATGAAAAGTCAATTCAGAAGTATATATCTAAAAATGAGATACAAAAAGGAATGCGTCACTAAAATCTAAGCCTAAAAGTGTCTAACAATGGAGCTAGGCACCCTAGACTTGGGTGTGCCTTCATCAACTGAGAACTATGGATTCCAAATTAGGATTCTGTATAGATCATTCTCCCAAATTTAAGTACAAAACTATCGCACTATGGAGCAATCCTCCATAGATAAGGAGTTTTTGCCTATTCAAAATCTAGAGTTGTAAGTCTTTGTCTGCTCTCTACAAATATGAAACTTTTGGCTACCAAATCTATAACTAAATAATTTACAAGCTTGGAACAATAAAAGAATTTGAAGCCATAAAAGATTAAGATTGATTACCTATAGGTCTAACACAAGTTAATTCCTTATTAAATTCTAAATTGATATATTGCAATTGATCTTGTTTAGATGGTTTTATGCTCTACTGAAGTTTCCTATTTTTCTTTGCATATTGGTTGTTTGCATCGATCTTGTGTCATACCAAAATAACTGCAAGACTTCTTATCTCTTTTTACGGCCACAACCAACATCAAACCAACAGTTGATGCTAGTGTTGATGTTTATTCACCCAACATGAATGGCTCCACCAAACTTTTGGCAATTGACACTCATCTAGTGATTTTTTATGCTTTATTATTGGTTTAGGGTTGTCATTTATGGAAACTCTTCATGGAGATCCGATCCGGTGGTTGCAATTCTTCTTATCTAGAAGCGTGTGTTAACCGGTAGTTTTTTAGCTGGTATTTCAGGTAGAACAACACATTTTTGGGTCTGGAAGATTTCTGGTGATTGCGGTGCATTGAATCGTTCTCTTGTTGATTGGGTCGTATGAGAAACATCATTTTATTACTATTTTGATGATCTAAACTTATCTTTTTGGATCTTGTCAAGCCGACATGGGACTACATGTTACATTTCTGGAAGCCGACTTGGAGGAGATTATTTTTTATATGACCAGATATATAAGATTGAATTGGTGATTGGTTCTTCAAGTATTACTATTGTGGTGATCCATTTTAGTGTGATTGAGCGTAGTTTCACATGCGCATTTGATTCCTAGGTGATCCAGTAGCTAACTGAGACAGAAATAGAGCATATTACAAAGCAAGTACAATCAGAGAACTTGTGCTTAACCGAAACTCATTCTTGCATTGTTAGATGCTTCTTTAGAGTTCTTTAATTGTATTTCCTCATTGTAATCAAATTGTAAGTCAGTGAGACTTCCCTGAAGGTTGTAGCCTTCCGGGTCATTGTAATTGAGCAGTGAGCTCTAGGCAGTGAGCCTGAATGCAAGTGCATTCCCCATCTATGTAATATTGATGTACTCTTGGCCATAATATATGAATATTGTGGGTTCCAGCCCTACCCTAGTTTTTCCCTTTCCGGTTTTCCACGTAAAAGTTTTGGTGTTGTGGATCTGTGGTTTATTTATTGCTTGATTATGTTATTTACTGTTATGCATTGCTAACTAGTGGATAAAGAATAAGTTTTTGAATTTGATTTCTGACAAAACATTGATTTACCCCCCCTCTCAGTGTTCCTTGATTCTAACAATTGGTATTAGAGCCTAGTACCTCTAGGGAAGCTTAACCGCTTGAGGAAGGTCGGGGAGATTGATTCAATGGATTCCGGTTTTCAAAGACAACTCAATGTGGTACTTGAGGATCTTGATTCAGCTAGAAATGAGATCTATACCTTGAAGAAGAACCTGAATGCTGCTAATGATTTCATTAATGACCCAAAGGATCAAGAAAACATCTCTAGAGAGAAGAGGAAGGAATTAATGGACAAGTTGAAGGAGAAAGAAGATCAAATCATGGCATATCAGGATAAAGATGATGAAGTTAACAAGCTTGAAAGAGAGAATGTTGCCTTGAAGAATGAGATGCAATCCATTGTGATGAGGTTGACTAAGGAGATTGAGGACCGGAATAAAAATGAAGAAAACCTGGCACAATCATTGAAAGAAAGAGCAAATGAATGCTTCAGGCTTACCTATGAGAATGATCAATTGAAGCTTGACCCAACACAGTCAAGGAATAATGGTCAAGAACTTGAAAGATAGATTGCTACCTTAACGGATGAACTTCCTACTTCTATTGAATACAAAGACAAATTCAAAGCTATCTTAGCAAGGCTTGATGAGATGCTAGAAAGTTAGAGACATGGAAATGACATGCGAGGACTTGGATTTGAGAAAGGTGAATCCTTCGGATCTGGACAAGGAAATGCAAAACTTGTTGGCCATTTGGTGGAATTGATTATGTGTTGCATTGATATTTTTTCATTGATGCCAACACTAGCTGTTTGGATGCTTTACTGACACCCTTCTGGTCCTGGTAGGTTGAGTGTTTTCTGGTTAACTTGGATCTAGCATGATTCGGTAGGCTCAGATATAGTCTCGTGATGGAATTAGATTCTTCATAATACTCATGCTCATATTTGGTCAGTTGGTTTTGGTCTAGAGATTGGATGTTATCCTGCTTTCTTAGAAGATTGGTTTCTAGTTCTGATGAGGGTTTCACTGGCAGATATTTTGATGGAGATCTTTGATGAATTGCATAAGTGGTGTTGGTGTAGCTTATGGGTGGAGTTTCAGGATGCTATTGTTGATCATATTCGAGACTTGGCGGATGGAGATCATTGATGTGGCGTGTGGACCTATACTTGCTCTTGGTTGATCCAGGTTATGGAACGACTTTAATGTAACGTGTGGATAAGACCTATTAATGTATTTCCGAGATGTCTTATGTGTTGATATTATTTGTTTGGTCTAAGGCCGACATGGTTTATAATTATATAATTGGTTTATTGTCTGGTGGCCGAGCTGATCATTTATGATCGAGGGTTTGTATATATAGATGTAAGATCTCATTGTAGATCATCATTGTTATTATTAGAGGTCATGGTCAAGGAATGTAATGTGCGAATAATGTAATATCATTCAAAAAGAGGAGTTGGTTGATCATTGGAAATCGAATTGGGTTTATGTAATAGGATTTAGTCCTTCGGTATTGAGCTTAACCGGAGTTGTACTCAGGAATAGGAGATGCTATCTTTTGCAGTTCAACACTTCTCTAGATTGTAGTATGGATTTCTATGTAGTCAGTGAGACTCCTTTTGTGATGAACAGTGCACTCTAGGCTATTGGCCTTCCTATAAGTATAGACCCCTCAATTGTAATTCACATACTTATTGCAAAAGTATTATCTGACTGTGGGTAGGCTTCCCACCATGGTTTTTCTGTTTACCGAGGTTTCCACGTACAAATATTGGTGTCATGTGGATGGCATTTATTCTGTGATTATTGTTTATTCTTAATTGGTTTATTATCTATTCCGGTATTTAAGTTTAAATTGCTAATGGTTTCGGTAATCTGTGACAACTGATTCACCCCCCCCTCTCAGTTGTCTTCCGGTTGTTTGAACTGTCTAACAAAACCTAATCAAAAGAAGAGCAAGAATCCTCTGGTAAGACAACCTAATGCTCATGAATTCAATGGGAGATATTTTACTTGCAATAAGTTTGATCATATGGTTAATCAATGCAGAAGTAGGATGAATAATAGAAATGAACAACATGAATAATGTTTCTACCTTTACCGGTCAGTGTTTTATATGCAATAATTTTGGTCACAAGTCAAATGTATGTAGAGCAGTAATGAATAACTTCCAAAATAAAAGATGCTATTCTTGTGGGATGTTTGGACATATCTCTAATTAGTGCAGGATGAGACCAAATAAAATGAACTTCAGACCTAAGCAGAATAATGTTGTTTGCGGAGCATGCAACAAAACCGATCACATTGCAAAGTACTGCAGAAGTAAGAACAGTGCTCTGGTAGACAAGAGTAACTCAAATGAGCAAGGAAAAGCGAAAGTAGAAGAGATCAGGGAGAAGCATGAGAAGATGTGGGTAAGAATTGATGAATCTAGAGCTGACAATGGGTCTACACCTGAATCTGATGCAAGATCTTCATCTGGTAGCTAGGGGTTTATGCCTTAAGGGGACATTTGCATGCAGATTCTAAGAACCACCTCTTTGGTGGCCTGCAATAAATTATGGAAGATTGTAGAAGGATTGAACCATGAGTGGAGATGATATCCAGAAGTTTCTAAGAAGATTTTCTGATTAGGTATGCGATTTCATAAAAATAATGATAATCGATGGCTGCATTTATTATAGTGGAAAATTAGGTTTTTCGAAGGATAAAAGTGCATTTTGAAGTTTCATTTATCACAATGCAATCAAGCGAGTAGAGAAGAGATTAGAGAAAATCAAGTTGGTGATTTCAACAACAATTTCAGTGACTCCAAAGCAAACTCTAGTGCCCTGTTGTGAAGCAAGGTATTTATATGTTCAGGCTTTCAATTTTCTACAAACCCTAGAATTTGAAATGGCTTCACCTTCTGGTGTTGCGACCCCATTGGTGGTTGAGATTAAGGATAGGTCTCGACTAGTTTTCAAGAAACACCCTTTTAAGTCGGTTGAGGATGATCTAGAAGGTACTTTTTCATCTATGCCCTATAGTGTTCTCCACAACAAAGACATTAGGGCTTACATTCACTATGATCTTGAGGATCTTGGAAATGCAGATATGTTGGATCTTTACAACAAGCATTTGGATGATGGTTTGGGAAATCTCAAACCGGAATACAAGGTGCTTCAAGACAAGGGTTTATCAAACTTCATGCATTTTCCATTATTCGATGAGGCTGAGTGGATCCGGTACATTCTTAGTTGGGTACATGATGAATTTATATGGATTGATAGGCCACACAAAAGTACCAAGAAATCTATCTGAGTCATAACTGGCCTAGTTGAAACCGGTGATGTGCCCAGTCTGAGGAAAGTGTCAAATGACACGGTCATAGCCACCCCAGGATCCAAATTCGATGGCAGGGCAATTACCATTAATGACATCTTGGACAATGATGTGAATTTTTCATTAATGGTAGTCGGTTACAAGGTTTACCAATCCAACAGGTGTAACTCTATCTCTGGTACTGCTATTTACTCTGCATACCTGATGCTTAAGGATGATAAAAGGCATGACTTGTGGACTGCCCTCCTGAATGAATTATTGAGAAATCTAAAGAAGATCAAATAGGACAAAAAGCACACATTCAAATATGGTACACTTCTTGTTTTCCTGGCCTTGTACTTCTTAAATGAGATACCCGATATAAAAGGTAAGATCCAATGGGCCTATGATAGACCAGTAGCTATGCAGATCAAAGAAGGATTATGGGGAGTTGGAGATGCAACAATGAGCATATCTGCTCTCTGGGGATATTTTAAAACCTTCCAAGATGCAATTAAGAACAGAGAGAGGATCCCCAAGGAGGTTGTTGAAAAATATGAGAAAACCATTTATTTCATGATCGATAAGGATCAGTGTCTAATGGAAACAGTGGAGCCCCGGATAGTATGGATCATGCCCATGGGGTATGAAGTTGACTCTGTTACACTTGAGGCATATGCCCAACACCTACTAAGTCAACCGGTGGATCCCAAGGAAGGGAAATTTGGTAGTTTCAAGGAGAAAGACCTTAGTCTACACATGCAATTTACTACTCCTACTTGGAAAAGAAAAGTTACTAAGATGGCAGAGGAAGTGGTAGTTCAGATGGGTTTCACCCGAGAGGCATTGAAGAAAGAAAGGGAAAGTCATGCACAGAAAGAGACTAAATATGCTCTTGTTCTGGTAACCCAACCTGCAAAATCTAGCCCATCTGGGAAAGGTGTATTGAAGCAAAAGGAGAATCCTAAAAGAACCTATGTTGAAGTATCTCTGGTAGCCTCAGAAAATAAATCTAAGGAGGAAGCAGGAAAGGCCAAAAAGAAAGGAGAATTTATGAGAGTGGTGAGGAAGTCGTAGACCGGTAGAGCCCAACAATCAAAGAAAGAAAAATCTGATCCTGCTCCTACTAGAAGATCCAAAAGAGGTAGACATGTCAAAAGTCAACTTGACAAAGACCTTGAGTCTGGCAACATACAAGGTAAGTACACAATTGTTCCTTCACTATCAGCAGATCAGTTGATAGATGAAATAATATTGGATGGCAATGGCAATTTGAAGAATCTTGGAGCATACTTTGAGAATTTTGATGAAGGTGATAAGAGAAAATTTGAAGAAGTAGTTGTACTATATTTATACAAATTTAGTAAGACATTGATTGAATTAGAAAAGACCATTCCAAAAGATTTGTATAATCTGATTGATGCAAGAAGAATGACTGCAAGTAAGATTGACAGGGAGATGAAGGAAAGATAACTTGTAAATTTATGTACTTGCATTACTCATGATGAAGTCAAAGACTCATTGAAGAGGCCAATAAGAAGGAATTTAGAAGTAAAAACATGATTAACAGATTGATTATCAGAAATGTGGAGGAGGTGAGGAAAGAAACAGAGTATATATAGAAAAAGATAATTTAGAATGACCCTGTGTACAAGGATGCACTCAAGTCATCTCAGTCGGAAGAGAAGCAAAGTATTTTCGGAAGTCAGAAGGTTAAAACTCAGTCTGAGGATCATCCAGAAGACTAGTATAACACTCCACTTAATGCTGAGACCGGTGATGCTCCTTTGGTGGTGGATAGCTTTGCAGCCCCTAAAATCCAATAGGTTGATACTACACCAAGTGGCAACATCGATGCAATAAATAAAGGGGATAAGGGAGAGAAGAAGGATGATGAGACAACAGAAGCTAAGGTTGTTGAGGTTGACAAAGGAAAAGGTATATCTGATCCAGCAATTGTCACTCCTCTGGTTACAGGGACCCCACCTTAGATTTCTATTAATCTTAATGGTTCTATTGATCTTGGAAAGATGTCACCTGCGGAAAAGCTTATGCTCACAGTTGCAGTACAAGCCTAGGCTAGCCAAGATCAAGTGAAGTCAAAAATTGAAGATAAAAAGCTAATTTTGATGTCTATAGATGTTTTGCATAAGGTGGCCCCTAATGTATAGTTAGATTCAAATAACAGCCCCTTCGGTAAATTGCTACAATTGATTAACATTGTAAATACCAATTTTGATTCTTTGGAGAAGACAACTACACAGAAAGTTTTGGATAAATTCAAGGATGTTAGGAAGCAAACATTCTGGAAAATGATTGAATATGATAGAGTGACATTAAATGAGAGACTGCAGATTATTTCTGACACATTGTCAGAAGCCGAAAAATTGTACAAATCTTGCCTGATTTTTCCTAAGTTCACTGTAGATATTGATAAGTCGATAAGTGTTTGCCAAGGAAAGCTTGTTGGCATTTCTCAGTCCTTTGATCCTAATGCAACTCTAACCAGAAGTATTGAAGGGTAGATTATAGCCTTAAATGATCAAATCTCAAGCCTTCAACCGGATAAGGAGAAAATTTTGAGAGAAGTAGGTGAACTCCTGAATTTGATTACCACTCGGTTGGACACCATTTGATCTAAGAAAGTTAGAAATTCATGCCACTATATTTAGTGCATTTATCACAGTTTTGGACAACTTGAAGAGTGGGTGGGATACTCATCTAGGATTTTTGAAGACTACTTATGCCGATATCTTCAAGTATTTATAAGTATCTTTGTTTTGGACAACATCCCATCTTTGGCATTGTTGTCAAAGGGGGAGAGAGACGATGAAAAATGTATAGTATTGGAGAGTGGAATTCTTTGTCTAAGGCAGAGCCTTAGAGATTCTTTTAATTCTTTTGAACCAGTGTTCAGTGCTCAACACTTAGTCATTTTTCACGAGTGTTGCCATCAATGTCAAAGGGGGAGATTGTTGGCAATTGACACTCATCCGGTGATTTACGATGCTTTATTATTGGTTTAGGGTTGTCATTGATGGAAACTCTTCATGGAGATCCAATCTGGCGGTCGCAATTCTTCTTATCCAAAAGCATGTGTTAACCGATAGCTGATTAATCGGTATTTCAGGTAGAACAAAGCATTTCTAGGTTAAGAAGCTTTCTGGTGATTGCGGTGCATTGAATTGTGTTCTTGTTGATTGGGTCATTTTAGAAACATCATTTTATTACTATTTTGATGATCTGAACTTATCTTTTTGGATCTGATCAAGCCGACATGGGAATACACATTACATTTCTAGAAGCCGTCTTGGAGGAGATTATTTTTTATATGACCGGATATATAAGATTGAATTGGTGATTGCTTCTTGAAGTATTACTATTGTGGTGATCTGTTTTGGTGTGATTGAGCGTAGTTTCACGTGTGCATTTGATTCCTAGGTGATTTGGTAGCTGACTGAGACAAAAACAAAGCATATTGCAAAGTGAGTACAATCAAAGATCTTGTGCTTAACCAAAACTCATTCTTGCATTGTTAGATGCTACTTCAAAGTTCTTTAATTGTAATTCAGTGAGACTTACTTGAAGGTTGTAGCCTTTCAGTTCATTGTAATTGAGCAATAAGCTCTACGCAGTGAGCCTGAATGCAAGTGCACTCCCCATCTATGTAATATTTATGTACTCCTGGCCCATAGTATATGAATATTGTGGGTTCCAACCCCATCATGTTTTTTCACTTTTTGGGTTTCCATGTAAAATTTTTGGTGTTGTGGATCTGTGGTTTAGTTATTGCTTTCTTATGTTCTTTACTATTATGCATTGCTAACTGGTGGATAAATAATAAGTTTCTGAATTTGATTTCTAATAGAACATTGATTCACCCCCACTCTCAGTGTTCCTTGATTCTAATACGAACAAGCATCCCCAAAAATTTGTTTGAAATTTTTTTCATGGTGTATGCCTTTTGATAACCTCGTGCATGTGGTTTTACCCATTCTAGAATTTGATTATGGATATAATTTGTTACAACTGTTACAAGTGTGGTTGTTATTGTACCAAAAGATTGACCTGTTAATGTCCGATACAACCACTAGACTTATATAATCCATAGGAGGTAGTTAAGCCATGTTGCATACCCAAGCATTGTGTTGCACAACACAAGGAGACCAAGGGCACACACCTTGCAACAATACCCCCCAGCGCAAGTGAGGGGTTTGAACCCGTGACCAAGCTCTGATACCACTTGTTACAAGTGTGATTGTTATTGCACCAAAAGATCGACCTGTTAATGCTCGATACAACCACTAGACTTATAGAATCCATAGGAGGCGGTTAAGCCATGTCACAAACCCAAGCGTTGCATTACACAACACAAGGAGACCAAGGATGCACACCTTGCATCAACAACAATACATTCTTATTGATTATTTTATTGGGAGGGTTCCCCATGATCGCATGCTCAAGGATTGGGTCACCAAGGCATGGACCCCTCATGGGATATGCCTTATTGGCATCCAAAATCTTACCAAAGGCTTTTTTCTTTTTCGATTTGCTAAGATCAACCATGTTCATCTTATTTTTCATAATGGCCCATGGAATGTTAGGCCATCTTTACTTGTCTTTCAACCATGGTCTTGATAATTTTGTGTCTTTAATAACAAGAAGATTTAGGTCCAAATTTGGGTTGAGTTTTGAGGTCTCCCTCTACCTTGTTTGCATTTTCTTCATGTCATTGCTTCATCCCTAGGGAAGGTCATTTGTGTTGAACCATACTAGTTCTATCATGTTCAACCCAAAAAAAGGGTTTTTGTGGAGGTTGATTTGTCTTGTGACCTCAAAGACATAATTGACATTTAGATAGCAGGTCTTCACACACTCAACATGTGGTCTATCTAAATATGCCTAATACATGTTTCCATTATCAATTTGTTGAACAAAATATTAAGGATTTCTCATTGGTCACTTTGAGGAGTAAAACCCCTCTCAGGTTTATAGAGCCTTCACACACCTCTCTTGAGGAAACTAAACTTGAAGAAAAGTGGACGACAATGATGCATAAGGGAAAGGCCACCTCATCTATGAATGTGTCAGCCAAGCCTTAAAAGGCTATTATTTCTTAGACACTACCTCCAATTTCAAACCCTTTAGACAAGGGGAAAGAAAGTATTGTTCATGATGCTACTAAGGCCTATCTTCCTCCACTTTTTGTGTGAACTTCTCAACCAACCTCAATGCTCACAACTCAAGATCACTTCTTGCATCATTCTTGTAGCCCTTTTGGGAGTGTTGAGGAATATGAGTTTGTTACAAAAAAAAGAAGGAATGGATTTATTGGTTTTCAACTAGCATCAAATTTCTTACAAAACTAGTTATCCTCTCTTAAGGATGATTATAGCATACGAGAGTTTATTGCATGAATTTTATCTTATGGAATGTCTGAGGTCTCACTAACCTCGCTCGGAAGTATTTCATGTGGGATACTTGACTGAATTATCCTGGTATTAATGTGTTATGTCTTCAAGAGATTAAGATTTCTTCTTACATGCTCTTTGCAACGTGGCAAGTTATTTGGCCAATTGTTTTTGCCTCCAAACACAAAGTTGGTCATGGAAGGGTTATTGCCCTTCTTGTGCCATGTTGGCATTCTTGTGCGATTGACCATGGGTCTAATCGTACTCAATGGTCGGTGTGTATCCTCATGTCAAGCAAAAATAATTATTTTTGGGATCATTAATGTTTATACTCCTAATGACGCTACTGAAAGATCTACCCTCTAGTGATGGATTACAAATTCAATGCCCCTCATCACTTGAGTTATATGTGGGGATTTCAATATGGTTGAGGTGGAATCTGACAAAGAAGGATTATTTCATTTTCATTGGACAGGCAGTGAATGAGAGACATGGTTCTACATGCATAAAAAATTTGTTCTTTATCATCTCAATTCACACCACCAATTCACACCACCACCATCCTCTAGTTGTGTGGCATATATGGAGAAATTTTGGGTGAGAAATGATAGTCCTTAACAGATTGATCGTGAAATGATTACATCATGATCCTTTTTTGTTTTTTCCTCTTCGCAAGCTCTTTGTGGTAGTACCTATCCCTGAGGTCACTATGTTAGACCACTAACCCATTAAGTTTGGCATTGAATGGCATGTGGGATCGAGGTGGCCTTCCAAAATGCAATTATTTTTAAATACTTCGTTGCTAAGTGGCAGGCCCACATTGGCCCACATACAACAGATTTGGAATCTCGAATGTTATCCCACTCACTTTTTTGGGTAGATTCCCTAGTGGAACCATGCAATCCAATGCATGTCATGCTTCCTTCACATTTATGGATGCCAATTTTCTATTTTTTGTCAACAGTCCTATGAGTCTACCATCTTGGATCTTTGACATGCCATGGAAGATCTTGTTGTTGATCTTTTTTCTCTAGATTTTCAAGTTTGGGTGGCTCAATTGCTTCAAAAGAAGCAAATTATTGATGCTTATTTTGCCAAAGGAGCTCAAATCAAGGCCAGACTACATGGATTAAAAATTGATGACTGGGCCTCTAAAGAGTTTTTTTTGGCTCTTCATGCTCATCACTCTTCACCAAGCATAAAAAAAATAGGGAATATCAAAGGTTCTCTCTAAGATACCAGATATTCTCCAAGAGTTTTTGTGCCATTATGTGAAAGTTTTCACTGCATAAGAAACTTCCCCTTAGCAAGACAGTGCTCTCCAGGAATGTCTCAAATTTGTGTCATGTCGGCTCTTTGAGGTCCAACATGTTTTTGTGAGAATTTTCTCACCCTAGAGGATCTTAAAGAGGTTGTAAGCTCCATGGAAGATGACAAAACTCTTGGTTACAAATTTTACAAATCCCTCTAGCCTTGTGTCAGTTCCAACCTTCATAAGGTGTACTTGGAAGCTTTTCATAACTAGTATTTAGGTAAATTAATCAATAAAAGAAAAATTCAATTGATACCTAAACTTGGCAATCCAAAGGACATTTGCAACTAGTGACAAATCACTTTTCTCAATGTCTCCTACAAAATCATAGCCAAGGCTTTGGGTCTTAAAATATATCATTTTCTTCTTCAAATTATTTGCCTTAAGCAAATAGGCTTCATCAAATCCATATTTATTTGGATAACATTATTTTTTGAGAAAGTATGAAATGAGCTTGACATTCAAAAAAGAAAGCCATTTTCCTAAAAATTGAGTTTTCCAAATCTTAGGATCGTATTGAATTGCTTTTTATTTTTGATGCAGGAGCATCCCCGATTGATGAGCAATCTTGCATCAACCAAAAATATTTCCTTTCAGTTTTGTTATTGTTTAGTTCCTTGTATAGTTTTTTGTATTTTTACCAATATGTACTGGTAGTTGCTTGTTCTTCATGGCAGATCTTGTTTGTAGCTTCCTGGCGGTTTCATATGGTTGATTCTAGATTTCTAGTTCATTTGGGTTATTCTTTAGTCAATTATCACTCTCGGTTGCTTGCTTTTGGGTTCCCGGGACAATTCTTGTGCTTACCAGTTGGTTTTTCTTCATTACAGGTGTAATTATTGGCATGTGGATCCATCTTGGGTCTTGTTTGATGTTCTTTGGCATGTGGTCGACCTTCCTACTGAACCGCATCACTTGGTTGTTATTTTCCAGAAGGATTTCTTAAATCTTAGGGCCTACCTAATTACACATTTCGTTTTCCTACATTGGTGGATGTAATCCTTTGAGGCCGACCCGGATATGTTCCGGTGGATATAAATATGATGTTATGTAATCATTTGGAAGGGAAAAGGAAGTAGAACTAAGAATAAGGATTGAGATTTGCATGTTGTGATCCGGTTGATTCTTAGAGTCCCAGTTGGATTGTATCTGGCTTGAAGCCTGCATATAACCGATTAACTACCAGATGTTCTTTGATGATAATATGAAGATTGTGGGTTGATTTTCAGAAGTCCTAAGGATGTAATCAATTTTTTTATGTGAATTTTTTATGTTTCCTTACTACTTATGTTGTGTCTCTCTTGCTGCATAAGTTGGTTGACTCTTTTGAGGATTCTTATTGGTTATGGCTGCATCAATTTTGGCCATGTTGGGGACTCTTGGTTTCAGCCCTCACTTTATCCAATGTGTACAAATACTTATTCAACAGTAGTGGATTGCAATAGGATAGATTCAACCCACTTCATAAGGTAATTGATAGTTTTTATGATAAAGATAATGTCCTTTAGAAGAAGGGAGAGATATTTTCCTAATAATATCAATTCCCTAAGTTTGAAACAACCAACGAGAAGCTTAAGCTAAGAGTTCTTGTGCAAGAGCTCTAATAAGATTGTTATGTTGCTAAAATTGAGGACATTCCTTGACAAAGGAAAAAGAATCTTGTTTGATTATTTTTCAATAGTGTTCTATATGACTCAATTTGTGAACTAGAGGCTTACCACTAAAGTTTCCACCTCCAAAGCCTAAATGAGCTTCTTGGCGGGTGAGGGGTATCTTGACTTTATTCAAAAAGCAAAGAAGGCCATTATAAGGCCTTCAGTAAAGAATGTTAGATAAGATGATATATTGAGCTAAAAGCTTTCGAATTCAAACACGGGTATTCTTATTAGCATCATCAAGAAAACTTTCAAACTTCAGATAGCTATAGATATGAGAAAACCATTCCCTTGAGTTTATATGAGCACCCATAAGACTATCAAGTTCAGATTGATTAGAAACAACAAGGGAGAGGAGAGTGTGTAAAGCAAAGTGATATCCATTTGCACTATAGTCAGTTGTGCAAGGGAGGTTGGGCTCACCATAGCATCCACATGATAATTTTCTCTCCTGGATATGCTACTGATGGTATGGGAAGAGAAATGACCAAGGAGAGTCAAAGCCAAATCCCTATACTAAGATAGCTTAGACTACTTAGCACAATATTCTCCCATGATTTTATTTATGATAAGCTCAGAATCACTGTGAATGTGAATATGTGCAACATTAGAAGCAATCATGGAGCACAAATCAATGATAAGGGCTTCGTACTCAGTGATGTTATAAAAGCAATGAAATTCAAGTCAAAAGGAGAGAAGATATAGTCTTCCTTCAGGTGAGATCAATACTACACCTGCTTTGAAACTAGTTTGACATCTAGACCCATCGAAATACATTTCCCATATAGCTTCACAATTGATCGTAAAATTCTCATCAGGAAACAAGTAGAGAGTAGGAAACGATTTAGGTAAAGGAGCTTCCACCAACTGATCAATGACAACTTGACCCTTGAATTATTTTTGAGTCATGAATTTAAGATCAAACTTAGAAAGCAACATTACCCATTTCACTAATCTTCCAAAAAGATCAACTCTAGAGAAAAGATGCTTAAGAAAGTCATTTTAACAATCATTTGAGTTTTCGCATGAAGGAGATAGTGTTTTAACATCTATGTCACAAAGACAAGAGGTAGACATTGTTTTTCCATGGCTTAATATCGAGTTTCATAATCAACAAGAATACAACTAATGTGGTAGAATGCCCTTTCCCTACCATCATAGTCATACTAGGCCAACAAGGCTACTAAAAAATTTGATGATGTTGAGATATAAAGGAGAAAGGGTAGATATCTTGTATAGCTAGCATTAAGATAGGGGGATAGGCCAAGTAGCACTTGATAGAATCAAAAGCCTTTTGGCACTCATCATCCCATTTGACACATACATCTTTCTTCAACAAATGCATGAATATAAGGGAACAATCAACCAATTGAGATACATATCTATGAATTGTTTGGATCTACCCTTGCAAACTATGAAGTTGTGAGATGTTCTTAGATGGAAGCATGTTAACAATTGCATCGATCTTATTTGTATCAACTTCAATTCCATGATGTGAAATAATGAATCCTAAAAGTTTTCCAACCTCAACACCAAAAATACACTTAAAACGATTTAGTCTCATCTTATAGAGGCAAATGCCTTTCAAAGATAAGATAGAGATCCTTAACATCATCTTGATGAGTCACAGATTCTGCCAAGGCTTCACTAACATAAACTTCTAGAATCTTTTGAATAAAGCCATGAAAGATAAGAGTCATCCCACACTAATAGGTTGCTCCAACATTCTTCAACACAAATAAAATGACTACATAAAAGAAGGTACCCCAAGGGGTTGTGAAGGTTGTCTTATATTGATCTTCCAGATTGATAAGGATCAAATTATAACCCAAGAATCCATCCATAAAAGAGAGTAAGGAATGGTCTGCAGTCAAATCAATATTCATATCGATATTTGAAAGTGAAAAATTATCTTTGAGAGAAGCCTTGATATGATCACGAAAATCAATGGAAACTTGAATACGGCCATCAATTTTACTAATAGTGACAATATTAATTATCAAAGCCTAAGAAGTGATAGGATGGATAAAAATAGCTTTTAAAATCTTTCCTATCTCAACCTTGACCAATATAGAAACCTTGGGATTCATTTTACGAATCTTTTACTTAACGCTCTTGGCATGGGAACATAGGACGATATTGTGAAATACTATAGACTCATCAGTGCCAGACATATACTCATATGACCAAGCAAAAATATAAAAATATTGAAGCAAGAGGTCAAAATGTGATTTGAATTATTCCAAGGAAAGGCATTACCCAATATTAATTACCTTCTCATAATATTTAGGATCCATGATAACATCAGTAGTATATCCTTTAAGGAGAGTACTACGGTCTTTGGGATGAGGTATAAAAGTATTCTCAACATCATAAGATAAAGATTCCTCCTTATCAGTACTACAAATATATTCACCAAAATATGCTTGACTATTCAAACAATATGGGAATCAACATTTATGGCAATAAGAGGGTTTCCTCTAAAGATTCCTTTGAAGAGAAAATATCTAAATTAACTTTATTAGAAATTGCACCAGTATCAACATACTCTGGATGAATAAGCTTAAGAGGAAGAGGCTAGACAAAAATCATGTTGCATTCAACCATTTTTTCGTCTTGCAGGATGTAGTACGATATCCAAGCCCACTATTATGATGGTGGTGCTCATGTTCCAAAGGAACTCAAATACCTTTCTCATTAGTTCTACAACCTCTACCACCATAGCCATATTTAGAAAGTAGATCAAACCTTGTCCCTATAGATGTAATGCAACTATCTATAGTTGGGGGATTGATGTAGAAGAAATGATCAACATGATAAGTATCACCCAAATTTATAGATGCATAATCATCTTTATGAAAGAGATATAAGGAGTTTTCAAGAGGATCGGATTCACTTTGTATTCATTGATGTGAGAATAAATGAAATCCAAATATCCTAGTCATTTTCCAAACATGCATTTACTTTAGATGGAGAAGATGACTTAACTAGAGATGAAGAAAAAGTTGAATGAACAAAGGTAGACTTAGGGCCTTCTACTTTAGGAGAATATACCTTCAGAGGGTCATCTTTGGGAGGACCCTATTTCTTGTGTAACTCTTCTTCAAGGGAAATCTCCTTGTAGGCTTCCTCTTTAGGGGATACCACAGAAGTAGAAGTCAACACATTAGAAGACAACAATGGAATATAGTTATGAAAAGACAGTGTAATCGTTTCCTAACCAACTATTGTCATTTGACATAAGTGCATAGCATTAAGGTCAACCTTGATAGAAAAAACCTAATTCTTAGAAGGGTAGATGAAACTGCTCCCAAAGTATGCAGCCATAGTCTACCTATAAGAAGATTATAAGGTAGAGGTCCTGGCATCACATATATCAAGGTTGGAATAGTAACCAGACTGATCCTTGAAGGAGAAATAATAGTGTCCAAAGTAGTCTTACCAGTATTATCAAAGTCATGAATGAACAAAGAAGATGAAACAAGAGAATTTGGATCCACCTCGATTTTTAGTAACAAGTCTATACTACTAACGTTGAATGTTGAACCAATATCAATGAGAGTCTTCCTAATACCAACACCATTGACATAAACAATCATCATCAATAGATATACTAGATTCCTTACTTGTAGAGGTAGGAGTTCATATGCATATAATGCAATATTTGATGTATCTGCATGAATATGATCCATCAGTGCATTCAAATTTACAAGCCTAGAAAAAGAGGGAAACAAAATATTTTGAAGAGCTTCTTAAAGCATACCCTGATAAACTGGAGTGGTCTGAAGAAAATCCCATAGTGAGATCTTAGCACTCGAAGTTTCTCAATAAGTCATAGCCACTAGGTTTCTTGGAGATGAGCTTAGGTTCTTGAGGAAGGTCTTGTTGGGAATGTGGTAATGAAACATTAGATTGATTAAAATTCTACTTATTTCTTTTTGTATTGTACGTATGAGCTGATGAGTGCAAATTATGTTCCATTTTATGCCATATTTTAGCCTATTTCATGTATGTTCAAATTCATTTCTATATTTCATTTCCATTCCATTTTATATATCATTCTACCATTTACATTGCATATGATTAAATATTAATAAGTGATATTTAATTTAGTGTTGAGTTAAAATATGGAACTTAATTATTGATTGTTTTTACTAATAAGTATTGTTATTTTTTAGCCTTGGAAATATATTTTGCAGCATGCATATTTCCTATCATATAGAACCCTCCTGTCACTTTCTGGCTAGGAATTTCTTTATTTTACCTTTTCACCCATAACTTCATTCTATCATATTTTTAAAAGATGATGTTAGCTTCCAAGGTAGTGTTGTTGTTGATTGTGCATGAGATTTAAATAATCACAAGAACTCATGAGAGAGCTGAAATCCTGAGGTTTCTTATTTTTTGTTTACAAAATAGTTTATGACCAGCAGTGAAGATTATTCAATGAATTTGGGTGGTTATAGTTGGTTCCATCTTCTGTTTTTGTTTTGACCATATTTCCATCTCAACACTATCTTTTTAGTATGGATCTGTGATAACAAATTTACTGTGCGAAGGAAACAAAAAATATTCACATTTGCATTTATAACAATATTGTTTTTAACTTGTGATTGGCAGTCAAGGCTTCACGTAAGCCTCTAAATTTGTAGTTTATTGGCCACGAGCCAAAACACACAATCTATTTTATATCAAGCTTGTTATTATTTGTTATGGCCTGACCTCTATATATATGGTCGGCTAAAAGAAGTGCAGGCATATTATTGTAAGCAAAAGTTTGGTATCAACTGTATTATTTCTGATAAATTTGACAATGTTTTTCATGATCAAAGTAGCAGCGTAAGAAATTTGTTTTGTTTTATCACTCAACGGACTAAGGAGGCAGGGCCCACTTCTTGGGACGTATGGTGAATTTTGTAATTTAGCGATGTGTTTATTTTCATTCTTAATTAATGTTATTTGCAAGTGTGATTTATTATTGTTCAAATTCCTATAATTATTAAAAGTTGTTGTTCATGTCATTGGGAAGTGACTGTTCCTATCGCTAGGATCATTTTCATTTGTTGTAATTTTATTTCCATAACTGCATTCATTCCCAATCATCTAACGACTTTCACCCCTTTGTGTCATATAGCCCTGACATCTTTCGCAAGTTTACTTTATGGGTTAATAGGTAGACCAAGCTGAATCTAGTGATTAATTCATCTTATTTCTTTACTCCAGCGTTGGCCTATCATGAGTAACAAAGTTATAAGTGTTGGTATTTTGGTATGGTTTTGTCATTGATGTCAACACCTACTGGATACACCTACTTTGGAGATCCAACAACATTCACCAACAAGCAGTAATCTGTGCAACAGTTATTGGTATATGGTTAACCAGCAGGATATAATGTTCATCGGTACCTGGAATGACATGGAAGACACTTGGTAATGTCGAAGACATCATGTGGACACTTTATTTTGAAGAAATAATCATTGGTATATTCATATTTGCATATTTTCTTTTACTGGCAAATAGGTCCAGGTTATCTAGGGTTACACCGACAGGTTTATCTTTTCCAGATCAGCATGGCATGCTATGGAGATGATTTATTATTGTTGTAAATGCATTAAGCCGATATGTTTAATCGGTTATTGCATCAGATATCATATTATTTGTAAAATGTTTTTATTGTAATATCTTGTAGAGCCGACCTACTAAAATTGGTCTTAGGGTATGGTATAAATGTAAGATCTTAATTATAAGATCAAGTGTGGAATGCAAAAAAGATTTGAGTGAAGGTATATGCAAGATCAAGCATAGGCATACACGAAGACATCATTTGAAGGTGAAGTTAGGTTTTTGTAGAAGCATACCAGCATTACACCGGTACTGAATCCAACATATGAAGATGCTATTTTATGCAGTACATTCTTATTGGATTTAACCATCCAACTGTAGTCAGTGTGACTCCCATTTGTGATTGAGAAGTGAGCTCTAGGTTGTTGGCCTTTTTGCATGTGTAGACCCCTTTTGTACACTTACCATCTGTAGTAGTATCATCTGATTGTGGGTAAGGTTTCCCACCGTGGTTTTTCCCCTTACAGGGTTTCCACGTACAAATATTGGTGTCATGTGTTGTGGATGACTTTATGTTTATGTTTCATGCATTAATCCTTACCGATATAGCGATTTACTGTTAACACTATCTACCGGCATACTTAATTGGTTTACCGGCATTAAGCATTAAGTTGGTTAATTAGTTTTTGGTTTGAATTTATTAGACAACTGATTCACCCCCCCCCCCTCTCAATTGTCTCCGGGACCTAACAATTGGTATCAGAGCTTAGTCCTCTTTTTGTAGAAGTTTAACAACATGAGGAGATCCAATGTCTACTAATTATTTCAGGAAGGACAGTCATAAACTTGATGGAACCAACTATGGGATATGGAAGATTAGAATGGAGACACATTTGAATTGCATCAGTAAAGACATCTGGGAACTTACTAAGAATGGTTATACTGCTACTGTAGCTGGTCAGACTGCTCCAACTACCCTAGCCAAAGATGAAGAAAATGATTGCAAAACAAGAGAAGCACTCTTGAGCGCATTATCTGATCAACAAATCATGGGATAGGTCTACTGCTAAAGCTATTTGGGATCATTTGGAAACACTAAATGAAGGAGATTCCACAATCAAAATTGCAAAACTTGAAAGCTTCCGAGTGAGGTATGAACATCTGAAAATGGAAGAAGATGAAAGGATTTCTGCTTTTATGGAAAGAGTAAATGAAATTGTTTTGGGTATCAAATGTTGTGGAGGAACCTTGAGTGAGGATGAGATTGTTTCAAAAATCTTAAGATGTTTACCACCGACATATAAAATGAAGGTTACTGCTATAAATGAGTTGAGAACAATGCCTAAAACATCAGTAACTAGGGATACATTGATTGGAAAACTTTCAGCTTTTGAAATTGAGGAATTTGGTCTTGTTGCTACTATAAAGACTGATTTGGCCTTTAAAGAATCAACATCATCAGCTCCATCATTTAACAAATCAGACTGGAGAGCATTTTATGCAAGAGAACTTGAAGAAACTAGGAAGGAGAATGAAGAGCTTGAAGAACTTGAAGCACTATTTGCAAGGAAAATGCCAAAAGGTCCAATTGGAAGTAAGTATGAAGGTAAAGCACCCTTTAAATGTTTTAACTGCAATAAGATTGGTCATATGGCTTCAAGATGCCCTCATAGACATGCTAGACTAAGAGAAGAAGCTAGAAGAACATACAAGCCTAATCCTGAATATCAAAGATACAGATTTAAGAAGAACAAAGATAAATCTTGTTACATTGTTGATGAAGGTGTGACTGATGATTCTGATGAGGATCCAATAGACAATGGATGGGTTTTTGTTGCTATAATAGAAGATCAACCGGCACCTATTGCTCAATCGGTAGAACAAGCCCTAGCAGCTAAAGTTGAATCAAAGGATGAATGGATTATTGACTCAGGATGCTCACATCATATGACTAGAGATAAAGGTAAATTCTTGAACTTTCAAGAATACAATGGAGGTTTAGTAAGATTTGGAGATGACAAAGCCTATTCAATCAAAGGTAAGGGTTCAATATCTCTTGATGGTAAACATAACACTAAAAATGTCTACTATGTTGAAGGATTAAAGCATAATCTTTTAAGTGTTGGTCAATTAGTTGAGAAAGGTTTTTAGTTACAATTTAAAAATGGAAAATGCAAAATCATGAATAGAACTGGTTTGGAAATTGCAACCAGTAATTAGACTAGAGGTAATATCTTTCATTTGAATAATAGTGAAAAGGCATGCTTAATTGCACATATAGATGAAAGTTGGTTATGCCATAAGAGACTATGTCATGTAAATTTTGATTGTATGGTAAAAATCAGTACTTCTAAGGCAATTAGAGATCTACCTAAAATTGTGAAACCTCAAAACACAATTTGTAAAGAAAGTCAATTTGGAAAACAAGTTAGAGCTAGTTTCAAAAGTATTCCAGAAAAATCCAATAATGCTCTTGATTTAATTCACAATGATTTATGTGGTCCAACTAGAACTAAAAGCTTACAAGGTGATAGATATTTCATGCTAATTATTGATGATTATTCTAGAATGTGTTGGGTTACTTTTCTCAGAGAAAAATCAGAAGCACTTGGGAAGTTCAAACTATTCAAAGCAATGGTTGAAATGAAAACAGTAAGAAAATCAAATGTTTAAGATCAGATCAAGGAGGAGAATTCACATCCAAGGATTTTAATACATTCTGTGAAGTGAATGGAATCAAAAGACAATTATCAGCACCTCGGACACCACAGCAAAATAGAGTTGTTGAAAGGAAAAACAGAACTATCTTGGATGCAGCAAGAAGTATGTTATCAGAAGAAAATCTACCACATGTGTACTAGAGAGAGGCAGTAAGCACTGTTGTCTATACATTCAATAAAGTTCACATCAAAGGTGAAACTGGTAAGACCCCTCATGAACTATGGTTTGGTAATATTCCTACTCTTAAGTATTTCAGAATTTTTGGAAGTAAATGTTATATTAGAAGAGATGAGTATATTGGCAAATTTGATCCTAGAAGTGATGAAGGAATTTTTCTTGGTTATTCATCTAAGAGCAAGGCATATAGATGTTTTAATAAAAGATTGCAGAAAATTGTTGAGAGTACAAATGTAAAGATTGATGAACAATTCAGAGGAACTTCAAGGTATATAGACTCTAAACTGGAAACAGAAGTTATGACAAATGAACCTACACTGAATCCACCAGTACAGAATGAAGATCCAGTTACCCCGGTATCATTAGAAGATTCCACAGTAATTGAAGAACAACAACGAACAAAGACACACCGGTATGTAAGACTGAATCATTCTAAAGATCAGATAATTGGAAAGAAATTTAAAGGAGTCATGACAAGAGGAAGATTGGCAAATGAAGAGGTATGTCTTATTTCTCAAATTGAACCATCATCTATCAATGAAGCATGTGAAGATAAATTTTGGATTAAAGCTATGGAAGAAGAATTAGGACAAATTGAGAAAAATAATACTTGGACATTAGTTCCCCGGCCTAAAGATAAAAATGTAATTGGAACCAAATGGGTATTTAGAAACAAACTTAATGAAGATGGTAAGGTTGTCAGAAATAAAGCAAGACTAGTGTGTAAGGGATATTCTCAGAAAGAAGGAGTTGATTACAATGAAACCTTTTCACCGGTAGCCATAATTGAGGCAGTTAGATTATTCTTGGCTTTTGTAGCTCACAAGGATTACAAAGTTTATCAAATGGATATTAAATGTGCATTTTTGAATGGAGATCTTGAAGAGGAAGTTTATATTGAACAACCTGATGGATTTTCTTTGACAGATGACAATGATATGGTTTGCAGGTTAAGAAAAGCTTTGTATGGATTGAAACAAGCCCCAAGAGCTTGGTATGCAAGATTGGATAAGTATCTTTTAAAGATTGGTTTTACCAAAGGAAATGCAGATAGCAATTTATATTACAAAGTAACTAATGATGACATCTTGATTATTGAAGTATTTGTTGATGATATAATCTTTGGAGGAGAAGATGGATTATGTAAAGAATTTTCTCTTGAAATGCAACAAGAATTTGAAATGTCTATGATTGGAGAAATAAAATTATTTTTAGGATTGCAGATTTTACAGACTGATAAAGGTATATTTTTTAGTCAATCCAAGTACTTGAAAGAACTACTAAAGAAATTTGGGATGGAGAACTCTAAACTAGTAAGCACACCTATGACTACAAATGACAAAGTATCGCAAAAGGATGAATCTACACTTGTTAATCCAACTAGATACAAATCTATGATAGGAGGTCTACTGTATTTGACACAAACCAAGCCTGACATTATGAATGCAGTATGTATTGTTTCTAGATTTCAGAGTAATCCTAGGGAAAATCATGAATCAGCAGTGAAAAGGATTTTCCAGTACTTACAATGCACAACAAATCTTGGATTATGGTATCCTAAAGATGAAAATTTTGATCTATGTGCATATACAAATGCAAATTGGGCAGGAGATGTGGATGATAGAAAAAGCACCACCGGAGGAGCATTCTTTCTTGGAAAGAGATTAGTTTCTTGGTTGAGTAAGAAATAGAGTTGTACATCTTTATCAACAGCAAAATCAGAATATGTTGTAGCAGCAACAAACTGTACATAGGTACTTTGGCTTAAGCAAATGTTGAAAGACATAAAGGTAAAATGCAAGGAACCTATTACTATATACTGTGATAACACTGCAGCAATTGATATATCTAAAAATCTGGTATTACATTCTAAAACAAAACATGTTTCTATCAAACTGAATTTTCTAAGGGAAAAAGTTGAAGAAAAAGAGATAAAACTGGTTTATGTGAATACTAAAGAACAGCTTGCAAATATTTTCACAAAACCTTTGCCTAAGGAAACTTTTGAGTATCTCAGAGATCGGCTTAGAGTCATACCACCACCGGTAGAGACTTAGACAGTTGATGATTGTCATCAACCGACATAATTAAATGGACAAATCTTTTATTCCGGTATTTGATGAGGAAGCTACTTCTTAGGGGGAGTAATTGGTATATTGAATTGATTGGTATTTTGTATGAACTTGACCTTTTTGTGACTTTGGCATTTGATTTCAAAGGGGGAGAGATATCTATGGAAAAACACATTAACACATTATCTTTTTGGTAAGAAAAAGAGATTTTAGGGGAGAGATTTTGAAAAAGAGAAATGGAGATTGTTGGTTTTTGTATTTGGCATTTCTATTTTGGCACTGTGATGGTTTTTCCATCTTGTGTTGCCATCAATGCCAAAGGGGGAGATTATTGGTATTTTGGTATGGTTTTGCCATTGATGTCAACACCTACTTTGGAGATCCAGCAGCATTCACCGGCAAGCAGTAATCTGTGCAACAGTTACTGGTATATGGTTAACCAGCATGATATAATGTTCATCAGTACCTGGAATGACATGGAAGACACTTGGTAATGTCGAAGACATCATGTGGACACTTTATTTTGAAGAAATAATCATTGGTATAGTCATATTTGCATATTTGCTTTTACCGGCAAATAGGTCTAGGTTATCTAGGGTTACACCGACAGGTTTATCTTTTCCAGATCAGCATGGCATACTATGGAGATGATTTATTATTGTTGCAAATGCATTAAGCCAACATGTTTAATCGGTTATTGCATTGGATATCATATTATTTGTAAAATGTTTTTATTGTAATATCTTGTAGAGCCGACCTACTAAAATTGGTCTTAGGGTATGGTATAAATGTAAGATCTTAATTATAAGATCAAGTGTGGAATGCGAAAAAGATTTGAGTGAAGGTATATGCAAGATCAAGTAGAGGCATACACGAAGACATCATTTGAAGGTGAAGTTAGGTTTTTGTAGAAGCATATCAGTATTACACCGGTACTGAATCCAGCATATGAAGATGCTATTTTATGCAGTACATTCTTATTGGATTTAACCATCCAACTGTAGTCAGTGTGACTCCCATTTGTGATTGAGCAGTGAGCTCTAGGCTATTGGCCTTTCTGCATGTGCAGACCCCTTTTGTACACTTACTATCTGCAGTAGTATCATCTGATTGTGGGTAAGGTTTCCCACCGTGGTTTTTCCCCTTACAGGGTTTCTACATACAAATATTGGTGTCATGTGTTGTGGATGACTTTATGTTTATGTTTCATGCATTAATCCTTACCGATATAGCGATTTACTATTAACACTATCTACCGGCATACTTAACTAGTTTACCGGCATTAAGCATTAAGTTGGATAATTAGTTTTTGGTTTGAATTTATTAGACAACTGATTCACCCCCCCCCCCCTCTCAGTTGTCTCTGGGACCTAACAATAAGAAGCATTCTTAGATTGAGTAAATATTATGAATAAGTTAGGAGAGTTGATTTTGAAAGACTTGCCACAAATAGACTTAAATTTCTTTGGAGAAGGAGTAGCTGCAATCATGTAAATGACTAGTCTATTAGGCCTTTTAGAGGCGATGGAGATAATGATAATATTCATGAAATTTTCATCCTTAATAGGAGAAGAGTATAAATATGTATCAATCTTAGTAAACTTACGATCGGTAGGAGATACCTCTGAGAAATCATCCAGTGCATCATCCAACATATCAAAATCATCCTTTGAGAAAACCTTATCGAATGCATCAAACCCTCAAAGGAAGAGTTCTGACATAAGGCATTCATGTCGAGTTCACCAAAATACAGAGTAGGGGATTCAATACCCTTGAGATGATGAGATCTCAAGGAGAAAATAATCCCAACGCTACCTCACTTAATTGGTGCTTTGGTGAGCTAGGAAGGTCAATATAGAAGAAAGGAATTAACTATACTATACCTATAAACAAAAAATATTAAATTATAGAAGAATATGAGATGATAAAAATATTTTGATTACAAGAATAAAAAACTCACAAAACACAAATCTTACCACTAAACTGGTGAACCCTCGACCTCAAACACCAATGCATCATAGGGACATCTACACATGACAATGTCATTTGTATAGCCAAAGAACAAAAAATGCTAGACATCACTCCGGAAACAACTCCAAGCTCCTCGAAATTGTTCATCACCTACACACACTCGAACAAGGAAAAATGTTGGGGTTGTATAGGTGTTTGCCTCAATCAAACCCTCATTTTAGTATTTCCACCTCCATATACATCCAGATACATAGATTGGATAAAATAAAATATAGATTGTGTAATAGAAACAAAGGCCACTTAATGGAGTAAAACCCCTATTATAAGAGATACAATGATAAATAGATCAAATGCAACTAGATAATAGATTCACTTAGAGATTTTGATAAGACTAGATCATAATAGATGTATGAGATAAGAAAGAAGAAGAGCATTACATAACAAGACCCCTCTCTTGAGATGACAACATGGTTGTGCTTGAGAGAAGAGTAAGTTGCTATAAGATCACATGTGTATTTCCATAAAGTTTCACTACAGATGTGAGAGAAAGAGATTCAAGAGTGTGATTGAGTAAAAATAAGAGAGAAAGGAGAGTTTGGTTTCTCAGAATGGGCGGAAAGAGCCATTTTAGATGTGTCCCAGCAAAGGGAAACATGTTGAAAGAAGCCTGATGTGGAATAACCTTGTTTGAATCTGAAATCTTCTCGATATGTTTGCAGGTTGCACAGATGTCTACATGTTGTGTTCCTCTCTAACCAAATTAATCCCAAATTTGGATCAGGAGTTGCTAATGCCACTTCATCTTTAGAATCAATGAAATCATAATGATAAAATCTCAATCATGGATTTTTGTCATAAATGCATCAGTCTGAATGCGAAAGTTTCATAAATGCAGTGGGTGCAATTTGCGACATTGCAAGGCCTAAATATAGTGTCATAAATTATAACCTTGTACAATTTACATCAATTTGTGTCCATACCTTAGTGTGTCCCATTTTAACTCTCATCCAATCCTATTTCCAACTTTATAACCTTGAAACTAATGTCATTTGTTTGCATGGTGATTTGAACCCGTGTCTCAAATTGAATGCACTGTGCCCAAATTTGAATATAATGATGCCCACTTCCCACGAGTCGGTTCCCAATCATGATGCCTCTATTTAACCATTGGAGGTCGGCCTAATTGGTGAAATACCTTGAGAACCCTATATAAGAGCATTATTTCATTCATTTTCATATCTATATCATACATCATCAAGCATTCCACTCACAACCATTCATTGAGAATCAAAGTGAAATTTCATACCACCATATCTATCAAGCATTCTTCAAGATCTAGACATGATGGAGCAGTAAATTATAACAATATTCATGCAAACATGTGTTTATTTTTTTATTCCTTTATGTCTTTCCATGTTATATCATGTTATTGCATCAACACTTGTGATCACATTCAAAGATCATTGCATCATCAACCTGTATCAACTTCAACAAACTTGAGGTATAATGCTCAAAATTTTACTTCAGCATTTTCGATTCAATTCAAGGGTTAATTTCAAACCCAGGGTTTGACCTAGGAAAACCCCTATTAACAACATAATTTTTCTTATTTTATATGTAGGTGATAGGTTCAAAAGATATGATTCCAAAATTGGGTAGAGTAAATAGAGAAAATTAGATTTAGCTTTTGTAGGAGTGAAAAGTGAAGGACAAGGTCGCCCCACACACCTATGTTCGATGATTTTTTGGTGAATCTTTAGGAGACCATTCTAGATTGCATTTTGATCCCAAAAGGATATCTATTGTCTGCATCCAACATTCCATGGACAAGATAGCCTGAAGCATCCTTGATCTATCATCATTTCCATAACCCCTATGTTCCTCATGGTGTCCATTTTAGGACTATGGCACCCATGTGCGACTATGATGCCCATACTGGGTAGATCCATGTGCAAAAACCAAATCTCAAAATCAAAAAAATTAAATGTAGGGTAGAGTTGGATGTCCTACCTCATGTCTTTGGCCACCCTCCTCGACCACTTGCCTTAGGACCTTCATTCTCATGGATTGATATGTGTGTCGGATCAACATCCTAACCTTAGTAGAACCCTTTATACTAAAAACAAAAGTTGAATAAGACTAGTGAATAGTGGATTTTTCAATATTGAAAAGGTATGTGTATTTCTTCAAACCCTAATTTTATAATATTCACTAATCCTTTCATATCTTGAGCTAGAGGACTTTAATTCCCATGTTGTTTGTGTTAGGAACCAGGAAGGACAACTGAGGGGGGGGGGGGGGGGGGGGTGAATCAGTTGTGAACCAGTTGTCAATAAATTATAACCCAAAATAGACTATTCTAACTTAAACTTAATGCTAGTTAAAAAAACATGAATGTCGGTAAAATAGATTAACTATTATAGCAGTACCAATGTAACTTAATGCATGAAACAAAAAGGAAAACAACATCCACAACACATGGCAGATATTTTGACGTGGAAACCCTATAAGGGGAAAAACCATGGTGGGAAACCTTACCCACAATCAGATGATACTACTGTAGATAGTAAGTGTATACAAATGGGGTCTGCACATGTAGAAAGGCCAACCACCTAGAGCTCACTGCTCAATCATAAAATAGAAGTCACATTGACTACAGTTGGATGGTTAAATCCAATAACAATGTACTGCTTCAATATAGCATCTGCAATGCTAGATTCATTATCAGTTTAAGCTTTGAACATGAGTGCCAAACACCTTCATAACCTTTCCTTCAACCTTCAGATAATGTCTATGTGATTCACACAAGGATCTACTCACTAAAGACCTAAGACCAAATGTTAAGGTCAGCTCACTAAAGATATTACAATTAAATCAATTACAAATAAGTCTTGATGCAATACAATATTTTGGCTCAATACATTTACACAATATCCAGTCAATAAACTATTTCTAAGATGTGTCATGCTGATCTGGAATAGATATCATGTACCAGTCCATAAACTAGACCTATCTATCGGTAAAGGCAAATCTGTCAACCCGATTAGACCAATAAGAAAAACACCAAATCCAAACATCCAATCCATGTCTTCGACATAACAAAATGATATCCAGATGATAACAAGTTATCATCACTATCAGTGAACCATATAACTTGTCGATGAAGCATATATCAGTGACTGTGCATAAGCCACTAACCATGCTGAGACTACAATGTGCTGGTTCAACAATAAGCCAATATAACCATAGTGCCAAATCAACAATGTTTCCAAGAACATAAGTGTTGACATCAATGACAAAACTAATGCAACACATGAGAAAGTTATCCATAATACCAACAATCTCCCCCTTTGGCATTGATGACAACACTAGATGGAAAAACATCTAAGTGCCAAAAATAGAATGCCAAAAACCAACAATCTCCCAAAATAGATCAATACCAGAAATCAAAACCAAAATACATCTCTCCAAGTAGAATGTTCATCTCTTCCCAAAGTACAATTTTTTTCCATAGATATCTCTCCCCCTTTGACATCAAATGCCAAAGCAGTTAAGAATCAAAACCAGAACTTAACATACAACTAACTACTCCCCTGAGTAGTAGCTCTCCTTCATCAAAGCCGGAAAAAGATTTTTCTATTAGTCCCTGCCGGTTTGATACCAATCTTCATCATTCAAGTCTTTGCTGGTGGGGAAATTACCCCAAGCTGCTCTCTGAGATATTTAAATGTTTCCTTAAGCAAAGGCTTTGTAAATATATCTGCAATTTGCTCTTTAGTATTTACATAAACCAATCTCACTTCATTTGCTTCAACATCCTCTTTCAGAAAATTGTACTTAATAGAAACATGCTTTGTTTTAGAGTGAAATACCGAATTATTTGATATATCAATTGCTGCTGAATTATCACAATGAATAATTATCGGTTCTTTGCATTTTACCTTAATATCCTTCAACATTTGATTGATCCATAATACTTGAGTACAATTAGTTGCTGCTGCAACATATTTTGCTTCTTGCTGATCCATGAAATCAATCTTCTGCCAAGAAAGAATGCACCGCGAGTGGTACTCTTTCTATCATCTACATCTCCTACCCAGTTTGAATCTATATATGCACAGAACTCAAAATTGTCATCCTTAGGATACCATAAACCAAGATTTGTTGTGCCTTGTAGGTACCGGAAAATCCTTTTTACTACTGATTCATGATTTTCTTTAGGATTGCTTTAAAATATAGATACAATACATACTGCATACATTATATTAGGTCTGGTTTGTGTTAAATACAGTAATCCTCCAATCATAGATTTGTACCTTGTCAGATTAATAGGAGATAAATCATCCTTCAATGTCAATTTATGAGTTCTAGTCATAGGAGTACTTACCAATTTGGAGTTTTCCATACCAAATTTCTTCAAAAGTTCCTTCAAGTACTTTGTTTGACATATGAATATACCTTTATCTGTTTGATAAATCTACAAACCTAGAAAAAAATTTATCTCTCCAATCATAGACATTTTAAATTCTTTTTGCATCTAGTTGGCAAAGTCTTTACATAACTCTTCTTCAGCGCCAAAAATGATATCATCCACAAATACTTCAATAACCAAAATATCATCATTGGTAACTTTGTAAAACAAATTACTATTAGCATTACCTTTTGTGTAACCAAGCTTTAAAAGATATTTATCCAATCTAGCATACCAAGCTCTGGGAGCTTGCTTCAATCCATATAAAGCTTTTCTTAACCTACAAACCATATCCTTATCATCTGTCAAAGAAAATCCATTAGGTTGTTCAATGTAAACTTCCTCCTCAAGATCTCCATTCAAAAATGCACATTTTACATCCATCTGATAAACTTTATAGTTCTTATGAGCTGCAAATGCAAGAAATAGTCTAACTGCCTCAATTCTAGCTACCGGTGCAAAAGTTTCATTATAATCAATTCCTTCTTTCTGTGAATAACTTTACAAATTAATCTTGCTTTGTTTCTGATTACTTCACTATCTTCATTAAGTTTATTTCTAAATACCCATTTAGTTACAATTACATTTTTATCTTTAGGCCAGGGAACTAATGTCCAAGTATTATTCTTTTTAATATGTTCTAATTCTTCTTTCATTGCTTTTATCCAATGTTTATCTTGACATGCTTCAACAATTGATGCTGATTCAACTTAAAAAATTAAACATACCTCTTCATTTGCCAATCTTCCTCTTGTCATAACACTTTGATTTTTATTTCCAATTATCTAATTCTCTGAATGATTCAATCTTACATACCTTGGTTTATTCTAATTTACATTCACATGTTGTTGTTCTTCAGTCACAGTTGAGTTCTCTGATGATACCGGTGTGACTGGATCTTCACTCTGTACCGATGCAATCTGTGTCGGTTAATTTATAATCATTTCAAGTGTCGGTTATACAGATCTTGAATCTCCTCTAAAATGTTCATCTATCTTCACATTAGTACTCTCAATGTTTTCCTGCAATCTTTTATTATAACATCTATATGCCTTGGTTCTAGTTGAATAACCAAGATATATTCCTTCATCACTTCTGGGATCAAATTTTCCAATATACTCATCTCTCCTAATATAACATTTGCTTCCAAATATTCTAAAGTACTTAAGAGAAGGAGTATGACCAAACCATAGTTCATAAGGGGTCTTACCGGTTTCACTTTTGATGTGAACTCTGTTGAAAGTATACACCGTTGTATTGATTGCTTCTCTCGAGTACACATGAGGTATATTTGCTTCCATCATCATGGTTCTTGTTGCATCCAAAATAGTTTTGTTCTTCCTTTCCACAACTCCATTATGTTGGGGTGTCTGGGGTGTTGATAGTTGTCTTTTGATTCCATTTACTTCATAGAATGAATTAAATTATCTAGATGTAAATTCTCCTCTTTGATTAGATCTCAAACATTTGATTTTCTTGTCGGTTTCATTCTCTACCATTGCCTTGTATATCTTCAATTTCCCAAAAGCTTTTGATTTCTCCCTGAGAAAGGTAACCCAACACATTCTAGAATAATCATCAATTATTAGCATAAAGTATCTATCTCCCTGAAGACTTCTTGTTCTTGCTGGACCACATAAATTAGTATGAATTAAATCAAGAATATTATTGGATTTCTCAGAAATTCTTTTAAACGTTGTTCTAACTTGCTTTCCCATTTGACATTCCTTACATACCAGATTATGAGGTTTCACAATCTTAGGTATATCCCTTACTACCTTAGTTGAACTAATCTTGACAATGCAATCAAAATTCACATGACAGAGTCTTTTATGCCATAACCAACTTTCATCAATGTGAGCAATCAAATATGTCTTATTGTTGGTATTCAAGTGAAAGATTTTACCTTTAGTCTGATTACTGGTAGCAATCTCCAATCCAGTTTTGTTTATGATTTTGCATTTTCCATTCTTGAATTGTAACTGAAATCCTTTTTCCACTAACTAGCCAATACTCAAGAGATTATGCTTTAAACATTCTACAAAATAAACATTGCCAGTATTGTGCTTACCATCCAAATATATAGTGCCTCTTCCTTTGATTTAAAAAGCTTTATCATTTGCATATCTTACTAGACCTCCATGAATTTCCTGTAACGATAAGAATTTTCTTTTATCACCAGTCATATGATGTGAGCATCCACTATCTAAAATCCATTCATCCTTTTCTTCAATTTTTGCTGCCAGTGCCTGCTCTACCAGTTTGACAATAGGTGTCGGTTGATCTTCTTTTATTGCAACAAATTCCCATCCACTATCCATTGGATCTTCATCTAAATCATTTGTAACACCTTCATCTGCATAGTAACATGACTTGTCTCTGTTTTTATTAAATATGTATCTCTGATATTCAGAGTTAGGCTTATATGTTCTTTTTGCTTCCTCCCTTAGTCTTGCATGTCTATCAGGAAAACCTAGAAGCCATATGACCAACTTTAGTGCAATTAAAACATTTGAAAGGTGCTTTATCTTCATACTTACTTCCTGCTAGACCTTTAGGCATCTTCCTTGCAAATAGTGCTTAATGTTCTTCAAGTTCTATTAGGTCCCAGGAAGGACAACTGAGAAGGGGGGGTGAATCAGTTGTTAACCAGTTCTCAATAATTTATAAACAAAATGCAAATTGTTCCAACTTAAACTTAATGTCGGTAAACCAAAGTTAAGTGCCGGTAAAATAGATTAACAGTTATAGCAGTACCGATATAACTTAATGCATTAAATAGAAAGAGGAACAACATCCACAACACATAACATAGAGATTTTGACGTGGAAACCTGGTAAGGGAAAAACTATGGTGGGAAACCTTACCCACAATCATATGATATTACTGCAGATAGTATGTGTATACAAATGGGGTCTGCACATGCAGAAAGGCCAACTGCCTAGAGCTCACTGCTCAATCACAAAATAGGATTCACACTGACTACACAATTGGATGGTTAAATCCAATGATAATGTACTGCTCAAAATAGCATCTCCAATGTTGGATTCAGTACCGGTTTAAGCTCTGAACATGAGTGTCAAAACACCTTCATAACCTTCCTTCAACCTTCAAATAATGTATGTTTGATTCACACAGGGATCTGCTTATTTTCACTATTCAATATCCACACTCACTCATGATTATGATCTTCAATAAGATCTTACAATCATATATACAAAACCTAAGACCAAATGTATAGGTCGGCTCACTAAAGATATTACAATTAAATCAATTACAAATAAGTCTTGATGTGATACAACATGTCGACTCAATACATTTACCACATTAACCAATCAATAAAACAATCTCCATAACGTGTCGTGCTGCTCTGGAATACCGGTCCATAACCTAGACTTATCTGTCGGTAAAGGCAAATCTATCAACCTGATTTGACCAATAAGCAAAACACCAAAACCAAACTTCCAATCCATGTCTTCGACATAAGCAAATGATCTCCAGGTGATAACAAGTCATCATCGATTCTGGTGAACCATAAAACTTGTTGGTAAACATATACCAGTGACTATGCATAAGCCACTAACCATACCGGTGAACCATATTGCCGGTTCAACAGTAAACCAATATAACCATAATACCAAAACAACAATGTAGACCTCCAAGAAGATAAGTGTTGACATCAATAACAAAATAAATGCAACACATGACGAAGTCATCCATAATACCAACAATCTCCCCCTTTGGCATTGATGGAAACACTAGATGGAAAAACATCTAATTGCCAAAAACAAAATGCCAAAAACCAATAGACCAACAATCTCTCATAAATAGATCAATACAAAGTTTGTTACAGAACCAAAACCAAAAGTATATCACTCCCCCAAGGAATAATGTTTTTCCATAGATATCTCTCCCCCTTTTACATCAAATGCCAAAGCAGTTTAAGAATTCAGAACTTAACATTCAACCAACTACTCCCCCTGAGAAGTAGCTCTCCTCCATCAAAGCTGGAAAAAGATTTTTCTGTTTAGTTGTTGCCGGTTTGATGCCAATCTTCAACATCTAAGTCTCTTTCGGTGGGGAAATTACCCCAAGCTACTCTTTGAGATATTCAAATGTTTCCTTAGGCAAAGGCTTTGTAAAGATATCTGCAATTGTCTCTTTGGTATTCACGTAAACCAATCTCACTTCATTTGCTTCAACATTCTCTTTCAAAAAATTGTACTTAATAGAAACATGATTTGTCTTAGAGTGAAATACCGGATTCTTTGATATATCAATTGCTGTTGAATTATCACAATAAATGATTATTGGTTCTTTGCATTTTACCTTTATATCCTTCAACATTTTCTTAATCCATAATACCTGAGTACATTTAGTTGTTGTTGTTGCAACATATTTTGATTTTCTTGTTGATAAAGATGTACAAGTCTTCTTCTTGCTGATCCATGAAATCAATCTGCTACCAAGAAATAATGCACCACCAGTGGTACTCTTTCTGTCATCTACATCTCCTACCCAATTTGCATCGGTGTATGCACATAAATCAAAATTTTCATCTTTAGGATATCATAGACCAAGATTTGTTGTGCCTTGTAGGTACCGAAAAATCTTCTTAACTGTTGATTCATGACTTTCTTTAGGATTGCTTTGAAATCTTGAAACAATACATACTGCATTCATTATATCAGGTCTTGTTTGTGTCAAATACAGTAAACCTCCAATCATAGATTTGTACCTTGTCAGATTAATAGGAGCTGAATCATCCTTAAATGTCAATTTATCAGTTGTAGTCATAGGACTGTTTACTGGTTTGAAATTTTCCATACCAAATTTCTTCAAGAGTTCTTTCAAGTACTTTGTTTGACTTATGAATATACCTTTATCTGTTTGTGAAATCTGCAAACCTAGAAAGAATTTTATCTCTTCAATTATAGACATTTCAAATTCTTCCTACATCTTGTTAGCAAAGACCTTACATAATCCATCTTCACCTCCAAAAATGATATCATCTGCAAAGACTTCAATAACCAGAATATAATCATTGGTAACCTTGTAATACAAATTGTAGTCAACATTACCTTTTGTGTAACCAAGCTTCAAAAGATACTTATCCAATCTAGCATACCAAGCTCTGGGAGCTTGCTTCAAGCCATATAAAGTTTTCCTTAACCTGCAAACCATATCCTTATTATCTATCAAAAAAAATCCATCAGGTTGTTCAATGTAAACTTCCTCCTGAAGATCTCCAATAAAAAATGCACATTTTACATCCATCTGATATACTTTATAGTTCTTATAGGCTACAAATGCAAGAAATAGTCTAACTGCCTCAATTCTGGCTACCAGTGCAAAGGTTTCATTCTAATCTATTCCTTCTTTCTGTGAATAACCTTTACAAACTAATCTTGCTTTGTTCTTGATTACTTCTCCATCCTCATTAAGTTTATTCTTATATACCCATTTAGTTCCAATTACATTTTTGTCTTTAGGTCGGGGAACTAATGTCCAAGTATTGTTCTTTTCAATTTGTTCTAATTCATCTTCCATTGCTTTTATCCAATGTTCATCTTTACATGATTCAATAACAGATGTTGGTTCAATTTGAGAAATTAAACATACATCTTCATTTTCCAGTCTTCCTCTAGTCATAACACCTTGATTCTTGTTTCCAATTATCTGATTCTCTGAATGATTCAATCTTACATACCTGGGTTTATTCTGATTAACATTCACAGGCTGTTGTTCTTTAGTCATAGTTGAGTTTTTTGATGATGTTGGTGTGACTGGGTCTTCAATCTATACCACTGCAATCTGTGTTGGTTGATCTATGGTCATTTCAACTGCCAGTTCCATAGATCTTGAATCTCCTCTAAAGCATTCATCTATCTTCACATTAGTGCTCTCAATGATTTTCTGTAACCTTTTATTATAACATCTATATACCTTACTTCTAGAAGAATAGCCAAGAAATATTCCTTCATCACTTCTAGGATCAAATTTGCCAATATACTCATCTCTTCTAATATAACATTTGCTTCCAGATATTCTAAAGTAATTAAGAGTAGGAATATGACCAAACCATAGTTCATAAGGGGTCTTACCGGTTTCACTTTTGATGTGAACTCTATTGAAAGTATAAACCGTTGTATTCACTATGTTGTCATTGATGTCAATATGTTGAAGTATGAACCGGTATGTTGTAGTAAGAAAATTGGAAAGAGAACCGGTATGATGATGTAAACCGGTATTTGTGAAAAGTGAAGCGGTATGTTTGTTCAAGGTGAACTGGTATGTTGGAATAAGAGTCGATAAATGGAAGTTTTGTATTGGGGTTTCATTTGGCATGACTACCGGTTGGTAGTCTCAACTTCAGGGTTTCCGATTGATGCATTCCAAGCTTGTGCGATTCAACCGATGACATCTTGTGATGAGTTAGCATTGTATGAAGACCAGATAAGTGTTGCCCTATTAGTCTTGTGTGTGTGAAGGATTTCTTTGAGGATCTTGCATGGAGAGTGCTCCTATCTACCTTAGGAATGTGCAAAGTCTCTATAAATGGTGGAGAGCGCGTGATGAGTTATCAGCTTCTTGAAGCAGCAAAGAATGAACGTTGGAGAATGTCTTGAGATCTATTCAAGATTGTTGTATTCGATGTAGTGTGATTAACGGTCAGGATTGAACTGACTGGATTGTAAAACCTAGATGTTTAGGGTTTATGCTACCGACCTATCTGTTTCCTATAAGGTCGATGATGTTTTTCATTTTGAAGTTGTTGGCAAATGGTATGTGTGTATCCTAGTGAGTGATACTTGATTCTTGCCAGATCGGAGAAGTGTGTTGATACCTGCAGAGTGTGATTGCAAAAGAAAAGGAGCTTAAGTGGATTTGCCTTGGCATTGAGTGTTGTTATCAGATCAATGTATTACCTGTTGACTTCTAACCATTTCAGCAGTAGGAAAATCCCTTAACTGGGTAACTTTAACAGGATTTTGTGTAAATCCTTTAACAGGGTGACTCAATTCAGTGAGTTCTTCAAATCCTCTTGGGAGGTAACCTTTAACAAGGTTCTAACCTTTAACCGGGTATTTAGCCATCCCTTAACTGGGTGATCCCTAGCAGGATCGGTTCCTAGTAGAATCTATTGTAAAAGTCTGTAACCAGACTAGGCTCCTAACAGAGTGGACTTCAAAAGAGTTCAAAGAACAGCTTGTGGGTATTCATCCCCGCCGTGGTTTTTCCCAGTTGGGTTTTCACATGAAAAATCAATGTATCATATGTGATGCCTTTCCTGTGATGGTTTAGTGTTTTATGTCAAACGGGTAAAATATGTTGAACTAGCAGTCATTATATTTCTGATGATAGATTACTTGTTTATGCATAAGGGTGATGTGGAAATGAAGTATTAGATTGTATGGAAATCTAAGGGTTACCGGTTTATGTCTTTGACATTCTTACTGTGTTTTACTGATAGTAATCTGGTTTAGACCGGTGTTAGTGCTTGCCAGTCAAAGTGCAGTGTTTGCAGTCAAACCGGTTCAGAAAAGGTGTTTTTGCCTGTATTGATTCACCTCCCCCCCCTCTCAGTACCGGTTTGGTACTAACTATTCATCATTTATTCATCAATTGGTATCAGAGCCAGGTTCTAGGTCCTCTGTGTTGTAAGCTTAACCGCTTGAGGAAAAGATCCTACTCTAAGGATGAAGAGGGAAGGTCCAAAGTTCAACAGAAACAACTTTAAAATATGGAAGGATAGAATGAAGATATGCATCAAAAGCATGGGTGCTCAACATTGGAGCTATGTTAAGAATGCTTATGTTATCCCTACCGGCACTCTCACCAATGATCAAAAGAGAGAGATTGAGGAGAATGGGCAAGTCATGGAAGCCCTAATCAGCAGTCTATCTGACATTGAGTTTATTGGTGTTCAGGATAAAGACAATCCCAAAGTATGGGATGCTCTTGAGAATATCTATGGTGGTGATGAGCATGTGAAACAAGCTAAGGAAGAGAGCCTTGGGGAAAGTTTGAAGACATGTGGATGGTTGAAGGAGAGACCATTCAACAATATGGAATAAGAATCAAAACTGTTGTTGGAGACATCAAGAGTGCAGGTGGTGTAATAGATGATTCCACTGTTGTTAGCAAAGTCTTGATATCCTTATTACCGGTCTATGCAATAAGGGTTGCTTCTATTCAAGAGTTGAGGTCTATAGACAAGACAAAGGTATCCCTAGACTCCATCATTGCTAAGTTGATAGCTTATGAGATAAATAATTATGATGGTAGTATTTAGTATACTGAATCATCCTTTAGAGCATCTACTGCACCCTCTAGAAAGGGCAAAGAAGCTAGTACGAGTGGTGAAATAAGACAAAGCAGAGAAATGGATGATGAGGAGACCTTGATGGAATTTGAAGCTCTTCTTGCCAAGAGACTTCCTAAGGGAACCGGTAAATAAAGAGATAAACTCCCTTTGAAATGTTTTTCTTGCAATAGGATAGGACACATTGTTGTAAATTGTCCTAATGGTGATAATAAGGACAAACCAAAAAGGTTCAAGAAGTTCAAAGGAGGAAACCAGAGAAACTATTTTGTACCAGTTGCTGAAGGTGTCACTGATGAGGAATCAGAAGATGAAGAAAGTGAAGACATTGTGTTTGTAGTAGTTAAGGAAGATGTGTCAGACAAGAAGGCTCTTGTCTCCCACTTTGATAATTCCAATGAGTGGATTATTGACAATGGCTATTCTCACCATATGACCCGTGACTGGAGTAAGTTTCTGTCTCTAGAAGAGTATGATGGTGGTATGGTTCATTTTGGTAATGATGCACCATGTATCGTAAAAGGCAGAGGGTCCATCTCTCTTAATGGAAAAAGCAGTGCTGACAATGTGTATTGGGTAGAAGGTCTCAAACACAACCTTTTGAGTGTTGCCCAGCTGAATGATAATGGACTCACTCTGGAATTCAGAGATGGAGTGTGTAAAATAAAAGGTAAGAGTGGTGAACTGATGGTCATCGGTATGGAGACCAAAGATAACCTATTTTAGCTGAATGCAAATATCAATACATGTCTAATGGCTAAGTTTGATGATAGCTGGATATGGCATAGGAGACTCTGCCATGTAAACTTTGATAATATTGTGAAGGCCAGTAAGATCAAGGCAGTTAGAGGATTGCCTATGCTGAGCAAATCAGAAAATCCTTTGTGTAGAGAGTGTCAACTGGGGAAAATGTCTTCCTCAACCTTCAAAGATAAATCTTTCACTGCAGACAATTTACTTGATCTTGTGCATACTGATTTGTGTGGTCCTATGAAAACTAGGAGTGTGCAGGGAGATAGGTATTTTATGATTCTTACTGATGATTTCTCAAGAATTATGTGGGTCACATTCTTGAAGGACAAGTCTGAAGCCTTTGGAAAGTTTAAAGCTTTCAGAGCACTAGTTGAAAAAGAAAGTGGTAAGAGGATTACGTGCCTAAGAACTGATCAAGGAGGAGAATTCTTCCAGTGAATTCAACAAGTACTGTGAAGAGAATGACCTCAAGAGGCAACTGTCTGCCCCCCAGACTCCATAGTAGAATGGCCTAGCAAAGAGAAACAACCAGACTATAGTTGAAGCAGCTAGAACAATGTTGATCCAAGGAAAAGTTGCTCACACTTTTTGGAGAAAAGCGGTGAGCACTGCAGTTTACACAATGAACCGGGTAATCATCAAAAAGAGTAAGGAAAAAACACCTTATGAGTATTGGACTGGTAAGACACTAGTGGTAAGCTACTTCAGAGTGTTTGGTAGAAAATGTTATATCAAGAGGAGTGAACATGAGAGCAAGTTTGATGCTAAATGTGATAAGGGAATATTCCTAGAGTATTCCTCAAAGAGAAAAGCTCTCAAATGTTTCAACAATAGGACTCAGAGAATTGTTGAAAGCATCAATGTTAGAGTTGATGAAACCTCTGAGAAACCTAAGGAAACCGGCAGTGAGCAAGTAGGAGATGAACTGGTAGTAACCTTCTGGGAACCAGTTGCAAAATAGCCTAGCACCAGTAATAGTGCTCCTACATCGGTAGATGCTGATGCTGATGAAGATGAGAATGAAGAAGAAAAGCAAGAGGAAACAACTAAGATCATTCCTAGGTATGTAAAGCTGAATCATGATCCAAAGCAGATCATAGGAGACAAGGATGCATGAATTCTTACAAGAAGAAAGGTCGGAGAAAACTCTTGTATGATCTTTGAATTTGAGCCTAAAACATTCAAAGAGGCACATAAAGATGAAGATTGGATCAAGGAAATGGAAGAGGAACTTGACCAGATAGAAAAGAATGGTACATGGTCTTTGGTACCCAGACCTGAGCATAAAAATGTCATATGGGTTTTAAGAAATAAGCTGAATGAAGATGGCACAGTGGTAAGAAACAAAGCCAAACTGCTTTGCAAAGGATATGCTCAAGAAGAAGGAGAAGACTATGGAGAAACCTTTGCTCCAATAGCCAGATTGGAAGGAGTTCATATGCTTCTTGCATATGCATCCTTCAAGGGATTCAAAGTATACCAAATGGATGTAAAATCTGCATTCCTGAATGGAATACTAGAAGAGGAGGTGTATATAGAGCAACCAGATGGGTTTTCCCTATCAGAAGACAGTGACATGGTGTGTAGGCTACATAAAGCCTTGTATGGACTAAAGCAGGCACCTAGAGCGTGGTATGAATGCTTGCACTCCCATCTTGTGAAGATTGGATTTGAGAGAAAAAGTGAAGATAGCAATATCTATCTGAAGTCAGAAGGAGATCAGATTCTAATCTGTGAGGTATTTGTGGATGACATAATTTTTGGAGGAGATGACAAGATGAGTCATGATTTTGCAGATGAGATGAAAAAGGAATTTGAGATGTCACTTATAGGGGAGATTAAGTTCTTCATTGGACTACAGATTCAACAAATGAAAGATGGAATCTTTATCACTCGGTCCAAGTATGTCAAAGAGGTGTTTAAGACCTTTGGCATGGAAGACAGCAAACCGGTTGGTACACCGATGGTGACCGGTTGTAAACTATCAAAGGAGGATGACTCAGTGTTGGTAAATGAGAAGGAATACCGATCAATGATTGGTAAGTTGCATTATGTAGTACATAGCAGACCGTACATTGCACATGCAGTGGGCATTACTGCACAGTTCCAGAAAAGCCCAAGAGAATCTCACTTGGTAGTTGTCAAGCGGATTTTTAGATATCTGAAGGGAACTATTGACTATGGATTATGGTATCCATATAGTAATGATTTCAACCTGAAAGTGTTTACAGATGCTGATTGGGCTGGTAATGTGGATGACCAAAAGAGCACAACCGATGGCACATTCTTTCTTGGTGGTAGACTAGTCTCATGGATGAGTAAGAAGCAGAGTTGTATCTCTCCATCTACAGCAGAAGTGGAGTATGTTGCAGCATTTATGAACTGCACCTAGACAATTTGGATGAAGCATGTATTAAATGGCTTCAAAGTTCCTGTATCTAAACTAGTAAGTATATTTTGTGACAACACAAGTGTAATTAACATCTCCAAGAATCCGGTTTTACATGCTAGAACCAAGCACTTTGATCTCAAGTATCATTTCTTGAGGGAAAAGGTTTAGAACAAATAAGTTGTATTGGAACATGTTTCCAGTAAGGAGTAGTTAGTAGACATATTCACCAAGCCTCTACCGAAGGCTACCTTTACCTATTTGAGAGGTGAATTAGGGGTACTGCCCCTTCAAGAGGTGAACTAAAGGTGTGTGCTCCACATCAGTCTGGACTTACATTGATATATCTTTTTCAAGATTGGTGTGTTGAAGGATGCTACTCCTTAGGAGGAAAAGCATAGTCCAACATACCTGTGTATGCCTCCACTTTGGCATTGTTGTCAAAGGGGGAGAAGATGTGAAGTGGAGAAGATATCTGTAGTATTGGGGAGAAGATGTGAAGCAGAAGTAGAAAGATATCTTTGTATATTGCCATCAATGCCAAAGGGGGAGATTGTTGGCATATGTGTAGAGCATGATGACATGATGATATTGTATGTCGTCATTGATGTCAATATGCTGAAATATGAGCTAGTATGTTGTAGTAAGCAAACTAGCAAGATAACCAATATGATGATGTAAACCGGTATTTGTGAAAAATTGAAGTGGTATGTTTGTTCAAGGTGAACCAGTATGTTGGAATAAGAACCGGTAAATGGAAGTTTTGTATTGCGGTTTCATTTGGCATGACTATCGGTTGGTAGTCTTAGCTTCAGGGTTTCCGGTTGATGCATTCCAAGCTTGTGCGATTCAACTGATGACATCTTGTGATGAGTTAGCATTGTATGAAGACCAGATAAGTGTTTCCACGTCATTCTTGTGCACGTGAAGGATTTCCTTGAGGATCTTGCATGGAGAGTGATCCTATCTACCTCATGAATGTGTGAAGTCTTTGTAAATGGTGGAGAGCGCGTGATGAGTTATTAGCTTCTTGAAGCAGCAAAGAATGAACATTGGAGAACGTCTTGAGATCTGTTCAAGACTGTTGTATTCGATGCAGTGTGATTAACGGTCGGGATTGAACTAACTGGATTGTAAAACCTAGATGTTTAGGGTTTATGCTACCGACCTATCTGTTTCCTATAAGGTTGATGATGTTTTTCATTTTGAAGTTGTTGGCAAATGGTATGTGTGTATCCCAGTGAGTGATACTTGATTCTTGCCAGACTGGAGAAGTGTGTTGATACCTGTAGTGTGTGATTGTAAACGAAAATGAGCTTAAGTGGATCTGCCTTGGCATTGAGTGTTGTTATCAGATCAGTGTATTACCTGTTGACTTCTAACCATTTCGGTAGTTGGAAAATCCCTTAATCGGGTAGCTTTAATAGGCTTTTGTGTAAATCCTTTAACAGGGTGACTCAATTCAATGAGTTCTTCAAATCCTCTTGCGAGGTAACCTTTAATAGGGTTCTAACCTTTAACCGGGTATTTAGCCATCCCTTAACCGGGTGATCCCTAGTAGGATCGGCTCCTAGCAGAACCTATTGTAAAAGTCTCTAGCCGGACTAAGCTCCTAACAGAGTGGACTTCAAAAGAGTTCAAAGAACAGCTTGTGGGTATTCATCCCCATCGTGGTTTTTCCCAGTTGGGTTTCCACGTGAAAAATCAATGTGTCATGTGTGATGCCTTTCCTGTGATGGTTTAGTGTTTTATGTCAAACGGGTAAAATATGTTGAACTAGCAGTCATTATATTTCTAATGATAGATTACTTGTTTATGCATAAGGGTGAAGTGGAAATGAGGCATTAGATTGTATGGAAAGCTAAGGGTTACTGGTTTATGTCTTTGACATTCTTATTGTGTTTTACTAGTAGTAATCTGGTTTAGACCGGTGTTAGTGCTTGCCAGTCAAAGTGCAATGTTTGCAGTCAAACCGGTTCAGGAAAAGTGTTTTTTCCTGTACTGATTCACCCCCCTCTCAGTACCGGTTTGGTACTAACTGTTAATCATTTATTCATCACTCTCCTATACACATGAGGTAGATTTGCTTCCATTAACATTGTTCTTGCTACATCCAGAATATTTTTGTTCTTCCTTTCCACAATTCCATTCTGCTGGGGTGTCCGCGGTGCTGATAGTTGTCTTTTGATTCCATTCACTTCACAGAATGCATTAAATTCTCTAGATGTAAATTCTCCTCCATGATTTGATCTCAAACATTTGATTTTCTTGTCGGTTTCATTCTCTACCATTTCCTTGAATATCTTGAATCTTCCAAAACCTTTTGATTTCTCCCTGAGAAAAGTAACCCAACGCATTTTAGAATAATCATTAATTATTAGCATAAAGTATCTATCACCTTGTAGACTTGTTGTTCTTGTTGGACCACATAAATCACTTTGAATTAAATCAAGAATATTATTGGACTTCTCAATAATGCTCTTAAATGTTGTTCTAACTTGCTTTCCCATTTGACATTCCTTACATACTGGATTATGAGGTTTCACAATCTTAGGTAAATCCCTTACTGCCTTAGTTGAACAGATCTTTACAATGCAATCAAAATTTACATGACAGAGTCTTTTATGCCATAACCAACTTTCATCAATGTGTGCAATTAAACATGTCTTATCACTGGTATTCAAGTGAAAGATATTACGTTTAGTCTGATTAACAGTTGCAATCTCCAATCCAGTTATGTTTATGATTTTGCATTTTCCATTCTTGAATTGTAACTGAAATCATTTTTCCACTAACTGACCAACACTCAAAATATTATGCTTTAAACCTTCTACATAATAAACATTGTTAGTATTGTGCTTACCATCCAAAGATATAGTGCCTTTTCCTTTGATTAAACAAGCTTTATAATATCCAAACCTTACTAAACCTCCATGAATTTCATGAAAAGATAAGAATTTGCTTTTATCACCAATCATATGATGCAAGCATCCTGAATCTATAATCCATTCATCTTTTTCTTCATTTTTTGTTGCTAGTGCCTACTCTACCGGTTTGACAATAGGTGTCGGTGGATCTTCTTTTATTGCACCAAAAGCCCATCTGCTATCTATTGGATCTTCATTTGAATCATCTGTAACACCTTCATCTGCATAGTAATATGACTTATCTTTGTTTTTCTTAAATCTATATCTCTGATATTCAGGGTTAGGCTTATATGATCTTTTTGCTTCCTCCCTTAGTCTTGCATGTCTATCAGGACATCTAGATGCTATATGACCAACTTTATTGCAATTAAAACATTTCAAAGGTGCTTTACCTTCATACTTACTTCCTGTTGGACCTTTAGGCATCTTCCTTGCAAATAGTGCTTCAAGTTCATCAAGTTATTCATTTTCTCTTCTCATATCTTCAAGTTGTTTTGCATAAAGTGCTTTCCAATCAGTTTCGTTAGATGATGATGTTGATGATGATGATGTTGCTTTGAAAGCAAATCAGTCTTTACAGTAGCAACAATACCAAATTCCTCAAGCTCAAACGCTGAAATTTTTCCAACCAAAGTATCTCTAAAAACTGAAGTATTAAGCATTGTTCTCATTTCATTAATAGCAATCACTTTCATTTTGTAAGTCGGTGGTAGTTCTCTTAAAACTTTTGATAAAATTTCATCTTCACTTAAGGATCCTCCACAACATTGTATTCCTAAAACAATTTCATTAACTTTTTCCATAAATGCAGAAATTCTTTCATCTTCTTCCATTTTTAAATTTTCATACCTGACCCGGTAACATTCCAGTTTTGCAATTTTGACAATGGTATCTCCTTCATTCAATGTTTCCAATTTATCCCAAATAGCTTTAGTAGTAGATTTGTCTAATAATCCCATGATTCACTAATCTGATAATGCGTTCAGAAGTGCTTCTCTTGCTTTGCAATCATTGTCCATATCCTTAGCCAATGTTGGTGGATGAGGTTGATTTGGAATAGGAGCAACATAGCCATTCTTTGTAACATCCCATATATCTCTTCCAATGTAGTTCAGATGTGTTTCCATTCTGATCTTCCGTATGCCATAGTTAGTTCCATTAATCTTCGGACTATCCTTCCTAAAAATATTTTCTGCCATACGATATCCTCAAGCTATTAGGCTTTTGCAAAAAGTGGACTTGGCTCTGATACCAATTGTTAGGTCCCGTGAAGGACAACTGAGAGGGGGGGGGGTGAATTAGTTGTTAACCAGTTCTCAATAATTTATAAACCAAATGCAAATTATTCCAACTTAAACTTAATGTCGGTAAACCAAAGTTAAGTGCCGATAAAACGGATTAACAGTTATAGCAGTACCGGTATAACTTAATGCATGAAATAGAAAGAGAAACAACATCCACGACACATAACACAAATATTTTGACGTAGAAACCCGGTAAGGGAAAAACCACGGTGGGAAACCTTACCCACAATCAGATGATACTACTGCAGATAGTATGTGTATACAAATGGGGTCTGCACATGCAGAAAGGCCAACTACCTAGAGCTCACTACTCAATCACAAAATAGGAGTCACATTGACTACACAATTGGATGGTTAAATCCAATGATAATGTACTTCTCAAAATAGCATCTCCAATGTTAGATTCAATACCAGTTTAAGCTCTGAAGATGAGTGTCAAAACACCTTCATAACCTTCCTTCAACCTTCAAATAATGTCTGCGTGATTCGCACAGGGATCTGCTTATTTGAGCTCTTCAATATCTAGACTCACTCATGATTACAATCTTCAATAAGATCTTACAATCATATATACAAAACCTAAGACCAAATGTATAGGATGGCTCACTAAAGATATTACAATTAAATTAATTGCAAATAATTCTTGATGCGATACAACATGTCGACTCAATACATTTACCACATTAACCAATCAATAAAACAATCTCCATAACGTGTCGTGTTGATCTGGAATATCAGTCCATAACCCAGACTTATCTATCGGTAAAGGCAAATCTATCAACCCGATTTGACCAATAAGAAAAACACCAAAACCAAACTTCCAATCCATGTCTTCGACATAACCAAATGATCTTTAGATGATAACAAGTCATAATCACTATCGGTGAACCATAAAACCTGCTGGTAAACATATACCGATGATTGTGCATAAGCCACTAACCATACTAGTGAACCATATTGTTGGTTCAATAGTAAACCAATATAACTATAGTACCAAAACAACAATGTAGACCACCAAGAAGATAAGTGTTGACATCAATGACAAAATCAATGCAACACATGACAAAGTGATCCATAATACCAACAAGTTCTTCATTTTCTCTTCTCATATCTTCAAGTTCTTTTGCATAAAGTGTTTTCTAATCATTTTTGTCAGATGATGATGATGATGATGTTGATGATGATTCTTTGAAAGCTAAATCAGTTTTGATTGTAGCAATAGGACCAAACTCTTAAAGCTCAAATGCAAAAAAATTTCCAACCAAGGTATCTCTAGATATTGATGTGTCAGGCATTGTTCTCAACTCATTAATGTTAGGATTCCCAAAGATACTGAGAGGGGGGGGGGTGAATCAGTATCTGACCCTTATAATAAATTTCTTAACTTATAGCATGAAAAGCATATCAAAACTATGTATCGGTAAACCAAAAATAATGCAATAGATAAGAGCAATAACCACAACATAAGAGACACCATAACACAATATTTTTAACGAGGAAACCCGGTGTAGGAAAAACCTTGGTGGGATTTGTGACCCACAATATTCGCTTACTGGCCAATAAAAGAATATTATTGTTTACAATAGGGGCCTGCACATGCAGGAAGGCCAAGTGCCTAGAGCTCACTGCTCAATTACAAAAAGAAGTCACACTGACTTACAAAATGGATTATACTAATCCAATGTCTTGTACTGCTTCAGATCAACATCTACTATGCTAGATTCAGTACCAGTTTAAGCTCTGGTACATACATAAACCCTTATCCTATATCTTCCTTACAATTCGCATATTAGGTCTGCATTAATCCTTCCATCTTCTTCTCATTCTAAATGATCTACAATGATCTCATACTTAAATGAGTCATGTTACAATCCGCCAAGTCGGCTTACAAAAGATTTTACAATTAAATACAAAATGCATTTAAACAAAATTCCTGTCGGCCATGGTGTTGGTGATCAATCTTTTTGGTGTCGGTGATCTGTATGCCAGTGTTGAGTCTGCCGGTATCATAGGATTGCAAGGTTGCCATCAATGACAATACCTTCAATCACCTACAATTTCTCATTGGAGTGTGCATTTTCCAACAATTAATAGCAGTCACTTTCATTTTGTAAGCCGGTGGCAAAACTCTTAAAACTTTAGAAACAATTTCATCTTCACTTAATGATCCTCCACAACATTGTATTCCTAAAACAATTTCATTAACTCTTTCCATAAATGCAGAAATTCTTTCATCTTGCATTTTTAAATTTTCATACCTGACTCGGTAACATTCCAATTTTGCAATTTTGACAGTGGTATCTCCTTCATTCAATGTTTCTAGTTTATCCCAAATAGCTTTAGCAATAGATCGGTCTGATAATCCCATGATTTGTTGATCTGATAATGTGCTCAAAAGTGCTTCTCTTGCTTTGCAATTATTCTCCAAGTCCTTAGCCAATGTCGGTGGATGAGGTTGATTCAGAGTAGGACCAACATAGCCATTCTTAGTAACATCCCATGTATCTCTTCCAATGTAGTTCAGATGTGTTTCCATTCTGATCTTCCATATACCATAGTTAGTTCCATCAAGTTTAGGACTGTCCTTCCTAAAACTATTTGTTACCATAGGATCTCCTCAAGCTGTTAGGCTTCTGCAAAAAGAGGACTAGGCTCTGATACCGATTGTTAGGAACTAAGAAGGACAACTGAGAGGGGGGGTGAATCAGTTGTGAACCAATTGTCAATAAATTATAACCCAAAACAAATTATTCCAACTTAAACTTGATGTTCGTAAAACAAACTTTAATGCCGATAAAATAGATTAACTGTTATAGCAGTACCGGTGTAACTTAATGCATGAAACAAAAAGGAAAACAACATCCACAACATGACACTGAGATTTTGACGTGGAAACCCTGTAAGGGGAAAAACCACGATGGGAAACCTTACCCACAATTAAATGATACTACTACAGATAGTAAGTGTATACAAATGGGGTCTGCATGTGCAAAAAGGCCAACTACTTAGAGCTCAATGCTCAATCACAAAATAGGAGTCACACTGACTACAGTTGGATGGTTAAATCCAATAACAATGTACTGCTTCAATATAACATCTACAATGCTGGATTCAGTACCAGTTTAAGCTCTGAACATGAGTGCCAAACACCTTCATAACCTTTCCTTTAACCTTCAGATAATGTCTGCGTGATTCGCACAAGGATCTTCTTATTTTCGCTCTTCAATATTCGCACACACTCATACCATATCCGATCTTCAATAAGATTTTACAATCATATATACAAAAACTAAGACCAAATGTTAAGGTCGGCTCACTAAATATATTACAATTAAATCAATTACAAATAAGTCTTGATGTGATACAATATGTCGGGTCAATACATTTACACAATATCCAATCAATAAACCATTTCCAAGATGTGTCGTGCTGATCTGGAATAGATATCATGTACCGGTCCATAACCTAGACCTATCTGCCGATAAAGGCAAATCTATCAACCCAATTAGACGAATAAGAAAAACACCAAATCCAAACATCCAATCCATGTCTTCGACATACCAAATGATCTCTAGATGATAAAAAGTTATTATCACTACCGGTGAACCATATAACCTGTCGGTGAAGCATATACCGGTGATTGTGCATAAGCCACTAACCATGTCGAGACCATAATGTCTCAGTTCAACAATAAACCAATATAACCATAGTGCCAAATCAATAATGTAGACTTCTAAGAAGATAAGTGTTGACATCAATGACAAAACCAATGCAACACATGACGAAATCATCCATAATACCAACAATTTGTTGTGTTCAAATAGTGATTCAATCCTCTATCTTCCCAAATTATCATTGAGTAATTTTGAATCCATTTAGATCCTTATTGAAAGAATTTGTCATCACCTATCATTCACAATTCAAAGTGATAAATGTGATACCATGTTTCTACCTCCACATCAACAAGTAGAAACAAGGGGGCATATAGCTACCCTTGGATTTCATCACTCTTATTAAGCAAATGTCTAAGTGATTCTAATTTTGACTAAGAAAGAGATTATGTAGAATGTAGTTCCTAACATTGTATGCAGATGTTGCTACAACAAGGGCTTCATTCGACACCTTTGGGAATATCCTTTTTCATGAATGCTTACTTTTTGGTACTTTAGCTTGAATATACACGTAGTGTCATATGACTTCTAAAGTTGGGGCTAAATGCAACATCGTAAATTGTATATCTTTAATTGGGGTGTCCAATTTCATGCTCCCCTAGCACTCATTTTAGTATGTCTCATTCTACTATACATTATAAGACCTTTTGATGCATTTAATTAAAGTTAATTCAAGAATACGAGTCCTCTCTTCATTCAAATCTCACCACACTCTTATTTGGGCGCTCACTTTTAGGTGTGCCCTTTATATTTTATAACTCTAATTCATTTTAATAACTACCCTAATTAAAATTTTAAAATAACATTTATCCCACTTAAATACTATAATTTTTCATGTAATGTATAGTTTTGGAATCAAGATCCTAAAATATTGCGACCCTAAAAATTTGGATCTATTTTGTTACGATAAATACTTGGGACAACATTGTCCAAGACAATGGTGCTCAGGGCAACATTGTTCAATACTTTTTGGCTAAAATTTTGGGAGGTCAAAGAGTCAATCTTGCCCTTTCCAAAACTATCTCCAATTCAAAAAAATGAAAAATCTAAGTCGGCCATTTATCAATTCAAAGTTTGAATTTCATATATAAGCAAGTCATTTTTCTCATTTGTGATTTTTGTAGATACCTAAAATTGTCCTTTGATTAAATAAATATTTTGTTGGAAAATGCACACTCCAATGAGACATTGTAGGTGATTGAAGGTTTTGTCATTGATGGCAACCTTACAATCCTATGACACCGACAAGGCAATCCACCGGCACCAGCAAAGTTAGATTCTACACCAGCACATAGACCACCGGCACCGACAGTGAAAGGAAGCATACCGACATAGAAGCCGACAAGAATTTTGTTGTTAATATATTTTGTTTATTATTTAAAATCATTATAAGCCAACTTGGCAAGTTGTAAAATGACTCTTATATAAGAGAGATCATTGTAGAACAATTATGTAAGAATAGAGGAATGTAATTAGGCGAAATAAGGCAGACCTATTATGTGAATTATAGGTTAAGGGTTTATGTAAGAAGCAGAGCTATAAACCGATATTGGATCTGACATAGTAGATGCTATTTTGAAGCAGTACAAGACATTGGATTTGTATAATCCATTTTGTAAGTCAGTGAGACTTCCCATTTTGTAATTGAGCAGTGAGATCTAGGGACTTGGCCTTCCTACATATGCAGGCCCCCCTTGTAGTAGTAATATTCTCTTATTGGCCAGTAAGTGAATATTGTGGGTCACAAATCCCACCGAGGTTTTTCCCACACCGGGTTTCCTCATTAAAATATTGTGTTATGGTGTGTTTTTCATGTGGTTGTTTTTATCTCTGTTTATTGCATTACTTTCTGTTTACCGGTACACAATATTAATATGCTCTACATGTTTTAAGTTAAGAAAATCTTATTACCGGTTAGATACTGATTCACCCCCCCCCCCCCCCCCTCAGTATCTGTGGGAATCCTAACAATTGGTATTAGAGCCTGGTCCTCTATTTTCATAAACCTAACAGCTTGAGGAAGATCTTGACACTGGTAGAGATGGAAAACTTGATGAAGCAACTAGAAGGAGCTCTCTCAGACTATGATGCAGAAAAATTGAAAAATATCAAACTTGAAGATGATCTAAAAGCTGCTCAGGATATTATTCAAGCACTTCAAGAAAATCTTACTATTTCAAGAAACAAGAGAAGAGAACTTTGTGAAAAGATGCAAAATGAAAATGATGAAAAGGAAACTCTTAGTGATCTGATGAATAAGCTGAAACAAGAAAACATGACAACAAAGAATGAGATGCAGGATATGACTATGAGATTTTGTAAAGAAATTGAAGATAGAAAGAAGAATGAAGAAGACTTGACTAGAAGACTGAATGATGCTACAAATGAAAACACAAGACTTAGTTATGAAAATGATATGCTGAAGATAGATCTAATACATGCACAAAATGACTCAAATGAACTCATGAGACAAAAAGGTATCTTGGAAGGAGAACTAGCTGCTGCAAATCAACATAAAAAAAAATTCAAGAAAAGATCAGAAGAACTTGGCGACTTGTTGAAGAATCAGAAACCTAATGGTGACACTAATGGTTTTGGCTTTGAAACTGGTGAAAGCTCCGATACTGCAAACACACAGGATCATGGCAAACTGGTAAGACAACCTACTGCTTATAAATTTAATGGCAAATGCTTTAACTGTAACAAGTATGGTCATAGAGAAAATCAATGTAGATCTAGAAATTATCAGAATACCAATACACCTACTGGTCAATGTTCAAAATGCAACAAAGCTGGTCATAATTCTGAAAATTGCAGAATGAATGTAAGATGTTATGTTTGTGGAAGATTTGGACACTTATCTAATCAATGCAGAACACAAACCGGCATAGGTTATGGAAAGGCTATTCAAAGAAATAATGTGACTTGTTATGCATGTAACAAAATTGGGCATATTGCTAAATTTTGTAGAAGCAAGTCCTCATCGGTAGACAACAAAGGTCCTAGTTTGAAAGGTAAAGAAAAGGTTGAAGAAGTTAAGCATGAATTTTCAAAACAATGGATCAGAAAATCTGAACTTAATGTTGATAGGAATACTCCTCCACCGGTGGAACAGAGTAACACTCCACCGGCAAAAGGAAGTAACACTCCACCGGCAGGAGAGTCTTCATCCAACTGAAGAAAATTTCTTTGAGGGTTTGGCAATCAAATGAGAAATATGCTATTATTCCCTCGGTTGATGGTAAGAAGTTGAAATTACTTCTATACCAGTAGATATGTTAAGTGAGTACTTAACCGCCAAGCATTAAATGTGGTAGTTGGTAGATTGACATTATAAATTAGTGTTTTTGGCTCCATTTTACTTCACCGAGCATTCAAACATTCGAAGAGCGCAAAATTTCCAGAGCTAAGGCATTTTGAGCAAAGAAGCAAAGCAATCCAGCAATCAATCTTTCCAAAGGCAGAAAAAGGTATTTATAATCATGGCATCCTCTTTTGTACCTGAATTCATAGCAAACCCTACTGTAGTGGAAGTAATCAAGCACCCTAGGCCCATTTTTTAGTTAGTTCCCGAAATAGCAAAGAACGATGATAATGTTGGTGCTTTTTCTCAAATCCCCAAAGGAGTAGTTTTTGCAGAAGACCCTAGGATGTATATTCATTGTCATATAGAAGAATTAGGTGATGAAGAAATTAAGAACATGTTCAAGACTGTTATTTGTGATGATTCTGGTAATGTGAAACCTGAACACAAAATAATTGAAACCCTAGGATTCACAGAAATTCTCTGCATTCTAGATTTCCCTAAGGAAGTGATAAGGATAGTATTGAGCAGGGTTCATGGTGAATTTTTCTAGCTAGATTCAATTCACAAAATCACTAAGGAAGTTGTAAAAGTTGTAACAGGGTTACCCTCCACCGGTAACAGACCTGACAAGACAAAGAAGGTCTCAAATGACCTAGTAATGAACATAATAGGTGCAACATCCGACAAAAGGTCCTTAAGGGTGAATGATGTAACTGACATAAATGTGAGATTCATTAGCATGATTCTAGGCTACAAAACAACACATGCAAATAGACTAAATTCAGTTTCTAGCTTATGCATAAAGAGTGCTCACAACATGATTAAGGATAATGTGAAAATTGATGTGTATGAATGGTTAAATGATGAATTGATTGACAATATGGGAAAGATCAAGAAGGATAAGAAAGGGACATTCAGATTTGGTAACTTACTTGTTTGCTTAATGCTACATATAACCAAACAGGCATCCGATATAGGTAATAAGAACCTTGGATTTGACATACCGGTAGGCAAACAGTTATCTGACTTATTGAGCAACATGGGTGAAAACAAAGAAAAGAATATTAATGAATACTTTCAAGCATTGAAAGCCCGGATGAACACTAGAGTAAGATTATCACAAACAATTATAGATAAGTATAAGGATGACATATGATTTGTGATTAAGAAGGATGAAATTTGGATGGAAGCAGTTATCCCTAGAACAATTTGGGTTACTAAAATGGGTTATGAGACAGATGATCACATCATTGAAACATATGCTAAATCCCTTCTGGAAGCACCCAATGAACCTAAGGAAGAGGTATTTGGCAGTGTTGAAACCATTGAAAATCAAATTCAATCTAAGAAGAGAGTGAAGAGAGTAGAAGTAATAGTGAGGAGAGGTTCAAGGCAGGCTAAGGCTATCAAAGAAGATGTACTGAAACAAACCGGTATCACTAAAGATGAGTTATAGGCACAACAACCAGAAACTCACCTTTCACCAATAGCAACTTCTTCAGAGAGTGACATGCCAGTTGCATTTAAAAGAGTTGTAAGAAAAAGGGAATCTTCACCGGTATCCACACCTTCGCCTAGGAGAACCAGACAAAAACAACAAGCAGTGAGGCCCCCGGCTAAAAAGATAACTCCAAAGAAGAACAAAGAAAAGGACTCAACAAAATATTGCTCTGATTGACAAACTGCTAGATGAAATAATAGAGGAAGGACAGTTGAAAAACATCAACAACCAATATGACACATTATCAGTTGATGACAACGAGAAAGTTGAAAATAGTGTAATTCTACACTTGGATATCTACAAGAAATTTTTGATGCAAATTGTAGATGAAGTACTAGTAGAACTATTTAAGAGACTTGAAGCTAGAAGGCAAGTTGTTATAGAGCTTGACAAGAAAATAAAGATTTAGAAACTACTTGTTGTTTATCCTGTTAACTCACCAAAGGAAATAGATGATATGATCTCAGAGGCTAACCAGACAGTATTCTCAACTGCACACCGACATGTAGCACTTATGGTTGGTAGAGTAAATGAGGTTGCAGAGGAAACTGCTAATGTATGGGATATATTCCTTGTTGAGAAGGAAAAACAGGAAGAATATAGAAACCCTAAACCAATCAAGGTATATCAGAAAGACAAGGATAAGGGAAAAGGAAAGGTTGGTGGACCTCCAAGCATAAAAATAAAAGATAACTTATCCCCACTCCCTCTAAATAATCCACTGGTAACAACAACTGAAGATCAACCAACTGATGAGAGTATGGATATATCACAAGAGGATACAAATCCTGATTCTGAGGTATTATATACAGTAGATGTTGATACTCAGAAGGTCAACATTGTGGTAGATAAGGACACAACCGGTAAGATAGATAAGGCTAGTGAGCCACCAGTAACTAATAACACAGATAACACTGAAGGTAAACCAGCAGATGGGAAAACAGAACAACAAGCAGAACAACAAACAGAGCAACAAGCAGAGCAACAGGCTCCAGCACAGGAACAGGTTAATACAAAATCAGTGCCACTGGAAACTGTTGAGCAAAACAAACCATTGCTTAAGGAAATGGAAAGACAGACTAACCTACCAGAGGTCACCACAAGCAAGGATATTGCTCCCACCGCCGGAATTCAGAGTGTTGGCTCTTCAACTACAGGAATCAAGACAACAAATGTAACTGAAGTTCTTTTAGACTCTCTAAAGAAATATTTGATGCATTTGTACAAGGACAGAAAACACCGGTAGAGAAAATGTAACACCTCACTGGTACAGTTCAAAGAACAGAGACAACAATAAAAGACAGTAAAAAGTTCATTGAGAACTTGAATTTGGTTTTGGCAGAACTTTTTCAGATTGTAACCAACCGGTTACAAGGTTGAAATAGGAAACTACACTCTATTGACACTTTGACAACCTTTGTCATTGATGCCAAAGGGGGAGTAGTGGTATGAGAAAAATCCAATAACTTAAGGATCATCTACTCAGGTGGAGCACACATTTTTTGTAACAATTTTTGGATACACTTCTGAATTTTTCTCATGAGTGTTGCCATCAATGCCAAAGGAGGAGATTGTTGGCAAATGCACACTCCAATGAGACATTGTAGGTGATTGAAGGTTTTGTCATTGATGGCAACCTTACAATCCTATGACACCGGCAAGGCAATCCACCGACACCAGCAAAGTTAGATTCTACACCGACACATAGACCACCGGCACCGGCAGTGAAAGGAAGCATACTGGCACAGAAGCCGACAGGAATTTTGTTGTTAATATATTTTGTTTATTATTGAAAAATCATTGTAAGCCAACTTGACAAGTTGTAAAATGACTCTTATATAAGAGAGATCATTGTAGAACAATTATGTAAGAATAGAGGAATGTAATTAGGCGAAATAAGGCAGATCTATTATGTGAATTATAGGTTAAGGGTTTATGTAAGAAGCAGAGCTATAAATCGGTACTGGATCTGGCATAGTAGATGCTATTTTGAAGTAGTACAAGACATTGGATTTGTATAATCCATTTTGTAAGTCAGTGAGACTTCCCATTTTGTAATTGAGCAGTGAGCTCTAGGCACTTGGCCTTCCTGCATGTGCAGGCCCCTCTTATAGCAGTAATATTCTCTTATTGGCCAGTAAGTGAATATTGTGGGTCACAAATCCCACCGAGGTTTTTCCCACACCGGGTTTCCTTGTTAAAATATTGTGTTATGGTGTGTTTTTCATGTGGTTGTTTTTATCTCTGTTTATTGCATTACTTTCTATTTACCAGTACATAGTATTAATATGCTCTACATGCTTTAAGTTAAGAAAATCTTATTACCGATTAGATACTGATTCACTCCCCCTCTCAGTATCTGTGGGAATCCTAACATATTTATTATTTATTTAATTAATTCACTAAGCATTTTTTTCGAATTTAAATAAATATTTTATTTATTTAATTTATCTAGCCCTTTTCCTCTATTAATTAAATAAATATTTGTATATAATTAATTAATTCACTTACCTTTTTTTCTCTTTTAATCCTAGCCCTCCAACTTGTTCACATGGATCATAATCTAAATTTGCAAGCATGTGACAAGTGTCAATTGTCTCTTCATTCACTTTTTGTTTTCTATGAAGTCAACCCACCTCTTAATCTCCTTGCTTCCTCTCTACCTACCTTCAAATCCTATTGATTCTCTTTTATCTATGATCCTAGCCATTTATAATCCCACCTCTTAATCTAAACCCTTGATTCTCTTTGAGATTTATATGGAATAGGATTCTTCCTTCCATTTTGATCAATCTATCAACAAGCAATCATACTTACATTATGTCGAAATCATTCTAGCACACCTCATCACAAGAATACATCATCACAACCACGTCCATTCTTCCTTGAGCTCTTGTGCAAGTGCAACACAAATATGAGAGAAACAACAACAAATACAATACCGTGGAAGATAGGAGAACAATTGACACAAGCCTATTATAAATGTGAATATATAAATTTATTTATTTCATTTAATTTACATTGCATGATAGTTATCTATAGATATTGTGTTGAACTAGTTTGTATATTTAGGGTTTAGTGCTTGGCCTTATTAAGATTTACAAATAGAGTTCAAATTCAACATAAACAATATCAATTATGTGATTCTAGCCATTTATAATCCCACCTCTTAATCTAAACCCTTGATTCTCTTTGTGATTTCTATAAAAGAGGATTCTTCCTTACATTTTGATTAATCCGTCAACAAGCAATCATACTTAAATTCTGTTGAAATCATTCTAGCATACCTCATCACAAGCATACATCATCACAACCACATCCATTCTTCCTTGAGCTCTTGTGCAAGTGCAACACAAATCTGAAAGCAACAACATCAAATACAAGATTGTGGAAGATAGGAGAACAATGAAGACAAGCATATTATGAATATGATGGTATACATTCGTTTATTTCATTTAATTTTGCATGATAGTTCTCCACTGATATTGTAGACACCTAAAATTGTCATGTCTAATTAAATAAATATTTTATTTATTTAATTATTTTATCCTAAGTCTTTTATTAATTAAATAAATTCTTATTTATTTAATTAATTCATTTATCCTGTTCTAAGCCTTTCCTCATTTAAATAAATGCTTTTATTTATTTAAATTGTCCTTTTCCTAAATTAAAATAAATATTTAATTTTATTTTTTGAAATGAAGGGGTAAAAACTTTATTGAAAATCAAAAACAAGAATTACAAAGAGAACCAGGGCCCCAAGGCAACAGAAATGAACCACAAACCCAGCCCAAGATCAGCCAGTTTCATACCCATCCATGTCCTCAGCAAAAATCTTTTGCAAGTCCTAACAGTAATCCGAGGAGAGATGCTCCCAACCTTCAACTTTCTAATCACTACCATGTTCCGAGGCCCACTTAGCCAAACAATCTGCTGCTCTATTCCACTCACAAGGAATGTGGATGAAAGACACCTGCACCATTGACTAGCTAATATGAAGAATCTGACGAACAATCTCTGTCAACTGCCAATGAATCCCACTCACCTTCTGCTCTGTCAACAAGTTCACAACAATTTGTGAATCTGATTCACAAATAACCTTCCTTCGACCCAACTCCCAAACATGCTCCAAGGCATAGAGAATTGCAAAACCCTCCATAAAATTATTAGAATGTCGCCCTTTATGTACCGAAAAGAAGAAGACCACCTCCCCCATACGATCCCTTCCAACACCACCAACCCTAGCAGGGCCTGGGTTACCCCTAGAGGAGCCATCAGTATTAATCTTGATCAACTCATCCTGAGGAGGCATCCACCTTCCCACCCTTTGAACTTTCTTCATTGTACATCTACCTCTCCTGACACAAGCTAAGGCAGGAGACAACCCCTGCAATCCCAACCTACTCATAATATCCACCTCATCTCTATCCAGAGGGAAATTCACCTCACATTTATCTTCCACCGTCTCCCAAATCATAACAATGATTCTATTCCACACTTGCTTAACTAATAGTATGACCTCATGAAAGATTCTCCCGTTCCTCTCGAGCCAAATCTGCCACAGTATGAAAATGGGCCCAATATACTAGACAGTCTGGAGGAAGGAGGACAAGATAGGAGGTCTACCCAAACTGCTTCAAAACTCCACCAGAGTATCCGCGTGAACACAAGAATGCTTCAACACCCCCTGCCAATAGTGCCAAATGAGCATAGAGAAGGGGCATCTGAAGAACAGGTGTGAGGAGTCTTCCTCCCCATTACCACACAAGGCACAAATGGAAGGCCCCAAAAATCCCCGCTTGTGAATATTGTCCCAAGTTAGGCATCTATTTAAAGCCAAAGTCCAAACAAGGCAGTTACACTTCGGCCAAGAAAAATTATTCCACACTTGTTTCCACCAGAGCACCTCTCTTCCCTCAAGTCTTTGGTTCAACAGTTCCCAATATCCACTAGCCACAGTAAAGATGTCGTTAGGATTCGGAAACCAAGCAAGTCCATCCCTACCCTTGAGAGAACTACAATGTCTATTCGCTAGAATTCCATGCAACTCAACACACTCTTCCTCCATCCCAGCAACTAGCCACTCATTAGGAGCCTTCCACCGCTCCATCTCCAGCCACCCACACCTATACATAGCCTTGAAGTCACTCACCCTAGACCACCCTGCCTCCAAAAACCTCTGGCAAAGATTTCCAAGATTGGGAGATTGGTCTAGGATGGGGGGATAACCATTCCAAGAGTCATTATAGAATAGGACCTCTTCCCCCCTCCTGCAAATCCAAAAGAGACCTTCCTTAATTAGAGAAGCCCCCTTCTTAAGAGTACTCCAAATCATTGAGCCTCTTCCCTCAAACAGATATCTTGAAATTTTCTCCATCGGGATCCTGTGCATATATTTGTAGTAAAATAAATATTTAATTGTTCTCACTTCCTCTATTAATTAAATAAATATTTAATTAATTAATTAATTCATTAGCTTTTTCTACCCATGACACATGACACATATCACTCATCTCTTAATTTTTCTCTTACCTACCCCCTTTATCATTTAATTATTTTCTCTACCTACCTTTTAATCCTAGCCGACCATTTATTTTTACATCTCTTAATCTTATCCCTTCATTTCTTACAATGTCTTTTATATAAGAGGATACTCTCTTTCATTATCAACCCTAATCGCCTAATCAATGCGTCTAACAACTGCTTCAATCAAGTCTTCTTGTGATCAAGCTATCAATGACAATCTGTTCTTTGTTGAGCTCTTATGTACACATAAAATCTGAGAGCAAATATATCAAACAAGATTAACGGAGATAGGAGACAATGGAGATTGAAACCCTACTTAACATGTGAATGGTAATATTACTTTATTTTGTTGATTTGCATGATCTTAGGTATCTATATTGGTATTGGTGAATGTTTCATTGTAGGACTTAGATTGTTTGTGGTTGGATCTTTATGGTTGTACAATAGTTTATCTTCACTTTTCACCATATATATTTTGGCACACCCATTGGGACATGGAGTTTTGTTAGATCTATGTTTCTTGAAGGTTTTTCTAACCCTATATTGTTATTTTGTAAAACAATTTGGAGAATAACCTTGTGCAACTAGGGTTTTGGACACAAGATTAAGATTTTGGAGAGATTTGATCAGATCACACAAACGGCTTGAAATTTTTGTATCAAATTTTATTTTTCAGGTTGAGGACAGTATCAGGAGTGCTCAGTCCAAAATTCAGATTTTTTGGAGCATATTTGAATTTTCTATGATTTTTTTATGATTTTTCATAAAAAATTAATCATGGGAGAAAATTAGCAATTTTTTTGGATTTTATTACATTTATGGAAATTTATCATAATTATATAGGGGTTCTATTTTTTGTGATTATAATTTGGGTGCAAAATATTTCATGAAAATTCAAATCTTTAAAAATTAGGGTTTTTCAATGTTTTGATCAGATCTCACAAACAGCTAAAATTTTTTTAATCAAATATTGTTTGCAGGTTTAGGATAGTATCAAAAGGGCTTAGTCCAAAATTCATTTTTTCTGGAGCATATGTGAATTTTCTATGAATTGTTTATGATTGTTCATAAAAAATTAATTTTGGGAGAAAAGTAGCGAATTTTTTGGATTTTCTTACATTTCGGGAGAGTTCTCATAATTCTACAGGGGATTTGTTCTTTATGAATTTAATTTTGATACAAAATAATTCGTGAAAAATTAGATCTTTAAAAATTAGGGTTTTGCAATGTTTTGATCATATCTCACAAACTGCTTGGCATTTTTGCAGGATTTTTTTTTATTATTTTTCATTCAAAATTAATTTTGGGAGCAAATTAGCATTTTTTTTGGATTTTCTTACATTTTTTGGAAATGTCTTGAAATTATACAGGTGTTTTGTTCTTTATGAATTTAATTTGGATGCAAAAGAACTCATGGAAAATCAGATCTTTGGATTTGTCAAAAAAAGTATTGTCGAAGGCCCCTATTTCACAAAATCATTTGGGATTTCTAAAAATTAACCTAACTTGTGTGCTTGTAGGAGGGGTATTATTTCAAAACTAATAACAAGTTTGGTGTAGGACCTTTGACAAAGATTTGATTTTGAATTTGCTTGCTTTGTCTTCTTTAGTCCAGCAAAACACTTCAATTGGTGCTCTAAAATTAACAAATGTCTTTTGTGTCTTGAGCAATAGGCTCTTTTTGTTTTACCTTTTAGAGGGTCTTCCTCCTAAGTAGCTCATAAGGCCAAGTGAGAGGGAACGACCCAAGTGATAATGGGCTAAAGCCAAGCTCTTCCAAGCCACTATAAATAAAAGTGTTTGTGATGAAAGTTTCAAGCAACAGGTGTTACATACTATTATAATGGCGTTATGACTCCCCATAAACCCTATAGAGCGCAACCTCTATAGGTTGGGAGACCTTCCATTTAATGGAGTGTAACACGCTTCTGATTATAGCCACCCAAATGGATGCCCTTACTAGACACCATTTTGTGTTAGAAGCCAAAAACCTTCTAGTTGTTGGTGCAAGAGGTTGAACCTCTAAAGCAGCTCACATTCTTACGGTTCTTAGTAGAGATACAAAGTTCTCCACAGGGAGTTTTCATGGGGAGTGATGCTTGGTTTCCCCAGAGAAGTGAGTGTCGAGGGTGGAGACAATGGGGTCAAGCATCTAAGTATCCACCCTGAATTGCGTAGCTTAGGGTAACCCCCCAATTGAGATTCAACAACTATTGTCCTAACCAGCCCTAGGGTTTGTGCTTGAATGATCAAAACACTCAAACATTTTTAAGCAAAACAAAGAAATAGTGTGTCTATCGTGTTTTCAAGTGTATGCAAAACAAACAAGGACATTTTACAATCACACTTGAAATTGAAATATTTCATAATTTTGGACAAAAACACCTTCACACATTAGGTCTTCACTATTTTGTTGTGTTTTCTTTCCACTAAAAGTCAAAAATTTGAGATTTGGTCACATTCAACAACTTAACAATTGGATAGAATTGCAAAACATTTTCAAAATCACGTCTGGGTTTACTTAAACTCTGTTTGAGTTCAGAACTAAGAAATTGCAAAATATTTGTCAAGGGAAAAAGGACTTAAGTTTTTAGATTCAAAGAGCTTCTAAGACTACTTCCTATAGGGCTTCATTCTTCAGTCTAAAACTTGTCTTGGTCGCACAAAATCAATCATTTTCCTTCACTTGCACTGCCCTCATACATATTTTCCAAATTTGAGTCAAAAGGTTACTTTGCTTGTCCTCATCAAACTTTGCAAACATACTACAACACAACACTAGGTGATTCCCGTATCAAGATCTGTCATCTTAGGGTCTTATTTGGTCTTCTTGAGTCAAGGTCAACTTACCTTATCAAGAGATCCATCATCTCTTTGGAAGCCACACCTTACTCTAAAAACATACATACTTTGGTATTACACTCTTGGACATTGCAAGTTTACCCTAGATTCATCTACACTCCATACACCTCTTAGTCTTCCATAGTCTTTGTAGAACACAAGATATCACTAAGAGGGGGGGTGAATCACTGATTATAAACAATTTCAAACAATGTGTGCAACTGGTAGGATAATGAAAGCATTAACAAGCAACCACACAAGAGCATATCACATAACACCGGATATGTGAGGAAAACCCAATGTGCGAAAAACCTAGGTGAAAAAAGTTGTTGGAAATCTACTACTCCAATCCAGCCTCACAGTGATAACAATTTACAATGTTTAGGGAACAAATCCAGGGAGCACCAACCCCTAGCAATTTATGGGCACTACCCAAAGGAGCACCAACCCCTATTATATTCTGAGCACCAACCCCTGCACAGAGCACCAATTCGATGAAATACAATGAGATATAAACTCAATACAATGATAACCACCATGTTAAAAATGAGTTTTGTAACACCTGGAAACTATTCACTCTGTCGGTTAAACTTCTTTTCTGTATTACTGCTAATCTGTTCTACCGGTCTTCTGTTCTTACTTTCTGAATCCTCTATCAACTCAGTTTCAGCATTATCGGATCTTCTCTGAAACTCACCTTTCTCTCCACTCTCTGTTGATCTCTTACCGGTTCAGACACTGTCAGTTTAACAAATTGTTAAACTCTGTAACAGTTTACCGGTTACCTTAACCCTTGTCGGTTAAACCTTCCTTACCGGTTCTTCTCCAACACTCAGTCACTTTAATATTTTCTATCACACTCAGACTGATCAACTCTTTCCTCGTAGAGATTCACGGATGAGAGAATTTCAGCAGTTCACCAATCACTTTCAGACCTGCCTCTTCCTTCTACACCCATACCTTAAGCTGAAAAAGTTTTGGATTCTAGGATTCTCAAAAAGACTAGGCACTAAGTTTATATGGAGCATTTGATCAAGTGGAGGAACAAACAAGACTTCGAGGCTACTTAGGTACCTGAATCAGACTTTCTTCAGTCTGGAATTGATCCCTCATTGGTTCCAAACTGAGTCACTTGACTTCTTTGTCTTTGGAGGAGTATGGTGTAGGAGCACCTAGTGAAGCTCATGGAGCACTTCATCAAATTTTGGTTTGAAATGGCATGTGTTGGTCCCAATTGAATAATGGACTTGTTGTATTTCCAAAGGGTGTTTTTTTTTGTTTTTAAGTGTCCTTTGTGTCTTAGTTTTGTTGTTTTTTGAGTTTTTGGTCAATTTTTGACCTTTTATGCTTTGTAAGCCTCGAATGGGCAGAATGTGGAAAAATAGTCAAAACGCCTTATAAAGCCTTGTTAGGAATTGAAATATGTTTGTGTGGTTATATTAAACCATTTCACATGGTAAAGTTAAGTCTATTTGGCTCACAAGTCAAAAATGCTCATTATACCAAAAATTGTCAAAGTTGTCAAGCAACATTTTGACAATTTTTGGAAAATTTGTAAAAAAAAAAGCAAAAGGTGGTTATTGGTCCATACCTGGGCATGATTTAGGTTGTGAGTGACTATTTAAAGCCTCAAACAACTTTTTATCAGGTTGGCATTCGAAAACAAGAAGAATTCAATACAAAAACTAAGAATTTTGTCACTTTTCTTGCATTTTTGCTCCATATGCTATAGCAACCCGTACTTCCTAAGCATTTGGTTGTACTGTTTTCATTTGGGCAGTTGTGCTATGTTGTGTTAAAGCTTTCTCACCTTGTTTTTTGTGCTGGTGTGAAGTTTTAACATTGTCTCAAAATTATTTTGTTCTAGCCCTATTCTCAGTTGAGTAAGGGTTTGGCTTCAACAATGGAAGCAACTTGATTTTCTTTGGCTCTTTGTCCATGACCTTTGAGAGTCAAGTTTCTGTACATAGCCTTCTTGTTTATACAAGTTTTTGTTTGATGGCAATGACAAAGAAAATGGTTTTTGTTGCTTACTAGGCGAGCTCCTATAGCCCAACTAGTGAATTTTCATGGTGTAAAACAAAACTTCTTTGCAAACCCCCACCAAGTAAAACCTCATTTTCGGTTTCCTAAGGTGGAATGAAGTTTGGGCAGAGAATTAAGACCAGATGGGAAGATGTTTCAATGAATAGTTTGTTGGAATGCATTTTGAGTAGCCAAAGTGTTGAATACAATGGTTTTTGAGCACTTTTCCTCTTGAAACTTGGTTGCACATCAAGTGTTTGTCTTTATGCTTGTAGGGCAGGAAGTTGTAAGGCTTTATAATGATGTTACAGACCTTCTCAAATATTTGGTGGTCTGAAGAAGAGTTTGGAATGGTGATAAGGTGTTTGAAGACTCAAAACCCTTGAAAACCCTTGTTTTTAGGCACATTTATAGGACAGCAATTGTACGGTCTTTTCAGACCTCCTCATAGCCCAAACTTGAAAGATCTCCATAAAGGGTATCCATATTTGCAAGGGTTTCATGAAGTGTTTTGGCATTTTGTGGAGTTATAAGCATTTTAGCAGTTTTGGAGGGCTAATTGGGGCTCTTTCCTTGTAGCCCTGTTTTGAGCTTTTCTTCAAATCGGGTAAGAAGACAATTGAATAGATCACCAAAACAAGTTGAAATAAGCCTAATAAGATGTTAGAAAATTCCCTAGACCTCTTGCAACTCTTGGTGAGAGATTTTGGCGTTTGGAGTTAGGAAGCAAAGTTGCACTTTTGTGAGTCTTGAGAGCAAGTATGAATGAAAATAAGAACTAACATGGTAGGAAGATCTCAAGGTTGGTATGAAGCATAGAGCAAGAAAGACATCAAAGAAACAGTACCTAAACAAGTGGCAAAACCTTCAACAATCACCTTTCAGGGAACTTGCAAGCCAAATTGATTACAAACACACCGTTTGAGCCAGTCTTTTTGAGTTTCTCCCTATCAATGACTCTGGGGATGAACCAGCAAAAGACTCTGCTAGTGGATCCGGCAATGGAAAGGAATGGGTGTTCTATGCTTTAAAGGAATATGAACCGGAACCGGCTATCATGAATGAAGAAAAGGCCCTGGCAGCAAAAGTTGAACATAAGGATGAATGGGTAATTGATAGTGGATGCTCAAATCATATGACTGGAGATAAAATAAAATTTATGTCTCTGCAAGAATACAATGGTGGTCAAGTCGGATTTGGAGATGACAAAGCATGTATGATCAAAGGTAGAGGTATTATTTCTTTGGATGGCAAGCACAATACTGATAATTTCTATTATGTAGAGGGTTTAAAGCATAATCTTTTGAGTGTTGGTCAATTGGTGGACAAGGGTTTCCAACTTCAGTTCAAAGATAGAAAATGCAAAATCATTAACAAAAATGGTTTGGAGATTGCAACCAGTACTCAGACTGGAGGTAATATATTTCACTTGAACACTAGTAATAAGACATGTTTGATTTCTCATATTGATGAGAGTTGGTTATGGCATAAGAGGTTGTGTCATGTTAATTTTGATTGTATTGTTAAGATCAGTTCAACTAAAGCAATTAGAGATATACCTAAGATTATGAAGCCTCATAATCCGGTATGTAAGGAATGTCAATTGGGAAAGAAAGTTAGAACTTCTTTTAAGAGCATACATGATAAATCTAATGATGTACTTGATTTGATTCACACTGACTTATGTGGTCCAGCAAGGACTAGAAGCTTTCAAGGTGATAGGTATTTTATGTTGATTATTGATGACTATTCTAGAATGATGTAGGTGACTTTTATAAGGGAGAAGTCTGAAGTCTTTGAGAAATTCAAGATCTTTAAAGCAAAGGTTGAAACAGAAACTGGATTGAAAATCAAATGTCTAAGATCAGATCAAGGCAGTGAGTTCACTTCTCATGAATTTAATAGTTACTATGAGACAAATGGAATTAGGAGACAGTTATCTGCACCTCGGACTCCTCAACATAATGGATTAGTGGAAAGAAAGAACAAAACCATTTTGGATGTAGCAAGATCTATGATGATGGAAGCCAAATTGCCTCACATCTACTGGAGAGAAGCAGTGAGTACAACAGTCTACACATTTAACAGAGTTCACATCAAAGGTGAAACCGGTTAGACCCCTTATGAATTATGGTTTGAAAATACACCTACTGTTAAATATTTCAGAATTTTTGGAAGTAAATGCTATATCAAAAGAGATGATTCAATTAGAAAGTTTTATCCTAGATGTGATGAAGGGATATTTCTTAGTTGTTCAATTCAAAGCAAAGCATATAGATGTTATAACAAAAGATTGCAGAAAATTGTGGAGAGCACTAATGTGAAAGTGGATGAGCAGTACTGAAATCAATCTATATCATATGACAAGGAACCGGTAGTAGAAATGATCATAATTGAACCGGCAATGCCTCAACCGGTATAGGAAACTGAGATAGTTACACTAGAACAATTAGAAAATTCAACTGTGACTGATGATCAGAGCAGTGAATCTAAAGTTCAGAAGACACTAAGGTATGTAGGATTAAATCATTCTGAAGATTAAATCATTGGAGATAGGAACAAGGGAGTTATGACAAGAAGAAGACTGGCAAATGAAGAAGTATGTCTTATTTCTCAAATTGAACCGGCATCTGTTATTGAAGCCTGTAAAGATAAACATTGGTTAAAAGATATGGAAGATGAATTAGATCAGATAGAGAAGAATGAGACTTGGACTTTAGTTCCCCGGCCTAAAAATAAGAATGTTATTGGAACTAAATGGGTTTTTAGGAATAAACTAAATGAGGATGGTCAAGTTGTAAGAAACAAGGCTAGATTGTTTTGTAAAGGATATTCTCAAATGGAAGGAATTGATTATGGTGAGACATTTGCACCTGTAGCTAGAATTGAAGCTGTTAGACTATTTCTTGCCTATGCAGCTTATAAGAGCTATAAGGTTTATCAAATGGATGTTAAATGTGCATTTTTGAATGGTGAACTTGAAGAAGTATACATTGAGCAACCTAATGGATTCTCATTGATAGATGAAAAAGATATGGTTTGCAGATTGAAGAAAGCTTTATATGGGTTGAAACAAGCTCCTAGAGCTTGGTATGCAAGGTTGGATAAATATCTTTTGAAGCTTGGTTTTACTAAAAGCAGTGTTGATAGTAATTTATATTATAAGATCACTGATGATGATATTTTGATTATTGAAGTATTTTTAGATGACATCATTTTTGGAGGAGAAGATAAATTGTGCATGGAATTCTCTAATAACATGAAGAATGAATTTGAAATGTCCATGATTGGTGAAATGAGATTTTCTTAGGTTTACAGATTACTTTTTTATCTATCAAACTAAGTATCTAAGGGAATTGTTGAAGAATTTTGGTATGGATAATTCCAAACCGATAAGTACTCCAATGGTGACAAGTGAGAAATTATCTATCAAGGATACTTCTACACCGGTAAATCCAACAAGGTGGCTTGCTATATCTAACTCAGACTAGACCGGATATTATAAATGCAGTAAGTATTGTTTTAAGATATCAAAGTAATCCTAAAGAAAATCATAAATGTGCAGTAAAGAGGATATTTTGTTATTTGCAAGGAACAACAGAATATGGCTTATGGTATTCTAAAAATGATGATTTCTCTTTATGTGCATATACTGATTCAGATTGGGCAGGAGATACTGATGACAAGAAGAGCACTTCTGGTGGAGCTTTCTTTCTTGGAAAGAAATTGGTTTCATGGATCAACAAAAAATAGTCATGCATTTCTTTATCTACTGCAGAAGCTAAGTATGTTGCAGCAACAACTAATTGCACTCAAGTCTTGTGGATGAAGCAAATGTTGAAGGATATCAAGGTAAATTGTAGTGAACCGGTAGTTATCTATTGTGATAACTCTGTAGCTATTGACATGTCTAAGAATCAAAGTATTTCACTCTAAGACTAAACATATATCAATAAAGTATAACTTTCTGAAGGACAAGATAGAAGGAAAGGAAGTCAAATTGGTTTATGTGAACACTAAAGAACAGATTGCAAATATGTTCACTAAACCGATGTCTAAGGAATCATTTGAGTATTTGAGAGACAAGTTAGGGGTTTCTGCCCCTCCGGAAGAGACTTGATTGATGCAGTTTGTCATCAGTCCGACATGCATTATAAGATATATTATTCATTACGGCACTGATGAGTGGTGCTACTACTCAAGGGGAGTAGTTAGCTTTGAAATTCAGACGTTTATATTCTTGCTTTGATATTTTTGTCAGATTTGTGGCATTGATGTCAAAGGGGGAGAGATAGTGATGTGAAAAATAAATTCAGAAGTTTGCAAATACATCATTCACAGGGGGAGAGTTACTGATATTCAGGATATTTTTGGTCGTCTTCCACAGGGGGAGACTTGTTTGGCATTTTCTTGGTACTTAAATGTTTTTCACATCTAGTGTTGCCATCAATGCCAAAGGGGGAGATTGTTGGCATTATGGATAAATTGATTTGATGAATAATGATGAACATCAGATACCCTAACCGATACTGAGAGGGGGGGGTGAATCAGTACAGGCAAAAAAAAACTTTCTCAACAACTTATCTAGCTAAAGCAATACCAACTGGTTGTCACCATTACTGAACTTAACCATGGCAATACCAGTTAAACACAGTAAGACATCAGATACCATAAACTGATAAGTCTGAACACTTCAAATACGATCAATACTTGATATTAACTTCACCCATAAACATATGCATGTGGTATACTAGTAATACCATAACCTATTAACTCTGCATGCATAATCTTTCAACCAAATACTTCATAAACATCACATGAAAAATGCATAACACATAACACAGATTTTTCACGTGGAAACCCAAATGGGAAAAACCACGGTGAGGATGAATACCTACAAGATTGTTTTTGAACTCTTTTGAAGCTTGCCCTGTTAGGAGCCTAGTCCGGTTAAAGACTTTGCAATAAGGTTCTGTTAGGAACCAATTCTGTTAGAGATCACCCGGTTAAGGGATGGCTATATACCCTGTTAAAGGTTAAAACCCCGTTAGAGGTTACCTCGCTAGAGGATTTGAAGAACTCAATGATCTTGAGTCACCTGGTTACAAGTTTTACAATAAGCATGTTAAATCTACCCGATAAAGGGATTTTCTAACTGTTGAAATGATTGGAAGACAAAAGGTAAAACTTTTGATATGATAACAGCACTACATGCCAAGGCAGATCCTTTTCATTTCCTCTACCCTGCAATCACACTCTGTAGTTTTCCTCTTACTGGTCTGGCAAGTATCTCATCACTCGAATACACACACAACTTTTGCCAACAACTTTACGATAACAAACATCATCGACCTTATAGACAACAATCAGGTCGGTAGTATAAACCCTAAACCCTAAGCATCTTAGGTTTACAACACAGGCGATTCATTCCTAACCGTCCAAACACATTGCATAGAGTATTACAATTTCAAATAGACCACAAGACAATCTGCATCGTTCATTCATCACTGCACATGGGAATCAGTAACCCATCACGCTCTCTTCTCATACCACTAAGAAGAATGATCATTCCCGAGGTAGACTTCAAATGTAGTTGATCTTCTCATACCTCAATCCTTCACACGCACAAGGCTGATGTGGCACCTTGATCTTACTCATATCTCTTAGCTAACTCATCGCAGAGTATCACCAGTTGCATTGCACAAGCTGGATCACCAAACCGATAACCATAGAGCTGAGACTACCAACCGGTAGTCACACTTAGTGAAACCCTAACACTGGTTCACTGTATCTCTTCCTACCTCTTCATACTGGTTCACTCGAACTTATTGACATCAATGACAACATACATTATCATCATATCAACATGTCGGTTCATCATATGCCGATGATATCCAACATTGATTATGTGTTGCATTGATGTTTTGTCATTGATGCCAACACTAGCTATTATGGCAGCTCAAAAGATGATGAAGGAAGGATTAGTGGACAAAGGAATAATTGATCAGTCAATTCCAATTTTGCACAGACTTGTCCCGGAGTACCAGTTTGACAAAGGAGCAAGCCCATCCACCAAGCTCAAAATAATTACCGAACACATCTGTAAGGATTCCCAATCACTGTAGCAAATATCTAATCGATAGGCATTGAAAAGATTCACTCAAGCTAAGAAAGCCACTTTTAATCAGTTGATTGAATCAGAGAAGAAAGAGATTATTGAAAAATTGAAGTTAATTGATAATGCTTTAAGGCAATGTACAAATATATACAGAGTATGTTGTAATGCCGGATTACTTACTGCAAATATAGATAAAAGGATTAGAGCCTCTCGGGATAAAATTGTAGGTATAGTCAATTCTTTTGATGGTTCCAATTCTTTGACTACATCTATTGATGGGCAGATTTTGGTATTGGAAGCTCAAATTTCAGCTCTTGAAAGGGATAGAGACAAAATCATTAGGAGAGATAAAGGGCTTAGAGGATTGGTGAGTCCCCAGTTGGACTCCTTGAGTGTACATAAAAATGAATGCATAGATATGGTTGGCAAGCTCACACCGGTAGAGCTTAAGGAGAAAGAGTCCCATGCTCATATGCTTAATGGACTTGTATCAGTATCTGGCACATTCAAATCAAGTTGGGACACTTATCTAGAGATTTTGGAGAAAGCCTATCTGGAAATTTTCAAGTATATTCAGCTCCAGTAAGGTGTTTTGGGACACATTCTTTGTACAGAATTTCACTCTTTATCCCGGTTTATGGTGTTTTTTGGCATTGATGTCAAAGGGGGAGGTATAGGTGAAAATATATCCTTGGCATCAAGAGATATGGATTATTTGTACAGATCATGATTACAGATGAATATTCAACTCAGGGGGAGCAGTCTTAGGGTGAATCCGACAAATGAAAATCATTGTCATTTTTCACACGAGTGTTGTCATCAATGACAAAGGGGGAGATTGTTGGCAATTGACACTCATTTGATTGGTTTCATATGTTGTCATTGATGGCAACATGTTTCGGCTTCATTCTTTGGTTTGGTACTTCACCGACCAGCACTGGCAGGTATCTTCACCGGTAGGAAGGATTCTATGGGTACCGACATTGGAGGCCGACATCATTGGGAGATCCGGCAATCGGAAATTCATTTTGTTATTTATGTATATATGTAATTAGCCAACATGTATAATCATTTTTTAATATCTATATAAGCCGACATGAGTCATGAAGGACTGTTAGGGTATACAGGTCAGTTGTTAAATCACTTTTGATAAATGAGTATGTGGTGTTGTTAGTAATGTGAAGATCATGTGTATGAGGTCATTTATGTATGAGATCAATATTGTAATGATCTGTAGATGATTTGGATGTGAAGGTTATTCTGGTAAGGGCTTAGGGTTTCAAAACCAGAACAGTCAGATCTTGAACCGAAACTCAATTAGGCATAGCAGATGCACTAAATGAGTCCAATTTTACATTTTCTTATTCAAATTGATTGTAGTCAGTGAGACTCCTTTGTGTTGAGCAGTGTGTTCTAGGCAGTAAGCCTTCCTGTATGTGTAGGCCCCCATATTATGTAATATCTTTTCATATGGTCGGTGGATTGATATTGTGGGTAACAAATCCCACCGTGGTTTTTCCTCTTTGAGGTTTTTCACGTATAAATTCTCTGTGTTATGGTATTCATTTGTGTGATTGGCTCATTGATTGCTTTACTTCTTTCAATTATATATGCACCGGTTTACCGGTTGGTGAATGCATGTTATAATAAGGTTAAAAGTGAACATTCCGATAGAACACTGATTCAACACCCCCCCTCACTGTTCTTGGATTCCAACAGCCACAATATTTTTTATTCAATTGGGTATTATTAAATAATGTAAAATCTTCACAATTCAAATAGAAATCAAACTAACAAGAAAATGATAACTTTAAATAGTTTTAAGAAAGTGGACACTAAATTAATGTATATTTGTCAATACATCTTGAGAAGTCTTGATCCTTCACCCTTATGGGCATCACCTAAATGCATGGAGTGGATCATCCATGCTCATGGGAGATAGTTTCATGTGAACCATCAATTATGAAATATAGGTCAAGGGTTTGGCTAAAATATTATGCCATTAAATTTTTGATAAAACACTATAATTTGATATACTACAAAAAAAATACCTCCAATTATCATTGAATGAGCTAACGAAACTCTTCAATGAATTGTTCATAAAGCACAATGCTTGTTGAAGCTTTTTGAAACGGGGTCATAAGCTAGGTGGGTTTGATCTTTTTGGGAGAATCTCCATGGTTAAACATAATTAGATAAAAGTAATATTTGAGATGGATGATATTTGCAAAGTACTTCATGCTTCACCCCTATGACCTCACCTAGATGTAATGCCAGGTATACCATTTGTATTCATGAAACATGGATCAATATATTTAGCTCAAAAATTATGTAGTTGAAATTTGATATAATATAAAAAATACCTTCTCTTAAAATTTCACCAAATATTTATATTCATCATATTAAACAAATAATAAACATCATTCAAATATTTAACTTGAATCAATCTTAACATAAGCAACCAGAAATGATAACATCAAATAATTTTAAAAAGATGGACACTAAATTAATGTATATTAGTCACTACATAAATTATCAACAGAAAATTTTGAAAATAACTCAATCACATCCACTCAATAAGAAATGAACAATAGTATGTTATGATTTGCAATATCATAGTATGCCAAAAGAGCAAAATTTCATGCAGAAATAATGCATTTCTATTTATATTAATATTTTGAAGGTGAGGAAAGCCAATCTACATTTCAGTCTTAAAAATCATAACTATAAAATAAAAACAAAAACAATATACAATTTATTCAATGTAAGTAGATTTCCACAATCCACAAGACTTTCAATTGTTGCTAGATTTAATTGTGGGTTGGGATCATACTATACGATCCATCATCAGGGTATTAGAGAGCAACTTTTTGCTCTCAAAGCTGCTCTCCTAATATCTTGATGATGGATCATGTAGTATGATCTCAACTATGGATGCAAAATACTTTCACACAATCAAATCCAAAAGTAACAATTGAAAGACGGCTTATTGCTTTGAAGAAAAAAAATGCACTAATTATTCCTTATACAATTGAATTATTCTTTTACTAATTTATGTTCCATTAGTTTTCTTTTTTTTTTTCAAAAATTTCTTATAAAATATAAAAAATGGTTTCATCAGCATTCAGCAATTAATTAGAAGCGAAAAAAATAGACTTCGGGAATAAAACAGTATGATTCATAAAAATCCAATTTATAAATGGAAAATGTATTAAATCCCATTTCTGCTAAAGAGAATATTAATTGTTCAAAATGCATAACCTAACCAGAAATCAAACAATATGATTCATGAATGAAAATATTTATTGCTTTTTTTCTGTTTTGAATAAATGCAGAAAAAAGTTTACATGTAAAGAGTACAGTCAACAGACTGAATGCAGTTGCGTTCACACTCACATCCCATTCTACTTACAGAAATCTAAAATATAAAAACAAAATGTAGAAGGCATAAAACTTGTGAAAGTCTCTGAAAGATCTAACTAAACAAAAAAACAATTCATTTCCAATCCAACCAATCTATGTGCATCAAAAGTTTTTGAAATTGCTTGGCATCTGAAACTAAAATTTAGAAGATCCGACAAACAAACTACAATCCAGCAGTTTCTAAGCAGAAAAACTATAAATTTTCTGAACAGATAAAATCAAATCATAAAGCAAAGTATGATGCGCCCTCAGAGCATGCCTGTCCATTTGGAAACAAGGCTTTACGATTCTAATTCCATACTGAGCTACATTCCTCCAAGATTCTGTTGCAGAGACATCTCATGTTTGGCAGCTGCTGCTGCTGCAACTGCTCGAGGGCTGCTCCCGCTGCTGCTATCAGACAGAGAAGCCAAGGTTTTCTGCAAAACACCAGTTGGGGATGCCATTCTTGGGCTGCCACGAGGGCTCAGTTCCCATCGATCGCCCATCAAATTAAGCCCAGATGACTTTGACCCACCTCCAGGGGTTCCACCTGCATTAGTAGTACTAGACTGTAAAACTTCTGCAAGAGGTCCTCCCACTGGACTTTGCCATGTCACAGGGATCCAATTACTGGTCTGTCTGTGCCTGTCTTCATTCAGAAGGCCTAGCCCCATGCCTACGCCAAGACCCATTTGAGTTGGATCCAGTGGGTCTTCCTCAGTTGATGATCTGGCAGCTGACATCGACAATTTGAGGGAGGACAGGGACATTTTTCCCCTGGGTGAAGTGGGGAAATCAGATATGGTCATGGGAAGGGATATGGAAAGCTGTGTGCTGTTTGAGGATCTTTCTTCCATATCAGACCAAGAAATAGTTGTTGGGTCTCTGGTTGTACGTGGCCAGTCATCAAAGAAGTGTCTCAGGGGTTGTCCCTCTGAGGACTGGTCATTCCCAAAGCCAGTGCTTAAAAAGGAATGATGGTGTTGTTGATGCTGCTGTCGCTGCTGCTCTTGTAATTGCAAGTTCATCTGATTGGTGTCAGGCATAAGGCAAAAGTCTTGGCCAAGTATTGTACGCAGTTGTGGAGAAGAGTATTGCAACATGGAGTTGTTAAGTTTGGGGTCTGTGTTCACTGATGAAAGCATAGCCAGACTGCTCATGGCATGGTGAGAATCCTGACCCAGGCCTTTTCCTTCTGAAAAGAGCATCTGTTCATCCACATCTCCTTTCATCCAGTTCATGTATCTACAGGAAACCAGGCAAACTTCTTGTTATCATTACAGTGTTTTAATTATTGGGCATCCTAAGCCTAGCAAGAGGTTACACACTACACAGACCAATAGCCAAACAAGCTTTATGTAAATAGGGATGAGAGCATGCAAAGCCATTTCAAAGATCTGCAAAACTCATTTGTCATGTGGTTCAGTAACATCTTTATTGAATCTCTGACCACTTACAACTAGGATTTGGACGGGGTGTATTCATACTCATAGCCGAGGTAGTGGAGTTCTTTAGCCCTAGGATGTCTGGTGTTCTGGTACCTATTAGTGATGAATCAATATATTCACAGTTTTAACTTGAACAATTCCATGCTGTTGAAAACTTAAAACATTTTTTGAGAACATATTTAGTAATGTATGGAGAAATATGTATCCTGGTACCTAGCAGCCTGGATTGTATAAAAGACAGAAGGGATTGTATCAAACACAGAAGACAAACTTAATTGTCCTTGCATAAGTGGTCAAACTGTAAGAAGTTGAGAAAACTACTAGTTGGCCTCTTCTCATGTTACCACCAGCAGTAACTTTCTGTGCAGCAGTTAGCTGCATTTCAATATTCCATCCAAACGCATGTGACTGAGTAGTAATGGTAAATGGAGTGAACATAGTACTATGATGGGGTTCATGACCCTCACCTATGTCCCATGGTTAAGGTACCCTAAATTATGAACATCTACGCCGTACACTGTAAGCTTGTCTGTGAAAGAGAAACCGGGCAGCACAGAATTTGACAGTGGTCTCAATATGCAGGTGCCTACATTTATTTGTATCATATGCAGGCATAACCAGCTGGATTCGCTGAAAGCCTTCATATTACTTGGCTTTGCATTAAAAGGGTTTTCCAGTACGGAATAACTTTAATGACTTAGATGCCTTGTGCATTCAAACATGGAGCGCGATAAGGCACAGAAGGTACAGTCAGTGTTTTCAATCCCCACTCTAAATGAAAGCAGACAACCATTTATGGTGCAAACGAACAAAAAAATCAATTAATACCTGTAGTCCTTGTTGGACATTGCGGATGCACCACCACCACCAACAGAAATCATGTGCAACGGGGGCTTGTTAAGCCGGCTGCTAGAAACACCACCACCACCACCAGTAATGGGCATTCCTCCTCCACTTCCATTGAAAGCCCTCATTCCCATGGTAGAATTTGCAGTATGACTGTTAATCGAGAATGGGGGATGCAGACTGGTAAAACTTGTACTACCAGTGCTTCTGCGACCAGATGCCAGGCTTATGGAGGAACCTAGAGCAGAAGAGGAATCGTGCCCTCCCAGAGTAGCAGTATAATTGCTACTAGTTTTACTGTTACTACTACTATTACTGGTACCAATCTGACCTTCCACGAGCTTTCTTGAACGGGGCCGGCCTCTGTGCATGTGCCGCTCACAATATTTCTGGTCCGGAGCAACATCTCTGGAACAACGCCATTTCTTTCCATCTGTCCTGCGGCATCTCCCAGGCTCCGGATCCGTATTGTTTGCAAATCTCAAATTGAAAGAGCTCCACCCCACTGGTCACAACATAAAAAACACAATATTATCAATTAAACCATTACCAACAATAGCCGGGGCACCCATTATGTTGCACAGAATATGAATCATACGGCATAAAATGAATGGCACTTAAAATTTCTGTGAAATTAAAGGGCATATTGCATATCGGCCTAACAATGGCATCCAAAGTTGCACCCAAAATTTATGTGCATTGCACAGAGGATAAATTACAGGGTATATTGCATATCGGCCTAACAATGGCATCCAAAGTTTGTGTAAAACAGATCAACAGAGATCATATTCCAGTCCAACATTGTACAGATTATGATTCACATCTGATCCAACAATTCACACAATGAATCATAAGCAATGGGCTAATGATTTATCCGGATATTGCTCATTGGCCTGGAATTCAAAGCTGCTGTTATTAGTGCAGAACAAATGAAGAGTACTCAAAATGTATGTATTGAATTAAAATGACAAAATAGCATCTGAAAGTTAGATGAAGAGTACAAGAAAAATCTTACAGGTGGGATAACGGGGAGCAGAGAGAGCTGATAAACCATTCAATTCAGTGAGGCTCTTCCGAATGGGCAAAAGCAGGTCAGAGGGCACTGGTATACCAGCAGCCATGTACTTGAAAATCAAAGCCTGGTGTTCAAGCTCCTGCCACTGAGATGATGTGAAGAAAAGCCTTGATCCCTGTCCGGCATAACTGCCCATCCCCATTCCAAAGTTATTCATGCTTTCTCCTCTCGCCATAGACAATGGCAATCCTGCTCTAAACATATTCTTCTTAGAATCTCTTCATTGGCTGCAGTATATGTTACCTAGTTCAATCCACACAAAACCAAATATGAATTCCTAGATATACACCGCCTTCAATGAGGTGTACTTGTTTTTGTCACTTTAATTATGATAGACTCAAAAGTTAAAAACAATCCACCATTACAAAAATTCCACAAAACATTCAAACATTCGTTCCAAAACATTCAAACATTTATCATCAATCAAACACCAAAGTACAGGCAAAATGCCTATACCCATCCATCTATCTTAAGAGTAAAGCATGTTTGCACATAAACACCACAGTACATCCAAATGTTTGCATTCCTATCGTTTTTTAAGTATATATACAGACAACACCATAGTGGAGACAAAATATATGTGAAACAACAATGGTAAATAGGTTTGTGTGTTGAATAAGTGTTGCTTAAATCCACTTTTTTAATGCAAAAGGTGCACTGGGTCGACTAAAAACCAAAATTTTAGAATTCATAAGGAAAAGAAAGATGACACCCATCCAACAATCAGTGCATGTACAACATATGAATGTGACGTTACACACATATATATTCATGGTCTACGCCCATATTATATACACAATATATAGGGTAATCAAGTTGTTGGTTCGTATAATAATTTTTTTTTGGATTGAATTGTATTGAGTTTGAGGTTTTTTTTTTTTTTTTAAATTGATCTAGTATATCATATTTTATGAAAATCAGAAGAATATGATAGAAAATTGTCAATTGGGATTCGATTTGTAGGCCTACATAAATGGTAATCTTGACTTTCAATAAACAAAACTTAGCTTTGGTGACTCAATCATGTTGTTGTTGGTGCAAGTTTATTGATATATAGCATGTATTTAAGCAATGTTCCTAAAAGAAGTGTTCTACAAATGGTTTTGAGTGGGGAAGGTTCAATGGTTTGGGATACTATTAAGAAAGAAGCTACAATTGTTAAGAATGGACTCTTCTAAATTATTTATGCTGATCTACAATGACATCAAAATGTCTGTAAACAAAAATTCAATTTTGAAACAATTTGGCATGTAAATGACGGGTAAATGCATGAAATATGTCATCTTTTGGTTTTTGTGGAGGTGTTATTTTATTACTATAAATAAAACAGAACCCTCGCCACTTGTTGGACAACTATATGAAACTGTCACATTTGAATGATATTGGAAGTGTACCATAATATTTAAGGGAACAATCAATAAAATCAAGTAGCGTTGAGAGGTTAGTGGAGGAGTGGGTTTGGTATTGTGAATATCTGATGATTCTAAATTCCAGTCTCATGATGTCATCTTAGATAATGTTGATGCATACTTAAGCAATTCTATTATTATGTATATTTTTGAAACTCTTGTATACTAATAATATCGTTGCAATCGTCAATCCCTTCTATTATAAGACATCTCTCGACATAATTTACCTATATTTTTTAAATATAGATATACTAGTAACTAATGGTAGTAAATCTCATTGTTGAAATGATTCTTGAGAAATCCATCCATCAATTATATCTTCCTTTCCTCTTCTTTATCCCTTGAGTGAAATCTTTTGAGAAGTAGGATGGTCAATAGTGGCTAACTTTAAGACTTTCTTTTATTAAGGGAATCCATGAATATATTACTAGGGGGCTCCAAGTAGTTGGCCTAGGGGTGGTTCACGTAAAGCCTAAGTAATTTTCATCTATTCTAAAGGATCAACCTTATTGTTCTCAGAGGGAGATGATGTTTTTACCTAGGGTTATGATTTCTAAAGGGGCTTATTTGATGGCTCTTAGAAATCAATTTCTAGAGAATTAAAAAAATGGGATTAGAGATTTTCCTTGGTGGACTAAAATATGGAATAAATTCTATTAACAGAATATAATTTTTTTATTTGGCTACTTTGTCAAATTGAATGTCTTACTTGGAATATTATAAAAAATAGAAGAGTGGCCCTTCAAAATATGTTTTTTGTGTGGCTATAATGAAGAAAATATAGCCCATATTTTCTTTTAATGTCCCTTTTCTTTGAGAATTTAGAGAAATTAGTGGCAATACTAGAATTGCCTATTATTCATGTTTCCTCCTTAATTGAACTTTGGACAAGTTTAGGTCGTCCTCTTATATTGTCCTATATTCATTATGGTTGCCTAGGATATTGGTCCTATCATTATCCTTAGGAAAATTTGGTTAGACTTGAACCATTGAATCTTTTAGGGCCACTTGCATCTTATTGAACAAATTTGGATAAAGATTTTGGAAGTGCTTAAAAAAATGATTGATGCTAAATATTCTTTTGAGAGGCTCATTATTCTTTTTACTTTCTTCATTCATAGAGTTTATATTGCAAGTTTGGTCAGAATGAGTTGTTGATGTGTTACAGTCATTGATGTCAACATTGGACCTAACCACAAAGCTTCAAACTTTCCACGCTTACCTTTGTCTTAATCTCTTGCATTTTGCATCAGAACCAAATCATTGATGTTAAAATTTATGTCAAAGGCCTTCTTGTCAAACAAATACTTATTTTGTTGTTGCAATTTCATGTTCCTTTTATGAGCATCATTTATGATCTCATCCAAGTCTGCATGTTGTTCCATTCTTTCATCTATTGGCTCTCGTACATCCCAATCATTCTCACGGATAAAATTGTATACTAGCAATAAGTTATTCATAGGTAGTCTAGCTTGGGTTCCATATACCAGTTTGAATGGTGATTTACCTATTGCCTTTTTTATGGTTATCATGTCAACCCACAAGGTCATTTTTTATTTTGAATCCCATGCCTCCTAATTTTTCTCAAGTCATTTTGATAATCTTTAGAATGCTCTTGTTACTTGCTTCAGCCTATCCATTGCCTTGTGGATGATATGTTGATGAATATGATATACTTATGCCATTAGATTTGCAAAACTCGGTGAACTCTTTTGACCCGAAACACATAGAATTGTCCATTATTAACATTACTGGTACTCCAAGCCTAGTGATGATATGGCTTATCAGAAAGTCAATAACCACTTTACTGGTTGTTTGCCTAGTGGGGATAGCTTCTACCCATTTTGTAAAATAATCAGTGAGAACCAGGATCCACTTATGCCCACCACTAGACATCGCATCCATCTCTCCAATAAAGTCAATACCCCATTGATGAAAAGGGGCTTCAACTTACATAGGTCTAAGAGGTAATGCACCTGAGTACTTCAACTTACCTAAGAACTTCTAACATTTCTCACATTTTCTGACATAAGCATGAGTATTGCCAAACAAGGTGGGCCAATAGTATCCTTCTCTGAGAATCTTATGGGTAGTGATTTTTTCTGTAAAATGACCACCACATACTCTTGAATGCATGTCTTTTAGTACAACCCTAGCCTGGTGCTTATAAAGGCAAAGTAGTAGTGTTGGTAAAATGGTGTCTCAACCTTGCATCTACATGAGGTTAGTATTTATAGTAAGTTTTCTTTTGAGCATGATGTTAGGATTCCCACAGATACTGAGAGGGAGGGGGTGAATCAGTATCTAACCGGTGAATTGAATTTCTTAACTTAAAACGTGTAGAACATATTATAACAGTATACCGGTATGCAAGAAATAATGCAATAAACAGAATTAAAAGCATCCACATGAAAAGCACACCATGACACAAGGATTTAATGAGGAAACCCGGTGTGAGAAAAACCTCGGTGAGATTTGTGACCCACAATATTCACTTACTGGCCAATAAGAGAATATTACTTACAAGAGGGGCCTGCACATGCAGGAAGGCCAACTGCCTAGAGCTCACTGCTCAATGAGAAGTCTCACTGACTTACAATGTGGATTATACAAATCCAATATCTTGTACTACTTTACAATAGCATCTATAATGCCAGATCCAGTACCGGTTTCTGCTCTGTTCTTTACATAAAACCTTTACCCTATATTTTGCATAATAGGTCTGCCTAATATCTTTTTCTTGTCGCTTACAAAATGTCTACAATGATCTCTCTTATATATGTTATTTTACAACTTGCCAAGTCAGCTTACAAAGTTTTTACAATAATAAACAAAATATAATATATCAAAAATCCCATCGGCCTTTGTGTAGGTATGCTTCCTTTCTCTGTGGTGTCGGTGGTCTGAGTGTCGGTGTAGAGTGTGATCTGTTGATGTCGGTGAACTATCTTGCCGGTGTAATGCCTTGCCAATGCCATAGGATTGTAGGGTTGCCATCAATGACAAAACCTTCAATGACCTACAATGTCTCATTGGAGTGTGCATATGCCAACACATGGAATGGTACAAAATTGTCCCCAAATCTTTGGATTGGCTAGATAAACATGCCGGTAAATTTTCGTCGCAAGATCATAGCTAGTTTTCAAGATATTAAAGTTTTCATTTTCTAGGGTGCGATGAAAAGTTTAAAATTAATTTTGAGTAATTTAGACCCTCTTAAATTCCCTAAAAAGTGGGCATAACCTATGTACTATGTTACGAGGTGATAGAGAACTTCACGAGCTTTCTGGCACATCAAACGGCTCGTCAATCAGACACACGGTTCACAAGTTATGGTCTCCTAAAATAAGAAATATAAATTACATCAAACACATAAATGAGTTATAAAAGGGGGGAATACATGTTGATGTGTGTTTTGACACATCATAGGGCATCTATAATGGAGATAAGGTCAACTCTACTTTATTGGGTGGTTTTATTATCCCATGGTTTTGTAATACCATTTGATGGTTTCTTGTATTGTATCTCCTATATATGAGGTGCATGAGATAGAGGTTATGTGTAAGAGTATTATGGATATTGAGTTATCTCTAAGTCTTTGATTAGTGGTATTCCTATGAAGAGCTTCCTCTGCAAGTATATTGTAATCTGTTATTGATTGCTGAATAATATATTGAGCCACTTTTAGAGCATGGGGTTTTTCTCCCGGAATGGTTTTCCCCACATAAATCATTGAGTTGTTGTGTTGTGGTATGCATGATATTGTGTTCATTTCTATTAATTTTCTATAATTATAGTAACAATCCATAAAAAAATTGCATTACCCTCCTCTCAAGATTAGTGTAGGAAGTTGTTCTGCTACTTAACTTCCTTACAAGTAGAACACCATCCCTATCCCTAAAGTACAAATCTCCATTGATGAAGACGTACTTCTAAGCTTGAAGCTTTAAAGTTATTTTTTTAATTATCTGTTAAATCCTCTAGGCATCTCATATGTTTCAAAAAATATTGTATGTTCATATACCATGGAGTGTTCCACAGGCTGCAAACATTTTCTTCTAAGTTAGAGTATTTATCTATGAAGCTTCTAAGTTTTTGAAGAAGACACCGGTGAGGAGGGACCTCAAAGATGTCATGCCCAAAATTTAGGGCAAAACACAACCAACAAATTTTTATTTTTTTAAATTTTTTTTTAAAACACTAAAATTACATACAATCCATTGTTTAATTAGTCAAGATGTCTTAACAAGATGTTCCAAACGAATTATTAATTGATATTAAATACTAACATAATACTTACGATAATTCCTATTATCAAGTGGAACAATTAAAATTTATAGGGGTAATATTACATTCACTCAAAAGTCCCTATCATTACAGTTGCGTCTATTAGCACTTAATTAGATCCATCTCCACTAAATAGACATTAATAAATTTACTTGGTTCGACGTCAATATTTAATAATTATCAAGTTCCCATCATCCTGTTAATACACCTTTTCTTAATAATTTAATTTAGATTGGAACAATAAAAGAATTAATTTTATTATCTCATCAAATTGAGTCAATAGATTGATTTAATCAACCTCTCTAAAATAATTGATGAAGATATAATTAATCTCCAACAGAAAACCATTAATCGCTTTTAGGAACTAATTAAATTAGTCCTAGCACTTAGTTTGTGAAAGTCTATATTTTATTTTAACATAATTAAAATGTAGTTTATACTAAATCGACTAAAGGGTCGTTTAAACCCATAACGAAAATCGTTCTATAAGGTTTAATCTCTAAAACCTATATTAAGTTGGTCTGAAATTATTCCCTATAGTCAAATAACTACCAACAGAATAAATTTCCTAAATGATTAACTCCAATAATAATATAATTTTAAAACAACTTTTTTTTTTGTTAAATATACCCACATGTTTATTTTGAAACATATGTTAAATATAAACACTTTAAAAATATTTATCCTAACATTATAGACAATTTATACAATCATGTTTTAAACTATGTAATTTACAATTACATTATAGACGATTTTATACATTCATGTATTTAATCTATATATCTCCTTTTTATTCAAACACATATATATAGAAACATTATTTATTTTCTAAATATAAATGTTTCAACATCTTATCTAAAAATATATTAAGTAGATACTAAAACCCTTCTCTTTATTCTATAAACACGAAATGAAATCTTAAATCTAAGATCTACCCTATCCATTCGTACTTCCAAACCCTAATAGAATAATATATAAATATTATTAAAATGACCTACATTTCAAAGGCTCTCTTTTCTTCATGCTTACCCTAGCCCTACCCGGGCTAGGGTTTACTATTTTTTTATCTTTGTTTTTTTTTGTGTGTTGGCAGGTGGGTGGTGGAACACGCAGGGCCGAGGGAAGGTATTAGCAATGCGTTTTAGGGGAGGCGAAGGTTATGGGGGAAGGGAAACCCCTTGCGGCTGCCACAGTAGCGGCCGTGCCGTTCGCTGTGGACCGCTCACAGTGGCGGGTTTCACCCCGCCCACTATGGACGGCCCACAGTGAGCGGACGTCCGCTCACTGTGGTGCCGCAGGGAGGGATACTCCCTTGGCGGTGGGTGAGGGAGCCATGGCTTCCTCCACCACCGCCCTCCACTATTTCCTACGGGGATTGTTTGTATTAATATATATATTTTTACAAATTCTTTTTTATATGTATTTTTTTGTTACACACACACACACACATATAGCATATATAGGCACTTTTGTAAATATTTTAATGTAGTATTATATATATATATATATATATATATATATATATATATATATATATATATATATATATATATATATATATATATTAGTGCATTTGAAAAATCAGGCAAATATTTACTTTGCAAGAACACTGATATATTTTGCATAAATAGGCACTTTTGTAAATATTTTAATGTAGTATTTACCTATATATATATATATATATATTAGTGCATTTGAAAACTCAGGCAAATATTTACTTTGCAAGAACATTGATATGTATATATTTTGTTTTGAAACCTTTTTTTTTTTTAAAATCTGATTAAAATATTCTGAGTTAAAATAATGTATTTCTTTTTGTTAAAAATTAAATACCATAATACAAAGAAAGACGAAATAATAAGATTTATTTTCTGCAATAAATGGTTGACAGAGATACAATGAAATTAAACAACAACTATCTTAAATTTAGAATTTATTAAATTAAACTATAGAGATGGTTATTTTAACTGTAGACTTTATTTTCTGCAAATAAAATAAAACCGCACATAACATAGAATCACAGATTTAATAGAAGGTAACTTTTACATTTTCATGTATAGATCTAAATGTTTTTATTATCAGCCTTTTGCATGCATGCAACATCAATTCTATTTCTTTTCAAATAAATTGTTTCAAATGCGTAAGGGAAATAACAATTTTCTTTCTTTTCAGAATATCCTATCCACACAAATATTCATTTCAAACTTTAGGGACTAAAATCAGAAATAATCATTTTCTTTCCTGCAATATAACTTAAATGACTATTACAAATATTTAAATCTTATCTCCAAGATACTCTTGTCACTTTACAAATAGGTCTCTCATTTCAAATAAATGAGGAAAATACTAAATACATATCCAAATATTTTTTGCAACAACCATTTCCAGCCACATCTACTTGTCCTACTATTTTCTTCTAACAACCTGCAATTACAATCAAAGAGATGACCATGGAGTGCTCACCTCCCAGCCTAGGCTAACTGGTAGCCACCCCCGAGCTCGGAGAACCAAGCCCTAGACGGGTAACACACATGCAACCACAAAAGACAAGGGAAAACAAAATCTCAAACACAATCCCAACCCGGCTACACTGCACCACACATTGTGATGTCTTTTCAAGGGTGGTAGTGGACCAAGTACCTTAAGGAGACTGCAAGTATGGTAAAACATATAGCCACCTCATGGAAAACCAAATACATCAAGTATAACAACCCCACATTCCTTATGCCCCCCCCAAGGCATTCATGCCTTATTTCCCTCCTTATGACCCCCAATGCATAAACAAGCCATGTAGCAAGGGTCACATAAAATCCCTTGTGATCACTCTCATAACGAGAGCCTCTCACTCGAGGGCTGTCACTTCTACCACCCACAAGACCATCCTCTCTCCCAAGAGTAGGAGGTCTTGATTACTCCCAAAACACTTACATTGCATAAGCACAAAAGACCAAATAAATTTCCAAGAGATACATGCAAGAAAACTAGTCTTTTACACAAGCATTTGTTTCAAAATAACATGCAATAAGAAAAACGTAACAAGAAAGGTAGAACCAACCTTAAACTGCCCAAAGGTACGCTAGATTTGTTGAGGATGAGCAGCCCAATTCCACAAGTCTTTTCTTTCTACCCTTAGCCAAATTCTCCAATCCAAAATCTATTTTTTTTTTCTTTTCAAAAATTCTTTTGTCTCCAAAAATGGAGAGTGGGTGATTACCCGCAAAATCTCCCTTTCTTGCTTAAGAAGACACTAGCCAGAGTTCTCACAAGTTTCTAAAACTGAAAAGGAAGGTAAGGTAAAATGGGAAAGCGAACTTTCATTCAAAAAGGAAGGTTAACAACTTAGCTCAAGCCTCCTAATTTCAATTTTCGCACAACTTAAAAAAGCCACTTTTTAGGGTGTCTAAATGGTCACATGAGAGTTGAAACATGCCTAAAATTACTCCTAACCCTTAGGTATACCTTATGGGCTTTAGGAAACCCTAATAAACTACCCCTAGGAGTCCATTTAACCCTTTTTAAACCCCTCTGAAGTTAATTTTCGGGTCAAACCCAAGTTGACTACCCAAAAGATTCTCTACCTAAGGCAATTATGGAATCACATTAAATTTAATTGAAAAAGCTATAGTTAAACAATTCCCTCCAAGAGACAAATTTAAAAACTCAAACATAAATCAACACATGTGTCAAGTGACACAAAGAAAATACTTTTACAAAATTGCACATGAAATCTTATCTCTTGTTGGATTTAAATAAATCAAATAAGTAACATTTAACACACATGCATCATTTACTATTACGAATAAAATACGACAGAAATGGGGTGTTGTCTCTCCAAATAGACAAACCCTGGTTTTACGAACATACATAGGTCTAGGTTTGGTTCTCCATAATATTTTCATGGTCACATGGATATCTTTTCCTACGCCACTCAAATACACATTAGTAATTTCCAATAACCTCGTATAATATTAAACACATGAATTAGAATACACATCAAACACTTCGCATACAATTTACATTTGAACAATTCAATATATCTCATATCCAAATAAATCCACATAAGCAATTTATCATAATTCTCATAATTTTGATCCACACATAAAACATACATCCTAATTCTATCATCATAGTAAAGTCCTGCAAATCCAATAATGACATACATTATCTCCAATTTATCCTATTCTAGAATCATATAGAGTTCTATATCATAAAGCATATAAATGAAGCATCAACATACATCAATGTTATCCAAATCATAGAATCATATAAGTTCTAAATCTAGATATAGCTGACATACGTTAGATCAAGATTATCCAATCAGTGGATCTTTAGGATTTCAAATTCATAACACATCCAAATGTACACCACCAGGTGAAATAATTCTATAACTTGGCTCAATTACTTTTCTCACCAATCTATCTGTCTAACACAGTCCATTCTATTGAATTATATAGCATTTATTAATAGGGTCAAACATGGTCAACTAAGTAAATCAAAGCTTGGTTTGGGGAAGGCCTTACAAAAGAGATCAATCCAGACCGGTCAGCAAGATTAAACTCAATGAAAATACAAAGATATGATGGAGGCAGTGCAGAACAAATTGTTTTATTGCATCCAACCGGTAACAACTGGGTTACAACATACCGGCTCACAGGCTTGCTAGAAAAGGTCACAACTGGGACCTTGAATCTTATGATCTATCTTCTTAGCACAGTCTAGCTACTTGATTCTCCAATTGATTTTGATTGATTACATCCTAATGTGTAATTACAAATATATATATATATATATATATATATATATATATATATATATATATATATATATATATATATGTGTGTGTGTGTGTGTGTGTGTGTGTGTATCAATCCAAAGGATCCAGTCAACCCAAAAGGGATCAAAACCTGAAGAACAAGACCTAACATGAAAATAACAAGGTCAGGCTCTGCCAAGAGATTCATTCAGAAAATCCAAAGGATGAAATGTGGATCACGGGAAAAGATTGGCCACATGCCAAGGAACATCGGAAACACCCAAGGCTCCACAAGATTCAAAAGGTTCTGGTAGATCGCCAGAATAGGTCCAGGCAACTGGTAACAAAGGAACAACTGATAACAGAAAACTGTCATGGAAACTGGTAGCGATATCTTGCCGGAAAATGATCCAAATGTGATGTAGTCTAGAAGTAGGAAATATGATCAAGTCTTCAAGTAGAATCCAACTCCATAGGATTTGGTGAACCAAAACTGGGACACACAGAAAGGAAAACTGAAACTGCAAACAAAAAACAAAATAGAGAGGAAAATATTTTTTGGCTGATGCAAGATTGCTATGAACTGGGGATTCTCCTGCATCAGACATCCGAGGTTATTGAAAAAGTGAGCCTCTCACTTTGTCGGGGTTAGAGGGAAACCAAGGAGGTCTACCTATGCCTGAGAAATCCAAGATGAATCTTCAACTGGTCTGTCCTTTAACTTCACAAGATATTCCTTATACTCGCTGCTCTAGGTACTATGCCCAATCCTACTGTCCAAAATCTCTTCAATCTAATCCGGTTCCTTTCAGGGCAATTATTTCTCCAAGTCTGCAACACTATCCTCACTGAATTCTGGTTGATGGTACTCATGAAGATCTGCAATGTTGAATATAGGTGAAATACTCAAACTATTCGGTAACTCCACTTCATATGCATTTCCAGAACTGAACTTCCTCAAAATCTTGCAAGGTCCAAACTTCTTCATCTGCAACTTATTATAAGTTCCAATTAAGAATCTCTCTTTTCTCAGATATACCATCACTTCATCACCAACTTCAAATTCCTTATGTCTCTTCTTCTCATCTGCCTTCTCCTTATACTTGTTGTTCATGTCTTCCAAATGTTGTTTAACCTAAATATGCAATACTGCCATGTGATCTGCAAAGTCTTTTGCTTCTGAACTTCTCTGGTCTTCACTGCTAATGTCTCTCAATTCTGATATCCCTCTAGGATGCACTCCGGTAACAATCTCAAAAGGTGTTTTTCTGGTACTTCTATTCACTAAATTGTTGTAGGCAAACTCTTCGTGTGCAAGAATCAAATCCCACCTTCCGGTTTTATCTCCCACTAAACATCTCAACAAATTTCCCAAACTCCGGTTAACAACTTCTATCTGTCCATCAGTCTGTGGATGAAAAGTAGAACTGAACTTCAAATTTGTCTTCATCTTCTTCCAAAGTGTTCTCCAAAAATAGCCAACAAACTTAGTATCTCTATCTGAAACTATGCTCCTAGGTAACCCATGCAATCTCACCACTTCTTCAAAAATAGGTCTGCTACATGAAACGCATCTGATGTCTTCTTACAAGGTATGAAATGAGCCATCTTCGAGAATCTATCCACTACCACAAATATAGAATCATTCCCTCTTGGTGTCTTAGGTAATCCAAGTACAAAATATATGCTTATATCCTCCCAAGGTCTTACCGGTATTATCAAAGGTTTATACAATCCCACATTCTAACTACTACCTTTTGCAACTTGACAAACTCTACAACTTTGCATATATCTCTTAACATCCTTATGAATCTGGGGCCAAAATTACTGCTCACACACCAATGCCATTATTTTGTCAATGCTAAAATGTCCAGCTAAACCTCCACTATGTTTCTCCTTTATCAGATTCTCCCTCATAAAACTCTTAGGTATGCACAACTGAACTCCTCTGAATAAAATCCCATCCTGAATGAAATAATCTAACCAATTGCTTTTGTCTACCATAACCGGTTCTTGACATGCTTTCCAAGGTTTTGCAAAATTCGGCTCTTCATCATACAAAGTCTTCAAATCTTCAAATCCTAATACTGTCACTCTCGTCTCTTTCAACATATTCCTTCTCCTACTCAATGCATCAACAACTTTGTTATATTTCCCACTTCTATGCTTCAACACAAAGGTGTAGCTCTGCAAGAACTCTACCCATCTCATATGTCTCTGATTCAACTTACTCTGATTATTCAAATACTGCAAAACTTGATGATCTGTATACAACACAAAGTCCTTAGGCAACAAGTAATGTCTCCATTTCTTCAAGGATTGAACTATGGCATAAGATTCCTGATCATACACTAAATATCTCCTCCAGGTATCATTCAATTTATCACTGAAATAGGCTACTACTCTTCCTTCTTGACTTAAGACTGCTCCTATTGTTGTTCTACTTGCATCACAATCCACTTGAAATACTTTATTGAAATCCGATAAAGCTAACACATGTTGTTCAGTCACTTTCTGCTTCAACAATTCAAAACTTTTATTTGCTTCGATGGTCCACTTGAATTCCTTTTGATCTCCTCTCATGGTCTCAGTCATAGGGTTACAAACTGAACTAAAATTTCTGATAAACTTCCAATAAAACCTAGCCAATCCATTAAATGATCTTACTTCTCCAATGCTTTCCAGTGTAGGCCATTCAACAATTGCTTTCACTTTCTCAGGGTCCATCTTCAAACCATCCTCAGATATCACAAATCCCAAATAAAATAACTCATCCTTCATGAAAGTACACTTCTTGATATTGATCAATAACTTCTCTTCTCTCAACCTCTGCAAACTTGTCTTAACTGCAACAAATGCTCCTCTTTTGTCCTACTGAAAATCAGAATGTCATCCAAATACACAATAAAACACTTACCCAATAATTTCTTCAATATGTCATTCATCAGCCTCATGAAAGTACTCGGTGCATTAGTCAATCCAAAAGGCATCACCAACCATTCATGCAGTCCTTCATTTGTCTTAATCTTGTCTTCCACTCATCACCTTCTCTAATCCTGATCTGATGATATCCACTCTTCAAATCTATCTTTGTAAAGTATTTTGCTCCACTCAAACAGTCCATTATGTCATCCATCCTAGGCAAAGGAAACGAGTATTTCATTGTGATCTTGTTTATTGTTCTTGAATCAGTACACATTCTCCACTCTTCATTCTTCTTAGGTGCTAATACTATTGGTACTGCATAAGGGCTCAAACTCTCCCTGATCAAACCTTTCTTCAATAGCTCCTGCACTTGTCTATTCAGTTCTTCATTCTCTGTCGGTGTCAATCGTTGTGCAACTTTGTTAGGCAAACTAGCTTCGGAAACCAAGTCCATACAATGACTAATATTTCTCATAAGTGGCAATCCATCAGGTACATTATCTGAAATGATGTCCTCATATTCTGCCAGCAAACCTTTTATCTCTTTTGGGTGTTCTCCTTCTAAATCTAGTCTCTCAGTATTCTTAGGAATTAAGGCAAAACACACATTTTCATGTCTCGGTCCATCCATGAATTTCCTTCCATCTACTAAATAGATTCTAGCATTCGTACAAACTTCATTCTTCAAAGGTTCCTCCAAAGGTAACAAGGTTTGCTTCATCCCATTGGCCACAATAGTGTATGTATTCTTTCTTCCATCATGCATTGTCTGTCTATCAAATTGCCAAGGTCTACCCAACAAAAGATGACAAATATCTATAGGCATAATATCACACAAGACTTCATCATGATAATTCCCAATTTTCAATTTCACCAAACATTGTTCACTTACTAACAACTTATGTTCATCCTGAATCCATGCTATCTAATAAGGCTTAGGGTGTTTCAATGTCTCCAATTTCAACTTATTCACCATCTCTTCTGAAACAAGATTATCTAAACTACCACTATCAATAACAACTTTACAACACTTACTGGATGCCTTACATCTAGTCTTGAAGAGATTGTTCCTCTATAAGGGCTCTTCGCCTCCTCCAGTATGACACAAAGCTCTCCTCGTCATCAATAGTTCTCCATCTTCTGGTTTATTGTCTGAGCCGGTGGGGTTTTCTTCCACTATTGCTACTCTTCTAGTAGTTTTTGTCTTCTTACACTCAAATGCACAGTGTCCTTCTCTTCCACACTTAAAGCAGGTTCTCTAAATGTCCTCTTGTCTTGTTTTCCAAAGTTCTCATTCTAGTAACCCTCTGATTCTCTCCTCCGGTAGAAATTTCTATCATCCATCCGGAATGAATTACCTTCTTTGCTTACTTCCTTGTCCTTGTTTTGATCTTTACTGGTTCCTCTTCCTTTGGTATATCCTCTTCCTCCTTGAAATCTTCCTCCAGTAAACCTTCCACCTCTACCTCTCTATCTATGCTCATGTCTTTTGTTTAACTTCTCTTCTACCTTTAGGGCATACTAGTAAGCCTCTTCAACACTCTCCAATTTGATCATACTCAATTCTTCTTGTATAGACATCTGTAATCCATTAAAATATCTTGCAACTTGTTCAACTTCATCATAAACATGTCTGGATCTGATGTTCAACTTGTAAAATGCTTTTCTGTACTCCTTCACACTAGATTCCTTCTGTCTCAAATTCTGCAACTTCCGGATCAAATCCATTTGATAATTTGTCGGCACAAACTTTGATTTCAATTTTGCAATCATCTGATCACATGTCTTAATCTTCTCTTTACCTCTTCTATGTCTATCAAATTGCAAATTCTCCCACCAAATAGATGCATGACCTTTTGATTGAGTACAGGCATATTTCACCTTCCTCTCTTCTGCAGTGTTTTCAAAATCAAATTACTTCTCCATCTCCGAGATCCAATCCATCAATTAATCCGAATCTAACTTCCCATCATATTTCAGTGGGGTAAAATGAGGTTCTGTATTCGCCCTACTCAAAACCCTCAAAAACCTTTCCTCATCTGGATCAACCGCCGACAGGTTTGTTTGTTCTGTTGGGGCTTCTTCTCCTTCATCTTCACTTACATCTTCAATATTTTGGCCTCTTCTCTGGGCTGTCTCCACGGCTTGTAACCAGGCTTCTATTCCTCACAACATCTCCATCACAACAGGGTCTGTATTCCCACGTGCTCCACCATTCCTAGCTCCTCTTCGTGCTATCGTTCATACTAGTCCTTTGTAGTCGTAGGTCGGATCCGTAATCCACACCCTGTAACAAAATTTTAGGACACGCAACCTCTGAAACGAAACTTCGCTTTGATACCACTTGAAGTAGTCACCGGTGAGGAGGGACCTCAAAGAGAAAAATCTGGACCGATCAGCAAGAGTAAACACAATAGAAACACAAAGATATGATGGAGGCAGTGCAAAATAGATTGTTTTATTGCATGAAATTTGATTACATCCAATTGGTAACAACCGGGTTACAACATACCAGCTCACATGCCTTGTAGAATAGGTCACAATCGAGACCTTGAATCTTATGATCTATCTTCTACACACAATCTAGCTACTTGATTCTCTGATTGATTTTGATTACAAATATGTATATCGATCCAAAGGATCCAGTTGGCACAAAAGGGATCAAAACCTGAAGAACAAGACCTAACATGAAAATAACAAGGTCGGCCTCCGCTAAGAGATTCCTTTGAAATATCCAAAGGATGAAACGTAGATCGCAGGAAAAGGTCGGCCACATGCCAAGGAACATCGGAAATGCCCAAGGCTCCACAAGCTTCAGAAGGTTCTGGTAGATCACTATAATAGGTCTAGGCAACTGGTAACAGAAATTTGTCATGGAAACCGGTAGCAATATCTTGTCAAAAAATGATCCAAATGCAATGCGGTTTGGAAGTAAGAAAGATGATCAAGTCTTCAAGTAGAATCCAACTCCACAGAATCCGGTGCGCCAAAACTAGGACACACAGAAAGGAAAACTGAAACTACAAACTAAAAACAAAACAGAAAGGAAAATGTGTTTTGGCCGATGCAAGATTGCTATGGATTGGGGATGCTCCTGCATCAGTTTTCCTCCACCACGAGTTTTTCTAGCCCTTACCCTCTAACCATTTTGGTAATTTGGATATCTATATTGAACTCTTGGACTTTGTTAATCTACCTACATATCCTTCTTGTCACTTCTAATTGAACAAAGATGTCTTTCACAACTGCATTAGGTACATATGCTATTACTTTTGCTCCCACAAGATATGGTTTGAAATTTTTGACAACCTTTACCAATGCATAAGCCTGCTTTTCTTCCATGTCATGTTTTAATTCTGCAACTTGAAGAGACTTTCTATAAAATTCTAAGAGCTTCTCATATCCTTCATTATTCTTTTGAAGCATTACAGTGCAATTGTATGAAAAGAGACAAAGGAGAAAATTTGAAAAGGCTTGCTAAAGTCTAGGGACTTGAACATTGGAGCCTCTTTGATTGTTCTTTTGATGGCCTCAAAAGCATCCATTGCTTCAACAATCCAATTAATCTTATCTCCCTTGTTCAACATCTCAAATAAGGGTTTCACAATCTTGAAAAAATTAGAGATAAACCTCCTAACAAAATTGATTTGGCCAAATAATGATTGAATGGATTTCACAGTCTTTGGGATAGGTATTTTATCTATTGTTGTTACTCTTTCTAGATCCATCCTAATCCCATCCTTTGAAACTATGTGACCCAAGATTTTACCTTCAGTAACAGCAAAGTTTCACTTTTTAGGGTTCAAAGAAATCCCATACTCAAGGGCCCTGATTAATATCTTCTCAAGATGGAGGTAATAGTCTTCTACTTTCTTTGTAAATGCTGTCAAATTCTCCTGGTAAACTACCATAATAGTGTCAATCAAAAATTTGAGAATACCACATCCATGGCTCTCTGAAAGGTAGCACCGACATTGGTTAATCCAAATGACATTCTTACATATACATATGTTTCCTAAGGTGTGGCAAATGCAATTTTGTATACTTAAGGGCCTTGATTGATATCTTCTCAAGATGGAGGTAATAGTCTTCTACTTTCTTTATAAATGCTATCAAATTATCATGGTAAACTACCATAATAGTGTCAATCAAAAATTTGAGAATACCACATCCATGGCTCTCTGAAAGGTAACACTGACATTGGTTAATCCAAATGACATTCTTACATATACATATGTTTCCCAAGGTGTGGTAAATACAATTTTGTATTGCTTAGATTCTTTTATTTTAACCTAGTTGTATCTCAAAATTCCATCCATCATTGACAATAACTCACAACCTGTCACCTTTTGCAACATGACCTCTATATTTGGGAGCGGGTAGTTATTTTTTAGTGAGGACATGTTTAGGTTTATAAAATCCACACATAGCCTTAAATCCTCATTCTTCTTGCCAACTGGAACTAAATTTGAGACCCAAGTAGAATGTCTGATTGATTTAGTGATCCCACCATCTCTAGGTTTCATAAGCTCCTTCAACATTTTTTATCTTAACACTGGGTTGATTGGTATTTTCTTTCGTTTGAAAGGTTTTTCCTTGGGATCCAAAGGAATATCATGTTGAAATAAATCTTCTCTATATGCCTTTAGATCATCATATGGCCAAACAAAGGCATGTTTGTATTTCCTCAATAGTACTATCAGCATGGTCCTAATTTGTGGACTAATCCTTTTGCTAATGTATACCTTCTTTAGAGATGATTTAGTGCCCAAATTTATCTCCTCCAAGTCTTCCTTACTAATTGGGGTAGGTCTCATTGCTTGACCATCATTTCCATCAAACACCCTCTCTAGTGCTACAAGTCTCTTTGGAATCTTATTAGTCTTGAATTGAACAACTTCATTCCCAACACTATCTCCTTACCATAAATAACTTCAACAAAATTGTTAAAGTCTATTTCTTGATTCTCATTCTCATCAATACAAAAGAGGAATTTGAGTAAGTCGTCATTATTATTAAAAACTTGCCAATTACAAATGTTGTCTGGGCTAAAGGGCCTGGTTTTTACTTCAACACTTGATATTTTGGCCAGAGTGATATCATTACTCTTTAAGGCAATTTTTGCCAAGAAATCTGCCATGATATTTTTGATCTCTCCATCCACTCTATGGAAAAGGTATCAAAGAGTTCTATTAAATCCCATACGTCACATTTATATTGTTTCAACCTCTTGTTTTTGGAGGAATAATTTGATCCAATTACTGTCAAGATCTTGATTCCATGTTTAGTGGCTATGTTAAGGCCTAAGAGTAGTGCTTCATACTCAACAACATTGTTTGTGCATTCAAACAACAACTAAAAGGAATACTTGAATGTTTTATCACTAGGTGCAATGGAAATTACTCCTACCCTTGAACCCTCTTCACTAAAATCCCCATCAAAGTACATTTGTCATAACCCTTCTTGATCACTCTATATTTCTTTACTAATAGGGTCTGTGTTCTCAAGCAATGGTTGTGATGACTCATTTTGAAGTTATCCATGTCATCATCACATAAGCATACCATATCACTTGTCAGGTTTATATGCTCAACCGTAGTTGGGGATCTTGACTCCCTTTCCAATTTAACCTCATTTCCATTTACTAGTATAGTGGCATAAGACAAATCTAAGTGCACATTACCCCCTACAATATCACATGTTTGGGGTCGGGTGTCACAGTTTATCGTGCGAGATAGGATTCTGTCTCGTACGAGTCACTGGCAAAATTTCTTTTGTTGTTTAAACCCATTAGATTTGTCGTTCAGGATGCACCCTTGTGTCGTAAGACAGGTCTATAAAAAGACCATTTTGTCGTACGAGGTCTAAAAGTTTGTTGTTTGAGGCTATTTTGTCGTGCAAGAGCTAATCCTGGCTCGTACGAGATGCTGCTTATCTGTGTTTTGTCATTCAAGAGATAGTGAGCATTTTTGAAGGTATAAATGTGAAATTTTGATTTTGCATTTGACTTAGTTGGATTTGCATGATGTTTTACTTCTCTTATAGGCTCATTTGGAATGTTTTATGATGCTTTGTTGTTGAGTTTTTTTGCAGGTTCAATTACCTCTTGTGTTGTTTAGATGCATTTATCCTCCTACTATGGCATTAGTGCGAGATTTATCTGAGGTTGAGCAGGCTTATGTTGACTTATGCGGCTTGACTCATTTGTTGAGATTACCCGATATCTGTGTGAACCACGGGATGCTCACGGTATTAGTAGAGCAGTTTCATTCAAAGCATAATACGTTTCATCTGCCGGTGGGGGAGTTGACTATCACTCCTGAGGATGTATACAGGATCCTCTGTATCCCTTTTTCTAGGGATAAGGTGGATTATGATTTAGGGCACCTTCCAGGATTACAGGCAGTCAGGCATGTCTTCGGTGATCCTGACATTTTGACGTGGTCCATGAGTTGGGATATTCTTATGAGCAGGTATAGTGAGGAGTATCCTCTGGCATGTGTTATAGCAGGGTTTATAGGCTATTTTATGATGCCAGACAAAGGGCAGTAGGGCTTCCAGTGCAGATGGGGTTGGATGCTAGAGAGGCTGATAGAGACCCCTCAGAGACTTAGCTGGGGTTCATGTTTATTGGCCCACATGTATCGAGAGATGCATGAGATCGTGCACAGAGATGGGCAGAGCATGGCCACCAGTGTATATATTTTGCAGGTGTGGGCTTGGGAGAACCTTCTCGTTTGCCGACTGATAGTAGCTGACAACACAGAGCTTGGGCAACTGATCATTTATAGGTATGCTGGTTATATTACACAGCCCCATCTGGGCAAGATAGATTTTTGGAGACGACAGCTCAATGACCTGATAGCTGTCGTATAGAGACCATACATAGGTTTGGAGCCATGGGATGATTGGCAGCTAGTCCACAAGGACCTTTTTGTTACACGCCCATTGATCGGGAGGTCACAGACCATTGTGGAGCGATTCATTGTATCTCGAGTGATGAGGTAGTATGGCCGACCTCAGGGGATCTCTCATGAGTATACAACTTATGCTCGGTATGCTGATAAGGAGAGATAGGGATGGTCTCCGCAGTTGTCTTGTGTGTTGGCAATGCAGGAGTTGACTAGTTTACACCGCCTGAGGTGGGATTACATGGATGGCATAGCGGATGCGGGGGTATTGCCCTAGTATAGAGATTATTTTTAGCAGCATCCGTTCTCGCGATTCATAGATCCAAGTGAGTAGGCTCCTCATATTGAGGATGTTGAGGATGATGCCCCCACACCAGCACAGGGATAGGGACAGGGCCACATGCAGGGCTAGAGGTAGGGACAGAGAGCTGAGGCTCCGAGGTGGACAGATGGTGATCCTGGTGCTAGCAGTAGCAGGGTGCCAGCTGAGGGTGGACAACAACAGGGTGAGGATAAATCCCTAGGAGGAGTGGGTGGAGGTGGAGGGGGAGGTGAGGAGCCTGCGAGAGAGCAGGGGACAAATGCTAGATGGTCGATGAGGGCACGTCTTGCAGAGCTACAGCCATAGTTGATAGTGGCTCAGACTCAGCTGGCGGAGCAGGACCGATAGCTGGCCGAGCGGGATCGCTATATTGCCAAGGTGAGAACTGAGTGTGATCGCCAGATCGCAGTGCTGAGAGCATAGATGAGAGCAGAGATAGAGCCCCTGTGACAGGAGGTCCTCCACCAAAGTAGTAGGGCAGCTTATTATGTGGCCGCATATAGTGTCACAGTTCCTGTTCCTTAGCAGGAGATACCCTATTCACAGTATATGGTATAGTCAGAGGGAGATCGGGTGCCTCGATAGGATCCTGGGAATCAAGCTCCTCCTCCTCCACCAAGCGACGAGGGAGAAGGTGCGAGCTAGATTATTTCTTTTTGTAGCTCAGATATTTTTTTGTAGACACACCCATTTTTTTGTAGCCTATACGATTCTTGCTCCGATGGGAGTTTGTATATGTCATTCAACATCATTTTGTACTCTTATACTTGACATGATATATATATTCAAGATCCGATTTGACTTCATCGTACTTGTGTTGATTCGCTTATGAGATGTCCTTTATATGCTTTATTCTATATGTATGCATTTCTTTTCAGCATGAATGTATGTTATGCAAATGATCATGGATGTCTTATTTTTCTTTCTTTTCATATGCAAATAAATGAATGTGAATGAGTAATGAGTAATGCAAATGTTTATTTTTCTATGCAATAAGATGAATGCAAATGAATGATAATGAATGTATGAATCTATATAAAATGCTTATGTATGAAGCTAACATCTCAAAACACAAGTACTCAATCGAAGAAATGATGAAAAGGGACCACTTAGCGAAGAAATGATGAAGCTCCAACTCTCATTTAGAAGATAAAGAGATCATTGTTATTATGCCGAAATCATTCTAAATTCACAAGATGCAGAATGAAATGCAAAATGATATGCAAAATGCAACCTAAACCTAGTCACTGGATTTGAACAGCTTAATTTTCATCATTGAACGTTTTACAATTTATAGTAGGCAGAGTAGAGTTCCTTGCTTTTCATGTGTAATATTTAATGATCTTGTCTGCAATGACCCTTTTTTCGTTCATATACTTGGACAAATTATGCATGGACCCGGTTTGCACAATAAAGAAATTCCCTCAAAATAGACAAAGAAATGATGGGAACCTCCCTGTAGCATTCAAATAAGCAGAGTTGAGGTATGTGAGGTGATTTCACCTTGATGTGAAGGCTCTTATCACAGACACCCAGCTAATTTAGATGTTTCCAGATCATTGGGATCATTCCTTCAAGTAGAAAACAAAGAAGATATTATGCCCCCAATCCTTGCTCCTCTTAGTCAAGATAGACTTCCTTGAGTTACTCAAAGGGATAATAAATGAAAACCAATATAAAAGACAACACACAAAGAAAATTTTCATTCATAGCTCAAACTATTTAGTGATTGTTTTCCGTTTTTTTTTTTTCTTGTTAACTCAGTGATAAAACTCTTCAGTAGTTAGGGGACAGGTAACTGACTCGAAGTGGATGACCAGGTTTCACTAACGTAAGGTTGACTTGGTTGATACTGCTTAGGAAATGTAATGTGCTCTGTTAATTACCTAAGACTAGGACATTGATTAGTTTCAAGCCATGAGGGTTCCAACAAACCAGAATGTCACAAAAGTGACTGAAAGTTATATACAAATAAAAGCAAAGATGCAGGAAAGCGGGAATGCCAATGTTGCATTAATAGATGGAGCGTTTGAGTACAAGAGGTGCCTATTTGCCAGGTTTTCACCTACTTGACAGAGTTTCATTTTTAAAATTTTTTTTTACCAAGGTGCCTGTTTACTAGGTTTTCACCAGGGCATTTTATCTCTTTTTTTCCTTTTTTTTTTTTTTTTTTTTTTTTTTCTTTTGTCTATTTTTTTTGAATTTCTTCAAGACTTTTTCTGATTTTTAGGATTTCTTCAGAATATTTTATGATTTTTTAGAATTTCTTAAGGACTTTTTTCTGATTTTTTAGGATTTCTTCAGGACATTTTTGACTTTTTAGGATTTTTTTTCAGGACTTTTTCGCTGTATAAGCTGCTAGAGCAGAGAATATTTAGGTGAAGAATTTATTCAGATGGATGGTTTTGATCGGTTCACAGAGCTGTTCTCCTTATAATGTTGAGAGTTGATAGGCACTAGAGCCAAAAGCTGCAGTAACGATATACAGACCCAGCCAGTTAGGTTCAAACTTCCCTTTATTGTCTCGAAACTGTTGATTTTTAGGATTTTCTCTTAGGACTAGGTCACCAACTTGAAATTCTCGATGTCGAACCTTGTTGTTATATCCTCTGGACATTCTCTTTTGATACACTCTGAGATGATCAAACGCCACTTGTCGATGCTCGTCCAACAATTCGAGCTCTTGCAATCTAGATATTCTATAGTCCTCATTAGTAACAAGACCTTGTAAGGAAACTCTTAGAGATGGTATTTCTACTTCAATAGGTAATACTAATTTGAACCCATACACCAGAAAAAAAGGTGTAGCCCTAGTAGGTGTTCTGATACTTGTTCTATAAGCCCACAGTGCAGGATTGAGCTGCAGATGCCAATCCTTCCCAGATTTGTTCATTGTTTTGTGCAAGATAGTCAGTAGGTTTTTGATAGATGCCTCTGCTTGTCCATTACCTTAAGGGTAATATACTGAGGACCAATGTTGTTTGATTTTAAACTTCTCACAGAGTTCGTCTAGATCTTTGTTCTTGAATTGTCCTCCATTATCAGTTATAATGGATGAAGGTATACCATACCTGCAGATGATATAATTAAGAATAAAGAGAGCTACTTGTTTGCCTGTTGCCTTAATGAGCGGAACCACTTCTACCCACTTAGTGAAGTACTCAGTGCCAGTGATAATAAATTTGTGTACGTTAGATGATGCAGGATATATTTGGCCAATTAGATCAAACGCCCACTGTTGAAAGGGCCAGTGTGTCACAAAGGGTAGGAGATCCCTTGCTGGAGCATGTATAAGGTGCCCATGCAATTGACACTTTTCACAGGTTTTAGAAAATTTTATAGCTTCTTTCTCCATGTCTGGCCAGTAGTAGCCAACCATTAGTAGTTCAATAAGGTGCATGATTGATTCATCTGGGAATTCTATATGCACAGGTTGACTGTCTTCAAGTGGAGCATCAACAAGTTGGTCTACCTTTGATGGATTTACGTTCCATATATTCGATATCAAATTCTGTAAGAACCATGACCCATTTGGCCAGTCTTTCTGTAAGTGTTGCTTTACTAAGAATATATTTGAGCGGATCAATCTTGGCTACCACCTTAATGGAGTGTGCTAACATATAGTGCCTTAATTTTTGTGATGCAAAGACCAATGCTAAGCATGCCTTCTCTATTATAGTGTAGGTCATTTCATATGACACCAATGTTCTGTTGATGTAATAAATAGCTTTTTTTTTTTTATTGTCATCCTGTTGTGCCAGAAGTGCCCCAGTGAAGTATCTGTAGCTGATATGTACAGGATCAATGGCTTACCTTGAATCAGTAGCATTAATATGGGTGGATTAGAAAGATATTCTTTGATTTGTTGTAAATGTTGTTCACAATCTTTATCCCAGTTGTATTGAATCCCTTTCCTTAATACCTTCGTGAAGGGTTGAGCTTTGTTGGCTAGCTGAGATATGAAACGCCTTATTGACTGAAGACGGCCTTGTAAACTTCTCATCTGACTGATATTATTGGGTGGAGGCATTTCCATTTTAGCTTGGACCTTCTTAGGATCAACCTCAATTCCTTTTTTTTAAATTATGTAACCAAGCAATTTTCCTGATGTTACTCCAAATGCACACTTTTTAGGATTTAACCAGAGCTTGAATCTTTCCATTCTATCTAGTATGAGGCCTATCTCTTCAATATGCGTAGATCTCTTCATAGTCTTTACCAGGGTGTCATCAACATAATCTTCAATGTTTTTATGCATCATATCATGGAAGATAGTGGTTACTGCTCTTTGGTAAGTTGCTCCTACATTCTTTAGACCAAATGGCATAATATTCTAGTAGAAGGTTCCCCATGCACATGTGAAAGCTATCTTTTCTTGATCTTCAGGTGCTATCTTGATCTGATTGTAACTAGAGAATCCATCCATTAATGAATACATCTCATATCCAACAGTCATATCTACTATCATGTCAATGTTGGGCAATGGAAAATCATCTTTCAGACATGATTTGTTGAGATCCCTGAAGTCTGTGCAAACTCTAATAGATTTGTCTGCCTTTGATACAGGTACTATATTTGATATGCATTCTACGTAGTCTATAGCTCTGATAAATCCAACTTCAGCAATTTTTCTAGTTCAGCTTTGACTAGCAGTGCCACATGAGGATGCATCTTACGGATTTTTTGCTTGATTGGTTTAACTCCTGGTGTAATAGAGAGATGATGCATGATGAGATCAGGATCTAGCCCTGGCATATCTGAGTATGTCCATGTAAAGTTGATCTTCTTTTCTAAAAAAAGGTTGCTGAAATCTTTTAACTCTTCTGCTGATAGTGATTGGGATAAATGAATGATGTGTGGTGTCTCTAGACTCCCAATGTTCACTGGCTGAGTTGGCTCGATCATATGGAAGATATGTGGTTTTCACCATTAGATCTTTTATTTTTGTTTTTCTTATTTTTGTGACTAAGATACTTGATATCTGCTTCAGTCATGTTTTCACTTTGTTCGCTAGTGGAAGAGTACATGAGTTCAACTGCATTGAGATAATAGGCTAATGTATAGTCATTGGCAAAAGTAGTTACATTCAAGGGTTGGTTATAAAGAGTACAATCAATCAGTTCTGGATGCATTAAGGATAAGGTTGGAACAAGCTCAAGGGAGTTCACGGTACTATCATCATGGCTTCAGACCGACTAGTCGAGTTCCAGAAGACTACCTTGCATATGTGTCTCGAGACCAGGAAGAGTTATGACATGATTATCAAAATTCATGTTACTATTTATTGGACCTAACCCAACTGACCTACTTCTAGCGTCGTCACCTACTTTAGACTGGACTACATACCGTGGTGTGACAGTAGACAGTATCTCATCATTCATGATAGAGTAGTCATAATGCGTTGTTGAATAGTTGTTGTTATAAATAGAGCTCCTGTCTGAGTCATCAAAGTCATAGGATGAAGTTGCTGACTCATCTTCAAGTGGCTTAGTAAAGGTATATATAGTATCAACACCCACATCTTTGATGCTGCAAGTTCCTTCATGATTTGGTTAATTGATTGCTTGTATTTGACACACTTGTGGACATGACTTTGATGGTTCTGTTAATCCTTGTCGTCTCTTCCATTCAGCTTCCTCTGGACTGATGACTGGTTCTGTTTCTGTAGCTTCTAATTCTTCTTTTGTAGTTCCGTACCTAATTTGTCCTACCTCATTAGAGGTAGAGTTAGTAGGTGAAGAAATTGCTTGTGTCCTTTCTTCCTCCATCTGTCGTTCATAGTCTTCTTGTCATTTTAGTCAGATTTCTTCATTTCTTTTTGCATTTTTAGGCGTATCAGCTCTTGTGTATCATTTGTGATATCATTGGATTCTTCAGGGGTTTTTGTAGTAGATGTATCTGAGAGATGGTCAGGACCCCATTCATACTCATTTGAATCAGTTTTTGAATCATCTACTTGTTGTCTGCTAGTATATGTGACTAGAAATTTTAGTGGTGCAAACAATTCTCTGATTCTATATACTTCGTCTCTCATATCCTCTGGGACTTCTACTTCCTGTGGTATTAAAGTTGATATAACTGGAACTTGATTACCATATGTTTCCTCTCTCTGGGTGGGCAATTCTTTTTGTTCACCATCACACTCTTCCTAAGTTTGTTGAGTATTAATTCCTTGTGTTGTTAAAGGTAGTACCTTTTTCTTCCACTTACGTTGATGGTGGGGCGTGTGCTTCTAATATGATGACTTTATTGGATCATATCCCAGTCCAACTTTATCATTGAAAGACTTAGTTTGTAACTGAATAGGTTCAACAATACCTTTTTGATGTTTGCCAAGAGGACCAGCACTTGAATATCCCATGCATTGAAGCATCTTATAGCCTGGACCATATTGTGTCGGAGAAATCTCACAATGTCATATTTCTTTGTTTGCACTGTCTTCTTTGAAAAGCAATTTGAGAACATCATCCTCTTCTATTTCACTTGCAAGAGAAGTAGAGGACTGTACAAAGATACCATCATAAATGACTTTTGGAGTTGAAGTTTGTGGCTTCATAGCCTCTGATGATTTTCTCGACTGTCTTGGTGATGGAGGAAGAGACATTAGTGAGAGTATAGGCTCTATCTTGTATCCATCCATGCTAGTGTTTGTGATTTTCAATTTCTTTTGTAAATATTTTAGCAAAGATTCCAAACTTTCAGCTATGGAGGCTGCTCTATTATGAGGAACAAAAGCATCAGCACTCCACGTTAATGCATTGTAGGTATAACTTGTATCGACAGGAATACTGACTTCAACTCCATTATAAGGAAACTTCAGGCATTGATGATACATAGATGGTATTGCTTTCATTTCATGAATCCATGGCCTACCCAGTAAGATGTTGTATGAAAGATGAAGATCCAGGACATGAAAAATGACATCTCTTTCCATAGGTCCTACTTTGATTGGTAATAGTACTAGACCCTTAGAAGTTATTTCTTCTTCATCACAAGCCTTGATTGTTATCTTCTTTGTTGGATCAATAACTGATGCAGAAGGTGGTGGGGGTTTCATAAGGATTCAAACTTTTATAGTTATATGGAAAATACAAGGTTTGAAGACTTCAATCCCCACTATGCTTACAAGAACACAAGAGGCTAAAAGGTGTCAAAACCTATCAAACACTTACCCCACTAACTCCAATGGATCAAGGTGTTTGGTTATTCTAAAAATAAAAGGATTCAACTGGTTTTATGATTCAAATGTGTGTTTTAACAACAAAACTCAAGTTTAGGCTTCTAGGCCTAGTTGCCCCTCCACTAGCCCTATTTTGGAGGTTTTTTGATCATAACTCCAACTTTTTCCAAAACATCAGACAAGTAAATTATTTTTTCAGATACCCATTGGGCTCTAGTTTAACATATTAGAAAATTAGTATAGGTTACTTTGGAGTATATACACTGCCTTTTGACTGTACCTCTGTTTTAGACCCTAAAAATGCAATTTTTACAAAGGAAGTATACTTTATTTGTTCTCCCTGACTCCCAAACTTTCAAAAGTCCTATAAAATGGTTCAAAACTCCAAAATATGCAATTACTTTCAATCTAAAACTCTCCCTTATACTCAAACCCCAACGTAGCACCAATCAAGCCTCAAAAAGTGAGATTTTACCAAAATCCACACTCCAATCACTTCTCTAACCAATTGATGATTGATTCAACTTTTCATTGGCATAATAAAACTACAGCAATCATAAAAATACCACCTCCAATGGACGGATCTCCTGCTGCTACTCCTTAGCCACCAACTTCCTCATAAAATCTTGCAACTTCTCATGGTGATCACCTACAAACCATTCATTTTCTGCATGTATTCATGTCAAAACTATTGATACATGTTAGAAACAGATCATTCCATGAGTATTAGGCTTGAAACACTCATGGAATGATGATTTTCATGTTAATCCTATCAAAACTTGAAAGAAAACCTCACAAATTGTTAGGGCAGTCAGCAAATTAATGGAGTTTGATACAAAACCCTCAACCAAGCATTTAATAAAGGCAAATAATATGTAAATATGTCCTTCAATGAATCACAATGACATTTTCAATCAAAGAATGAACAAAATGATACCAAAAACTCCTTAAAATTGCTTGAAAATATGAATTTTATTGCCTTTTTGCTGCTCCAGTCTGTACACAGGTTCCCATGTCCATACAAGGCATTGAAAAAGGTTTATATAGCCTTCTAATAACTTCCCCAACCATTTCCAATTGGTTTTGAGGATTAGTTTGGGTTAAAACTCCCTAAAAACTAATTCCCACCATTTTACTAACAAGCCATTGCATTTTGAATTTCAAATATTACATTATTCATCTTAGCAATAACTTGACACTCCTAATTGACATTTTTGGACCTTTTAGGCCTTATTACATTTATTCAAAACATCAAAACTCATCTAACCCTATTACATTCAAATTTTGGGTCCTTTAGGACAAATTTGCAACTTTGACAATTTTATCCAACTTGATACATTTTGAATTGCCAAAAGCCATAATAGGCTTTAATATGGAATAATTGATCTTGTTCATCATCCTCTCATCTCCTAATGTCTTCATTATCTTCATTGGCTTCATTTGGTTTGTTGATCTCTTAGGTGTTGCTGCACCAATAACATTTTCAGAAAATCCCAGCTGTGTCAGTAGATTGTATGTACAGATATTCAACCCAATGCCTCCATCTATCAAAACACGTTTAACTTGGTGTTTATGGATCATGGCTTCAATGTGTAATGGCTGGTTATGTGGGTGACTTAGTGAGTTATCATCTTCTTCAGAGAAAGTGAGATAATGAGGTGAAGTCAAGTGACCCACCATAGATTGAAACCGATCTATGTCTAAATCTTTAGGGACACTGGTGGTAAGTAGAGCCTTGTCTAGGACCTCTCTACGACCAGAAGAGATCTTAAGCAGTTCCAAAATGGAGATTTGAGCATTGGTTCTCTTTAATTGTTCGATAACACTATAACCAGGAGAAGACGATGAAGCCAGTTGTTTTGATTTAGCCATGATTGTGTCTGTTTGTCTATTTGGTAGGTTTGATGTTGTTTGATCGAAAGTTGAGGAACTGGCTCCTGGGAGAGTAATCGTATTTTGAGCACGAGTCATGGCATTAGCAGCTTGTGCTTGATTTTGGTGGTCTGGGACTATGATCACATTGCAATATTCAGCTTGAGCAGATTCAATCATGTTGATCACTTTATCGTTGTTAGTGTAAGTATAATTGACTCTAGCTCCTCCCTTGGATTTTGAGGAATCTCTTTGTTCATAAGTGGGTAAGGGATCTTTAAAGGCTTTATGATCAACATTAGTTGTGTGATTTCCAAGAATGATCTTGCCTGCATCAATGAGATCTTGGATTTCATGTCGGAGTTTCATGTAGTGATTTATGTTATGTCCCTTGTTTCGATGGTAGTCACAGTATTTTTTTTCTCTCCACCATTTGGGTCTAATTTATGGGTCATATGGTCTAGAATTGTTTGGTAATGTTATCAGATTATTTGCCAATAAATTTTTAAAAGTCGATTCATATGATTCATCTAGAGGAGTAAAATCACGCCTAGGCTTTGAAAGCCAAGGTTTTTCTTTAAACCATTCTCTTGTTTTCTGTGGGGGATTCTCTATTGTAGTTTCAGCTACCTTGAGTGCTTGCATGCCACTGGCCAAGTTAAATATTGTGGATTTTGTTTTTTCTTGGACAATATCTACCACTCCATCATTAATGATGTTCTTGTTTCTATCTTTGCCATATTTCCAGTATTTACTCTTTTCTTTAGAGCTAGAACCTTGCGATGTTTCTTTCCAAAGTGATATATCTCCCTTTTTGATAAGCATGTCTTCCATTCTGAGGGCGTTATCTACCATTTTGTTGAATGAAGGGTGTACTTGCATCTGGACACTATATTTCAATTCAGGGACTAAGTTGTTGACAAAGATATCCATTTTCTCAAGATCTGGGATAGTCCGTGAATATCTAGAGAACATCTTTCTCCATCATTGGAGGAAGGTGAGAAAGGGTTCTCCTGTCTTTTGTCTGGTATTGCAAAGCTTTATCATAGTGATTGGGTGACAAATGTTGTATGAGTATTGTTGTAAAAATAGTTGGATTAGTTCTTCAAATTTTTTTATCCCTTTGGGTAGGCTTGCGAACCATTCCATTGTTTGACCCCCTAAACTCCTTGGGAAAAGGCGCATGAGGTACGTTTGATCATGAATGAACTCCATACAAGCGACACAAAACTCTCTGACATGATCTTGAGGATCTGAGGTACCATCATATTTGTCAAATTTTGGGATCTCAACTCATGAAGGAAATGGAGACATGTAAAGGTTTTTGTCAAATGGGAATGGGCATATTGTGTCCAGAGAATATTGTTTTGGCGTTTTATCTTCGTTTTCTATTCTTGTGACCGCAGTTTGTAATGCTTGCATTTATTTGCTCATTTTTCCCATGGTGTCTCTTCCTCTTTAGCGATGAGGGCCTCTACATTATAACTAGTAGGGAGTTTGGCACCTTGCTTTGCTAATTTTAGGAAATAGTCTTCTTTTTCCCTAGCCATGATGACCTTCATCATTTTTTGAAATTGTTTATCATTATGACATCTATGTACTTCAGCGTCATGAGGTTCAGGAAGCTCAGATTCAGTGGATGAGGAATCACTGTCAGTGGCATGGTTTCTAAAGTCGTCGTGAGTGTCTCATTTATTAGCTTCTCTTTCTTGTCTTTCCCCATACATGGTGGGAGATAGGGGCTGACCAAAGATTGGTATGTTGTAAACTAGTATCTGTGATGAGGACAGTTTATTGTAAAAGGGGTCTTCCACAAAAAATGGATTGTCTTTTGACACAAAGGGCATTTCTTTTTCTTTGTCCTTTTTCCTGCGAGAATTTCTAGTTTGAACAGGCATTTTGTAACCGACAGGACCGAGAGCAAGATGTGTTGCAAAAGTCAAGATCAAATTGTAGCTAGTAGTTTGTTTAACGTAGTGATTGAGAGAAGTAACTTAAGATCTGGTCTGGTTTCAGGAATGATTTGTCCTATGTAAGACGTTATCCAAGTTAACTGAGGTTTGATAAGATGTTTGTTTGAACTAACTTAAAGATGATTGATAAAATCATGCAACACAACGACAGAGGTACACTATCAAGGTTGTTTATGCTCAAGAGGATGATAACTAGTTTTGAGGCTCACTGTAGACTATTTTGGATAGGTTTGACTATTTTGGACTAGCAAAATCAGAGACCCGTACCATAGAATTTATCAAACCGTACGACAGTATAACAGGTTTAGGATGACGACAGTTCTATTTCGTACGAGTTGCTGCCTAGTATCGTATGACAAATGGGTAGGTCTCAAACAACAAATAATTTTGTTCAGTTATGTCTCGTACGACACAGGATTTAGCTTTGAACGACAGACTGCTGGGTTTCGTACGACATAAGATTGACCTTAGGATGACACTTTAGTAGACTCGTACGACATAGGATATGGTGCAAGACAACAATTTACTAGACTCGTGCGACTATTCACAGAGCAGAGACTAAAAATTCTGAGTTTTTCAATGACTGGGTATGCCAACTGAGTGTAACCAATTCTGAGATGGACTGATTCTTGACCAGGATAGACTAGTTTTTATATGGGTAGAGTTTATCACTAAGTTGTTTGATCTTGTTTTCTTCAGTTTCAGTATTCCAATTTTAATTTGAGGGATGAAAACATAGAAAACACACAAGATATATAGTAATTCAATCACAGCACACTAACCCTATGGAAGTTGGCTTAGAAAAGAAAACCTTTGCTTGCTACTTAGGTACACACCCAATAGCTAATCAGAATATGACTGTTGAGTCTCACGCAATGGATTCTCAATGCCATATTAGTCGACTCCAAATGCTAATGGGGGCACGATATGGCAAGTGTCTTGGGAGAGTTACTATCTCTCTTGCACAAAGATTATCAACCTTTCAGAGGTGAATCGGGTAGCTTCTATCTTATAGCTCTTAGTCAGGAATTTCGTTTGAAATTACCCCTTGAAGTCATGCAAGCATGATTGAGGCCTATAGCTTGACAAGGTACCAAAACAAGCTGTAGTCACGTAAATGTGATTGAGACCATGAGGCCCTACAAAATGCTCGATATGAGAGATCTCAAAGAGAAAACTCAAATAATCCCATCCTCTGAGACTTTAATCACCTGAGACCTATTTATTATAATGACTTGGAATGCTCAGGTCCAGCTGTACTCACTTGGGTCGTTCTCACAGGGTGATTACTTTTTCCCATTGTGACAGGCCTGCTAAAGGTACACAAATCTCAAAACTTAGAAAAAAGCTTCAAGGGTCTAGATTTCTGATTGCCTATAAAAGACGAGAGCATACTCTCCTACCTCTCAGATTTTTCTGAAAACACAAAAGACAGATTTGTTCTTTAACAAAATAGCAATTTAAGTGCCTAAAAATGAATTTAAAGAATACACGATATTTGGTCGATTCTCTTTAGGCAACCAATACACGATATTTGGTCGATTCTCTTTAGGCAACCAATACACGATATTTGGTCGATTCTCTTTAGGCAACCTGCAAAAACAACACATCAGTAGTCATGTTGTTTTCATTCTTTGCAAGGCATACGTTTGATCGATAAATTCTTTGATAAGCGTCCTACGAGAAACTGTTTAGGCTATAAAAAAATCTTAGGCAGATAGAAGACAATTCAAGGTCAGTGTTAGCATAATCAAAATTTAAGCAAAAAATCCTAAAAGGTAATATGCTTTTAATCTATCACAAAATAGAATTGCACGACAATCCTCATAAAACAGAATGGCAGAACACTTTTATCATACGAGTTAGAAATCAATACAGAACAACAAAAGATAGCATAAGCAGTGTGTCATACGAGTTATAAATCAATACAGAATGATAGAATATAACAGAGTCAGTATGTCGTACGAGTCCATATTCTGATTCGTACGATAATTTAAAGGATATGATTTTGTTTCGTACGATAAACTGCAGGCGTCAATATAATGTCGTACGATGCAGTGAAACTGCTCGTACGATATTTCGCAGAGGCTGTATGGACGAAACCTACAGATAAAAAGAATGATTTTTTTTTTAGGCCGAAATGTAATTTTCTGCCCCACTGTGGGCGCCAAAAATGTGTGTGTGAAAAGTGGACCTGTATTTGTAAGCACAACACTTTAATTAAGTCATTACAAGCATGGTTAGACAGATATAAGTATGAATATGAAAACCATAACAAATCGACCCATTGCCTTCTAAAAGATGGGAGTATAAGATTGCTCTCAGATTATTTAGCAATACCAGTGACTAGACAACACCAAGACGAAGGATTTTAATCTATATGAGCATGATGAATGCTAGATGGATGCAATATTAATCTAACAATATTTAAGCAATAAATGAGATAAATTATCTAAATATGTATGCAATGAACCTAGAGCAAAAACAACATAATAACAATATATTCTCCAGCCTCTAGGATTTTTTGAATGAGAGATGAAAGCCTGAATTTATAGAAAATTCAGAAAGAAACCAAAGGCTGAGATCAAATGATGATGAGCGGTCAAGATTTTCCAAGAGGAAGCACAATCCAGGTGAATTGATGTGATTGGATGCTTTTCTCAGTTTTAAAGGAAATTGAACTAAAATTAAGATAAAATCAGAAAAAAACTGATTTATTCTCTATTTCATTCAATTTTAATATTTAATTGTTTTAATTGCTTTCTTTGAGATTATTCATCAATTTTTAATTTGTTTTTCAAGATTATCTCCAATTGATTTCTTTTCTCAAATTTTAATTCTTTTTTGGCAATTAATTCCTGTAGTCACACAAATCTGTCCAGCTTAATTAAATAAATATTTGATATTTATTTGATTAAAAATGCACTAGCCATCAGTTAATTAAATTAATATTTAATTAATTCATCCCCAAACATTCTTCTATTAATTAAATAAATTATTCAATTTATTTTAATTAATTCATTAAATCAAATTCAAATCAATTAAATAAATAAAATATATTTATTTAATAAAATCCCCTTTTCCTCTTTTAAATAAATTAAATAAAACATTTATTTAAATCATTATCCCCCCCCACTTGCATTTTTCTACAAATGCAACTTGCACTCATTTATTGAAATAAATTAATTTTATTTTAAATAAAAATCCTATTTTCCCTCACCCACCAAATCCAATTGCAAAATCTAATCCCCTTCTAGATTCTTCTAACCCCTTCCTAATTAGCCTAATCCATCCCCTAATTATTGTCACATTCCTAAGCAAAATGGAGTCACTTCTCAAAGACTTCAAAGTCTTTGAAAAACATTTAATGCTTTGTGTGTTCAACAAATTAACCCCCAAAGTCTTCAAAGACCACTAATGGCTCTTACATGACCATTTATGGCTCTTACATAACCATTTATGGTTATTTCAAACTTGTCCCCCCAAACATTTATTGTTTTGACCATATTCATCCATTTTACATTTGCAGAAGAATTTATCCATTGGATAAAAGCTTTATTCTTTGAATAAAGAGTTTATTCATTCAATTAACCTTGACTTTAACTCTGAAAGTCATGTCAAGCATTTAATGCTTATTCCCTCTCCTCTCAACCTATCTCACATTGACACTTGTCATCCTGGGATTGGGTTGAAAGCCCTCACATGGATTTGAAATCATTCAATCCTGACCCTTGTTGAGATTACTCAATCTCAACCATCCATTGCTCCATTTTTCCTATAAATAGAGCCCATTTCTTCATAATCCAGATCCTGAAAACTTGTATGCATTTAAGCTATAGGCATTTTTAGAGAGCATTTAGCATAGCAAACTCATGTATTGTCATTTTGGTTAAAATAAATCATTTTAGCATCAATAGCTTAATATTAGTTTCTTTATTAACATTTAGAGCAAAATACTTCAATCTCAATCCTCCATAAGCATCCATAGTGCAAAAAGCTGCTGAGAGCTACACTATTTTGGAACTTGGAGAGGAGAGGAACAAGGGAGAAGGAACTAAGAGCATGCTAAGAGGCATTTGGAGATGCCTCATTATCTTCATTTCATTTGTTAGATATATTAGAATGATTTTAGTGTCTCTCTTGATATGCCTGTTTAGATTAGTTTTTGATTGAATAACACTAACGATTTTCTGGTTTCTTGTGTTGTTTGTCATTTGCTAACCTTGTCCACTTCGCAGGGCATCAATTCCTTTTTTGATTTATTTCCTTTTTTAAAGATTTGTGCTCATAATTTCTAATTCCTCTTTCTTGATTTGTTTCCTTTTTTGAAGATTTGTGGCAAATTGATTTATTTAATTAAATATGCTAAGATATTTAATAAAATAAATAAGATAATTGTTGAAAAATGATTTACTTGGAATGATTTAATTAATTAAATAAATATTTAATTAATATTGGTTGATTAATTTGCCATGTGACATTTGATAATTAAAAAATTAATTGTGTGCTCAAGATTGATTTAATTACCTCTGGTTAGGACCTTGGTGATGTTGTCGAGATTAGGGGCCCATGGTTTAGATGACCATTTTTAGGGTATTAGAATAATGAGCATGTATGTAATCAGGCCTATGTGCTGAATCTTGTGAGCTTGCATATTGCCGACAGATTGTAATTGATTTTCATTTAGTCTATTTTTGCATTGCCTTCATCACATTGTGTTGCTTGTGTTGTGTTAACTATTGCTACATAGTTCGAACTGTTCTCTTTGAGGACCCTTCTATCGTGACTGCACCACCATCTCTCGGATTAGTGGTACAAATCCAGTAGTCAACTTTGATCTGTGGCCTATTAAAAATAGGGAACACTAAGAGGGGGGGTGAATCAGTGTTCTAAAAATCTTATTTTTAACTTGTTCTTTAAGCACTTAACAAATTTAATCAAGAAAAAGATGCAAGAACATAAAACAAACAACCACAACACCATAACACAAATATTTTGTACGTGGAAACCCTATTAGGGGAAAAACCCCAATGGGGATGAACCCACAAAATAAGTATACTTTGTTAGAAGTATAAAATGGGAATGCACATCAAAATTGATACAAAATATTATAAACAAGTTGCATATGTACAAACAAACTTTCCTATCTTACATGAACTTAAATATATCTGCAAAAATATTCTTCAATAAATTCAAATCATTGTCCCAACCTTTCTTTAGGCCTTCCAAAAGAAAGATGAAACCATTGAAGAGAAGTGCCTGCATTTCTACCATTTGAAGATCTAGGGGATCACTGGTGACCATGGTATCTTGAGCTTCTGATAAGGCATTGAACATGGTTTTTTAACTTGGGAGCAATTAGACTCCAAAGCTCACCAGCTCTACCAACAATCCTGTCTTTTTCTTGCCCCAAACTCTTGATTTTGTCAAGCAAAGCCACAACCTGGCTTACTTGATTGTCCACAAATATAGTCAAGGGGTCAAATGATTGATAAATTCCTGCCAACTACTTCTCATTCTCCTTTATCTACTTCTCAATATCTTCAACAAAGTTATAAAATGATAAACAAGATTTGTAGACACTGCCTCCTTCAAATAAGACATTTTGAATACTCTTTACACAAGTGTCTATAAAAATCCTATCATTAGCAATCATTTTCTTCAACTCACTGAATCTTTTATGATTAAACTTATTCCGGACCCTAACTTCTACTGACTTTTCTAAGGACTCAAAGTGAGTACTTACAAAATTGATTAGATACTTTAGCTGACCTATTATCCAAAATAATTAATTTTTGTTATTGTCACAAGTCTTTGCAAAGCTCCCTTTTATTTCCCTTATCAACCCGGATCTCGATCGTGACTTTTGTGTATTTCCCAACTTAATCGCCAACCTCTCTCATTTATTAACTTGGTCACAAGGTTTTGAAGTTTCAAAAGTGTTCAATCACCCGACATGTTTTCAATGACTCACAAAGGTTGGCATCTCATAATAGGGACTCATAAGGAAACTGGACTTTTGACTATCTTCCAAATTAGTGCAAATGTTATGAACTCGCCTGATTCCCCGACATCCTCGTTTTGTCACCGGATTGGATATCTCATGAAGTTTTCAAGGGACATCTCCAACTTCGAAGTTGGAGCAGTTATCGAGGATGTGACCCAAGATCGATGCAACAAACCTATTGAGGTGGCAACATGAGTGTTAACGAAGGATAAGCCATAATTAATCACCGTCGGGGATTAAATAAAGTTGTCAAGTCGATAAAAGTATTTGCCTCTTGTCATTATCGAATTTAACCTTTCTTGCCGCCATGCCATGCACAGTCCCAGGGAACAAATCAAGAAGAGAATCACAAAGTACTGTCATTAATGACAAATTAAGCAATTAAGGACACGTAAAGGTGGTGACATGTGTTACACTACTTGATATTGTCATTCTTGCAGAAGCTAATTTAATGCACCACCTTTTGAAAACTAGCTCAAGAAGCGTATGCTACCATGAGTTGTCCCTGTTTGAATGATTTTGCCTCATGATGGAAAACTGCCATTTCACAACCCTGACTTGAATTGGCCAAAAATCGAGCAGGAAGATATCATCCAACAATTATGGTCTTTTACATGGAAAAAGTGCACCGAATTCAGTGAATATAAAAAAACCATCATCCTGTTAGGGAAAATCGTGGAACAGGATGAGAACCACGAACATTGCTTACAGGAAGAGCTCACTGTAGAGAGGAATCCTAGTTGTTAGTTTTTCAGAAATGGCAAAGATGGTACTCAAAGGCAAAGGTCCCTTGATCCAACTAGATGTCGAATATTTGTAGGATGATCTTCTTCTCGACAGGAGTGACTTCATCCAGGCAACCATACTTGATGAAGATGAATTTATAGAAGTCCTTTTGGTGCTGATCAAAGAATAAATGAAAGCAGACATGATTGACCGTCAAATTGTAGGACAAAATCTAGTGCTCGACAAAGAATGTTGAATGTGGTATCTTTTATAGTTTAAAACTTTGTGGTAGGGTTCATGGAGTAATTTTGTTTGTTTGAAATGGCCATTTTCAAGACCGTTACTTTAAAAGAACCGTTTCTTGGAAACATAACAAACTTTTAAGTATAAATAGATAGATGATAGATGGAAAAGGGGGAAGGAAAATACTGAAAAAATATTGTTACATTTTGAATAGTTATCCATCTCTAAGGAGTTTTTATATCTTTATGTGAATTAATATGTCAGAACTTTGTGTTTGCTATATTCTTTCATGTTGGAAGTAAGCTTCAGATTACTACAATCTCACTCGGTATTCATTTACTTGCTATGGTTAAATGTGAATAATGTAGAAACTTTGGATTTTGCATGTTCCCTCTTCAATTTATTTACATTACATTTTAATATTTTTCGTGCAATTAATTGTGATGTGAGTAGACTGTGTGTTGCTTGCATTCTTGCTCGATAATTTAAATCTAAATTTCATCCTTCTACATATGCGAAGTGTGTATCTTTTCCTTTCTTGCTTTCTATTAAAAAGCATACCGCAAAACTTAGGAATAGATTTAGGGGGGAGTTGCACCTCTAAAATTCAGAGAAATATTGTCAGCTTAATTGGCAATCTCTCCAACTATTAGTTTCTCATTTGTCTTTCATGTTGGTCACTTTGAGTCATTCTATAATTATTTCTAGAAAGACAGATCTGTTAACCAACATGATCAAAGGGAGAATCAGATGTGTCTTTGACAAATGTGGGCATTACCTTTGTTAATCTAAGAGGATCCGATTAATACTGATAGGGGGGGTGAATCAGTATTAACAATGATTTGAAATCAGAAACTTAAACTCATAAAACTTTCACCAAGTCAAACATAGACCAACACTAGAGTTATTTACTAGTACTGATATCTATTGATAAACATCTGCTAAACTAATATATCAATACTACACATTAAGTGTTCATTAACCATGCATAAATTGAAAGTAAAGCATAACATCACATCAAAAACATTCACCACATGAACACCATGATTTTCACGTGGAAACCCAAATAGGGAAAAACCATGGTGGGAATTGGTACCCACAAGAATTTTTCACTCTTTCAAAATGCACCCTGTTAGAAGCCTAGCCCGGTTAAGATCTTACAAATATGTCATGTTAGGAGAAAAACCTGTTAGGAGTCACCCAGTTAAGGGATTTACCTTAGCCCTATTAGGAGCTTTGATCTATTAGGATCAACCTCACAAGAGCATTTAGAACTCAGATGTTGAGTCACCATGTTAGAGGATTCACAATGTGAGGCCTGTTAGGACATACCCGATTAAGGGATTTTATCTGTTGCAACTGTTAGGGAACAATAGTGAATAAGTTGTGTATAGAACTCAATTGCTTGCTTGATTAGATACAATTAAGCTCTAAGTATGCAACACTTTGACAAAACTTCTCACACTCTAGTTTGGCTTCACACACTTCTCAAAATCACCGACATGACAAACATCAACTATACTGACATAAATAACTTTTACAACTGGGTTGGCAACAAAACTCTAAGGCTTGCAACATAGATCATCACATATCTTTACAACTCATTATAGATCATCATATGGATCATTATAATCAATTACAAATCAATATCAACCATTGAGTGATCGTAACTCATCACAACAACTCAATCTGATACAAAGTCAAACCCTTAGAACACTCTACTAAGTACTTTGCATATTCCCAAGAAATTTGCTTTCCAAATGCACCAAAAAATCTTTCAAACAGTTCACGCGGTTTGTGCCATATCATCGCCAACCCATGAACTTGATGTATATCACTGTCAAACAAAAAATCACTATCGGTTATGAGAATTCTTTACTGGTCCTTAAACCTTGGCAAAAACTCAACATAAATTTCGGTTGTCACTACATGATGCGGTTTCAGTCAGATACATGTTACAATGATAAAAACTCACATTCAAAACCACAAAGCCTCAATCATCACCAATCTCCAGATACAATCAAAATATTTCCTCATTGATTGGTTAAGGTCCTAATTCCCAGTTTCTTAATTCTTTACCAGTAAGCTCTTTCTGGTAGACCAAACAGATTTAGATGATACAATACAACATAAGTAAAAATCAGTAGACATGAATAAATGTTAGTTACCATCAATGACAACACAAATAACTGATCAAATTCATCCATCATCCATCATGCAATCTCAATCTCTTCATCACAATATCATCACAAACAATCTTTTACCAGTTCAGTCATCATTCTCCATTGGCATCAGTTATGCCAATCATACCAACAATATTCCCCTTTGTCATTAATAGAAACACTAAACATCAACGTACTCAACTCATATTGCTATGATATATTCTGGACCTTCTCTGCAACTCTTCTCTTCTCTGTTGCACCTCATCTGTCAGTCATTTGCTAGTTACACTTTATCTTCATTCCTTCTCCCATGACAGATCATATTTTTTCTCCCATTACTGATCATATTTATTCTCCCCCTTTGACAATAATGCCAAAGGTGCATAAGCATCACCATTCATCAAATCTATTGTTGTTGTCTTTAATATGTCTACAAACTCATCTAAGTTGCTTCCCCTGTGGAGTAGCCTGCATCTCATCAATCCAAGGTGAAAAATAGTCATTAAGCCCACTGGATTGATGCATCTCCTGCATCCTAGTTCTTCTTATGTAGGGGTCTGACCCCTAATTTACCTCTAAGATACTCAAAGGTTGTCTTTGGCAATGGTTTAGTGAAAATGTCTTCTAGTTGCTCTTTGTTTGTCACATACTCCATTCCAACTTGTTTTTCCTGTATTGTTTCCCTTAGAAAATGATATTTTAATTCTATGTGCTTTGTTCTTGCATGTAACATAAGATTTTTTGAAATATTAATTGTACTAGTATTGTCACAGTAAATAGTTATCGGTTCAGACATATCAAATTTGAATCCTTCAAGCACATGTCTCATCCAGATTGTCTACATGCAATTCATTGATGTTGCAACATACTCTGCCTCTGCTATTGATTGAGAAATACAAGTTTGCTTCTTACTTGTCCAAGAAACCAATCTGCCTCCATGAAGAAAGGCTCCACCGATAGTGCTTTTTTAGAAAAATCTCCTTTGTAAGGATACCATAAGCCATAATCTATTGTGCCTTTCAGGTACCAGAATATCCTTTTCACTGCTACCAAGTGAGTCTCCTTGGGATCCTTTTGAAATCTAGCAACCAATCCAACATGTGTAATATCAGGTATGCTATGAACAACATAATGCAACATACCAATCATAGACATATATTCTTTCTCATCAACAGATGGTGAATCATCTTGTTTAGACAACTTACAACCTATCACCATTGGAGTATGGTGCAGGAGCACCCTTCCAGTCCCCTTCTCTTTCTTGTTTTTACTAGCACAGTTCTTTTTAGAAGCTTTTATGCATGTAATAATGAGCCATGTGCTCATAGGTCCTAGGTAGAGTCCTAGAGGGGTAAGTTGTCAAGTTTATGTTTTCTGTCAAAATGTAAGGTATGTGTGTACTGGAGGAGTTTAGGAGTGTTTGATCACCAGGTGGTGTTCTTAGGTTGGCCCAATGGGGTCTAGAAGTCTTAGATAGCAACATGTCAAAGTTGCTCAAAGCTGCTCACAATGGCATGACAACTTTTAAAAGTTGTCAAGCAATTTTTGTTGCCAAAAAGGTAAGTTCTTTAGGTTAGCGGTGGAAAAACCCTAGTTTGTGCACGTAGACTGAGGCAAGGTACTATAAGTACTCTAAAACCCTAAAATCTAGAGGTTGGAAGGACAGATATTGTACGGCTCTAACAGAAAAATAGATTGTGACTGTAGAATGTAATTACCAGTCAGTTTGACAGGAAGAAATAAGCAAGTGTACGGATTGATAAAGATCTAAACCTGTGTGTTATGTTTGACATGGTGTAAATAGTTTCATTTTCAAGCATTAGTTTAGGTTTTTAATTGTAGACTATGTGTGTTTTTGTAAACAGTTGTAAAACTGTGTTCTTCCTGCCCCGTTTTGGACAGGAATTGTGAAATGAGGTCTTGACTCCATTTCCCATTGTGGAACCTTGATGAAACCATGGAAAATGGGTGTGAAGACCCTGTATAGTAGACACAAACAAGCAGGGCCCAACAAGATGCAGGTTAACAAAATAGTAGCCCATTCCTAGGCAAGACTAGCAGAACCCAGTTAGGAATGGACGTTGTAGCAGAGGTCTTGGAGAGTAGGTTGTGTAGTTGAGTGAACATCCTTTGGAGGGAGAGAAGTGGAGTGTTGGAGGTAGCATTGGGGTGAAGGAGAGGCTTCATCCAATCCATTTAAGGTACCAGACACTCAAGAAAACCTCACTATGACTAGACAGTCCAGAAAACCCTCATTAAACCCTCAAGAACCCCAAGAACCGCCCTAAGTTTTGTACGGCCATTTGTAGGCCCAAACCCTAGGTAATATTTGAGGCATTGCCAATAGAAAAGCAGACAAATCTTGGAGTGTGGATTGTGAATGCACCATGTGGGAGAGAGAACCCTTGTGGCAGACTGTTTTGAGAGCAAAACACCAAAATAGTGAAATCGGTAGAGAGCAGAAAGACAACAACTTCTTGATTGCACTTGGAGGGTTGAAACAAGGTTAAAGACTCAACACCAATTTGCTTGGACCTTGGAAAGCATGAAACTAGCTTAAACCTTTACTAGCCATCGTATGGGAATGTTGTCTCATGAGCAGGTGAGACTGTAGCAGTAGCAAGGCAACTCATTGGTGAGTGGATTGGGCATGGTTAGGGGGTTTCCCGAGCAGAGGAAGCCCTAGAGACCCTAGGGTGTGAGAAGAACACCCGGAGATCCTAGGAGAGGATCCAGGAGCATAGACCAAGATGGTCTATCCCAACACTGTCTCATCAGATTGGTATCAGAGCAAGTAAAAGACTTGTTGGACTGTGTGTATGCCACTATATACTGGTTGATGTCATGGAAATGGGGACAAGGCAACAACAAAGTTCAATGTTAATAAGTTAGTTTCAACCATAAAAACAAAACAAAGAACTAAAAACCATTCCAAACATATCAAGAGAGATTTCAAAAAGCATGAAAGAAGTTTAACAAAATAAAAGAAAGGAGAAGAGCCTCCCTAAGATGCTTCCATGATGCCTTTTGATGCTTCTCCCTTGTTTCTCTCCTCTCCAAGTCCCAAATGAGTGTAGCTCTCATCTTTTAGCACTAGCCATGGATGCCATATGGAGATTCAAGATGGTTGAATATGATAAGCAAATACTATGCAAGAGTAGATAGTGATGCTATGAAAAAGCTCTATGCTAATGCTAGTATAACAACAATACTCTAAAATGCTTCCTTTTTGCTTGAGGAGAAGGGTTCTATTTATAGAAGAAATGGGGAAATGAAGGGTTAAGATTGAATGGTTTAATCAAGGGCCAAGTTTGAAAGTTGGGGATCCATGTGCACAATTGGCACCAATAAAATGGTGACAAGTGTCAACATAGGATTGGGTTGAGAGAAGAGGTTGGAGGCATTAAAGGCCTGAGAAGACCTCATGGTTATCTAGAAGGTAAGGGTCAAGTCTAAATTAAGATTACCCATTGGATTAAGAGTTAATCCAAGGATAAACCTTTGTGCAAATGATTAAGAGATAATCATGGTCAAAGCATTAAAGGCTTGATGAGACCTTTGGGTTGGGTAGAGGTTGAGTCAAAACAAATGTTTTAACCATGTGGGAGGGTTTGAGGTAACCATTAATGGTTATTGGAGACTTTGGGGATTAAGTGGTTGAAGGTTGAAAGCCTTCAATGGTTATCAAAGACTTTGAGCCATTTAGTGGTTGAAGGTTGGAAGCTTTCAAAGGTTATCCAAGACTTTTAGGCTTTGAGAAGTGACTCCATTTTGCTTAGGAATGTGAAAATAATTAGGGGATGGATTAAGCTAATTAGGAAGGGGTTAGAAGAATCTAGAAGGGGATTAGATTTTGCAAGTGGATTTGGTGGGTGAGGGAAAATAAGATTTTATTAAAATAAAAATTCATTTATTTCAATAAATGTGTGCAAGTTGTATTTGGATAAATATTCAAATAAATATTAATTTATTTAAATGAGAAAAAGGAAGATAAAGCATTAAAATGCTTGAAGACTTTGAGGGGAACCATTAAAGGCTTGAAGACTTTAAGGAAAACCATTAAAGTCTTAAGAAGACTATAGAAGGAAGCCATCAAGTTTGAAGACTTTAAAGCCATCAAGTTTGAATACTTTAAGGGAAACCATTAAAGGTTTCAAGTGGGTGAGGATAAATAGGATTTTAAATAAATAATTTATTTAAAATAGTTGTGCAACTTGCTTTTGTAGGAAAATACAAGTGGGTGGAGGATAAAGGTGTTTTAAATAAATTATTTATTTAAAATAATTGTGCAACTTGCTTTTGTAGGAAAATACAAGTGGGTGGAGGATAAAGGTGATTTAAATAAATGATTTATTTATTTAAATGTGAGAGGTGGGATTTTGGGGGTTTTAAATAAATATTAATTTATTTAAATGTGAGAGAAGATTTAATTAAATAAATATGATTTATTTATTTAATTAATGGTCTGAATTTGGTTAAGTGAATTAAATCAAATAAATTGAATAATTTATTTAATTAATAGGAGAATAGGGTTAAGATGAATTAATTAAATATTAATTTAATTAATTATTAATTGATGGTTAAATAATCAAATAAATATTAAATATTCATTTAATTAAGTGGACAGATTTATGTGACTACACTGGTAAATCAATAGGGGAGAGAAAAATGGTTACCAATGCAGAGCTAGCTAAGAACAGAGGGAGAAGAATAGGCTCCTTGAAATAGCTATGAATGACCTAAGGGATAAACTGCAGGAAGTAGTAGATCAGAGGATACATGAACCTTGGGATGAAGACACCAAAGGTAAAGGTGCAGAGACCTTAGACATAGATGATGTGATTCCTGAACCTGATCCCTTGCTCCATGAAGAACCTTTTGTGAAAGCTATCAAGGCTTTGAACACTAAAGCAATTGAAGGAGTGCCACATTTCAGTGGAAGAATGGATATAGACACTGTTATGGAATGGATTGAGGCCATGAAAAACCACTTTGAGTGTGAAGGAGTGACGGAGGCTCAGAAGGTCAAGGTTGCCAAATCCAGATTGAGGGGAGTAGCTCTAACATGGTGGAAATACCTGCAAGAAGAAAGGGTTAGAATGGGAAAGTTACCCATTGCAAACTGGGAAGCTATGGTAAGGAAGATTAAGGAGAACTACTTACCAGAGGATTATGAATTTCGACTTCATAAGAAGAGACAAGGATTGAAGCAGAAGGATCTTGATGTAACCTCCTACACCGAAGAGTTTCAAAAATTATGTCTTAGATCAAGGGTTCAAGAAGATGAATCTATCAAGGTGGCTAGGTACTTGAGCAGCCTAAAGTGGAGCATTCAGGAGGAGATCAGTTTGTGGACTCCTACTACTGTTCAAAAGTGCCATCAGCTTGCTGTCAAAGTAGACAAAAGGAACAAAAGGAAAGGAGACTCCAATAGCAGGGGTAAAGGCAGAGGCAGAGAACAAGTGACTCATCGAGGTGGTTACCAAAGCAAGCCAAATGAGCAAAGATCCCATGGAGAAGCTAAGTTGACTGAGCATGGAAATGAAAGCAACCTTAGGGGTAGACATACTAGAGGAAGAGGTGCACAAGGTGGTTCAAATAGGGGTAGAGGTACCGGCAGAGGTAACTCTTATTTTGCAACTATGTAGTGTTACAATTGTGGTCAATTGGGACACCCGACATATAGATGACCTGACAAGCCTACCTCAACTAATAGTGGAAAGAGGATTGCATATGCATAAGAAGACTCTTCAAGCAGTAAGACACCAGATGTGGATCAAATTGAATCAGAAGTTGGTGAGAACCTGATGTTCAATCGGATTTTGATCAGACAACCTGTTATCACTGTTTTAAAATTGGGTTCTTCTTTCCCCATAATTGGCTATGGTACTTTGAAAATATTCGAATAGGGTGTGGTCCCAAGTGCTTCAGCTTTGTTCTAAACCTAGAGGGTTTAAGGGTTTTTCAAGTTTTACTTTATCTTTTGTGTTAGATCCCCTGGTTTCTATTCTGTTGTTACTTTATTCCACTTAAGTCATGGGTCGCGGGGTCGTAGGAAGTTTCCCCCCTTGCTATTTACCTAGGCAGTTATGTTGATTATTTGAAATTTTTTTGCCTTGTTTTATTTCCTTCTAAAGTGTCGGGCCCAGTAAACGCCGATCAACTTGAGGAAAGATCCGACGGTCGGCGCTATTTCGCAAGGGTTAAGTGCTCGCCCTTTAAGGCCGCGAAATAGTGAGAATGAATATCAGCCGTCCATGTGTCATGCTGAGGAAGTAAATGATGTGGTCGTCAAAGAAGGTAGGGCCCCCCTCTGTAGTTTTCTTCTGGCGTATTAGACAACAGCACGTGGCACAAGTCACCACAGTCAGCGGGTTAAGATTAAAGTTCAAAAGTGGGCCCTAAAGATGAGTCAGTTCACAGGTGGAGATGACCTGGCAGGGACAACTCTTACAATTCATTGAGACCCCGTGGTTCCTGCTTGACGAATGAAAAATTGACAGGTCGGCTCCGAAAGTGACAAGGCGCCAGGTGTCCATGGCGTGTCCGTGGGCCCACCATCTCTGAGAGCCTTCTCAAGGGGTTAAACACCGATCGACTGCAGAGAAGATCCGACGGTCGACGCTATTTCGCAAGGGTTAAGTGCTCGCCCTTTAAGGCCGCGAAATAGCGAGAATGAATATTAGCCGTCCACGTGTCTTGATGATGACGTAGGAGATAGACCTGTTGAGATGAAAAGTGGGGCCCCCATGGTTCTTCTTCTGGCAAGTGACAAAGCGACAAATCAGCACAATGGATGACTAGATGCCAGGTGTCGGTGACGACACAGCGGGCCCACCATTCCTGAGGACCTTTTCGAAGGATTAAACAGTGATCAACTTGAAGAATGATCCAATGGCTCGCGCTATTTTGCAAGGGTGAGGTGCTCACTTCTTAAGGCTGTGAAATAGCGAGAGTTAATGAGAGCCGTCCACGTGGCATGATGATGACATGGCCAAAAGGGAAAAACATGGGCCCGCCACAGTATAAAGGGATACATTCAGCCAGTATCAAAACAGAATGTAAAGGGATTTTCTAAGCCAATGATCAGATGCCGCGTGGTATTATGTAGCCAATAGGAAGATGGGACCCAGACTAAAGACAAAGCCGTCAAAATGCAATTCACAGTGAGACACTTGCAGGAAGGCTGCGACCCGTTGGAGTTAAAATATGAATTCTCGTATGAATTCAATTTTGAAGGGACGGCCGAAGCATGTGGAATCAATGTTATAGTTAAGGCCCAGAGTACAAGCATTTGATTTCCTAACAACCAAGTATAGAGATCTTTTAAAAGGATTTTGCAGAAGAGTAACACAGAGCTATCTTTTGCAAATACAGAGAAGGTGAATCAGTTGTAGAGAGAATTCCTTCAAGCAACTATCAGGTTCTTTCTTATTTTGCAGCTATTCTTGTGTGTTGTAACAAGTGGAATTATTCTCGTATTACAGAAGTGTTTAGGAAGTGATATTCATCTAGTTGTTTTGCAAATGGCTCCTAAAAGGGAATTTTCTGGTAAAGTTGATTATTTAGAAAGAAGTGTGTGTGATGACTTTTTAGAACAGTTGACGCTGTCAACCAACCAGGCATCTAAGGCCAAAGAGTTAGTACCCAGGGCTCCCCGTCTGAAGATTGGAGAAGGATTATATGACAAGGGTAATTGGTTAAGAGACCCATGGGTTGGACTGTCTGGGTTGGGGTTATTTAGAGTCGGATTTGGGATGAGGAATTCTCCTGCTCCTCAAAATAGCATTTGGGAATTAGATGTTGGGAAATTGGTAGTCCCAGGGGTGTTCATGGATACAGATTTGTTAACCCAAATGGCATTGAATTATGATTTAGTTACAAGGTGCATCCGGGATGTAAATGGAAAAACCCTCGTGGAGATTAATGCAGAAGAGTTGAGAACAACATTTGGGCTCAGTGAGTTTACCAACTTCTTGGAACCTATAAACTTCACACAATTAGCTCAGGTGTACAGGGCACAGAGGAGTCATCTTAGAAATGGGCCTCTCAAAGAACTTTTTCTGAAAGTAGGAGGGTTAGCAGTTGTAGGGCCCAACACACAAGAGCCTTTTTCATTAAGTATGTTTACCTTGAGGGCAAAAGGGATGTATTGGGCACTTTGCCAAGTTCTAGGAGAGGATGCTGAATCGAATATGCCAAACCATTACTTGCTAATGATTGTTCAAATTTTGAATCCTTCTCTTGCTATTACATTTGATTATGCTTCTTATATTGCCGATGCTATCCATGGAGGGTTGATAGGGATAAAGAATGGAAAGGTGGATAGGCCATTTGGGTGGTATTCACTCTTGATGCACCTCTTTCTCTTCAAAGGTGGTGATTATTTCGCCAGTGGTATGGACCTGGTAAAAGAAAAGGAGGGAGAGAAGATGCCGGTACAACTATGGAGTACTGTGTTGTCATGGGACAGAGAGGATGCTAGTTTTATGAAATTTGATAAATATTTTGCATCCAAAATAAGGACTCTCCTTTGCTCTGACAACCCAAGAGTCCCCAAGGTTCTTTTGGAGTTCTTAAGACTAAAAGAATTCGCAGAGAATATCAAGATAGTTCATAACTGGGGTGATATGTACTTATATCCAGTCTCTACAGTTTTTAGAGTCTTTGGTTTCAGAGGCACCCCATTTTTGTTACCATACCAGGTCCCCCTCAAAGTGGGAATGGCTGAGATTCTCAGACAAATTGGTGACCTGCAAGAAGTAGAGTTAACAGGCAGAGGTAAAGGGACTATTTTCCCTGCAGCTATAGTAGCCCACCAATTTGTAATCACCAAGGGAGGCTGGAAATGTTTTGAGGATTTCCTCAAACCCTACCATTTGTCCACTGCAGTGTCTAGATGTGCTGATCCAGAGGACTTTTACAATGGTGTGTTCCGGAAGAAAGTAGCATGCAGAGGTAGGCCTCATCAATTCCACTTTCTGAAGACCTCATCAGGAATGAATTTGATTTAGATGAACAAGAGTTGAGGAAGGAAAAGTGGGTGGCTTACAGGAAGGCCCTGGATTTTGTGCATCAATTTGATGCTAGCTATGACCCATTGTCTAGCTTCTTCCCATTGGAAGAGAAGATAAAATTTTTGATTATTTGCTTTGAGGATGTAATGCAAACAATAAAGGAGAAGAGGGAAGTTGTAATTAAGAATAACCCTGAAAAAGCAAGAATGATTTTAGGAAAATCAGCTCCCACTAAAGCAATCCCTCCTGGTGATTACACCCTGCATAAGAAAGCAGGTTATAGTGTGCTGGTGTCTACAACAGGGGAGCCCTCTTCATCCAAAGGAAAGAGGAAGGTACAAGAAGTCATTGACATCCAGGATAGCCCAAAGAAGCAGAGGGTGGGGAAGGAAGTGAAATCAGATACACCCTTGTATTCCCCATCCCAATCCCCTCTCCACATAGGAGATGAGCAAGCAGCAACTGAATACCTCTCTCAGTTGGGCAGCTTGGGGGAGATTGCATATACATATGATGAAGAGGAAGAAGGGATGCCAGAAGAACCCACTGAAGCACAGATGGACATCACTTCAACTGAACTTAAAGGCCAGGAGTGGGATCCTGAGATAAAGAAGGCCACTAGTGCCTTTCTAGCTGATGATAGCTTTGTTATATCTGAAGCATTCATGCAATTTATCTGGAAGCAGCATATAGATAAATATAATGCTAGATGTGAAGCAAGAAAGGCAGAACAACCTAATAAAGATCCAGCCTCAGTGGAGGAAGAAATAAAATAGGAGATGATGGAAGAATTCAAAACCATCACTCCTGAACAGGGAAGGGATCTAGTAGCACAAGCTGGAGTGCTCATTTTACCAGAATGGAATATTGCTGATGCTCTGGTGCTGGATGCAGTAAGAAAGGAGACCAAACCCATGGAAGGGGCTACATTCAGTAAGGACAATGCTGTATTAGTCATGTGGTCCCTTAAAAGAAATGAGGATAAGAAAGGTAAAGATACCTCAGGGACAAGTCACATTGGTGGACTGATGATTAAAAGAGTAGAAAGTACAGGGGTAGTAGAGGCTGCTAGCACTGTGCTAGAGACTGCCAAATTTAGTGTTGCAGTGGCTGAAAAGGAAGCCAAAGAAAAGGAGGCCCTCCAGCTTAAATTGGAAACAGTTTTGAAGGCTTATGATAGTGCTAAGGAGGAGATAAGAGGCAAAGATAGCATTATTGCTAAATTGCAGAGCCAGCTAGCAGGACAACGCCAACAAGGTGAGTCTTCAACATTAATGATCACCTCTTCTCCTGCAAGACCTCCACCTACTAGCCCCATCATTGAGCTCCCACCGTCTCCTGTGCCTTCCAGCTCTCAAATGATTGAGATAACTTCCCAAGAATTGGAGAATTTAAAGCAGACTCAGGCCTATTATGCGGGGAAGTATGAGGAGAAGATAAAAGCCACAATCTCCAGTTTTGCAGACACTATAAATGCCTCACTCCTTCACAATAGTGTAGGAAAGGTCATGGAGATATGGACTGAATTAAGAAGAGATAAGGCCATTTTGACACCCATTTTTGACAGATGGAGGCCTAGGGAGCAAGATTTAGAATTCATGTGTGTTTCCTGTGATGAAGCAAGGGCCAATCCCATTATAAAATCTGCCTTTGATGTTGCTAAAGTTTTGATGCAATTGGCTGCAGATGTAGACAATGTGGACAGGAAGGTCAATTTATGCAAAAAGGAATACACTGATCAGGTTTTTGAGTTGCTCCCAGGAATTTTTGCCAATCTAGATCAACTGAAAGATAAGCAGATATGGCTCAATGAGATGGATGCCAAGTTGTCAGCAAGGGTCAAAGGAATCATTGATCTGGATGATACCTCTTTCTTTGTTATAACCATACAGGAAATAGAAAGAATTAAATCACACTATAGTTTTCTTAACTCAGAAGTCAACAAACTGAGGAATTCTTGGAAAAGGTTGACTAAAGTTAAGAATCATGTGATTAGTTTTGTATGGCCGACAGAGGAGACATATAGTGAGTGGGGAGTTAAATATTCCACTCGAGATCCGGAGCAGTTGGAGAGCACTCCTGAAGAGCCAGAAGAGGTTGCAACTGAACAACCCGTTGAACAGACTGCTGGGGAATCTGAAAAGAGCACATAACTGATTCACGCAGAAATTGTAATCTCTTCAATTTTTGAAATAATTGTAACAAACTTTCCTCGAGAAGTCCGAAGCTTTGTGCATCCATATTGTTATAAATGGATACTAGGACTAGAGAGAAAGGGATCACAAAAATTTTGTAAGAAAACGCTGCAGAAATATTATCTGAGCTTTTCCAAAGTTTAATGGAGAATCAGACTTTTGTAAAATCTTTTCAAATGAATATCAATATATAGGCCATCAGTTTTGAGTGAAGCTCTGTGTCGTCTTCAAACTTGTCCTTAAGTTTATTTACTATTTTCATTCTGAATAATCTAGGATTTTCTGTTTGATTGAAATTGTAAGGCAATCTCAGTATGGGTGTTTTTAGCTTTTCTCTTTAGGAGGGAAATTAAATATGCATGATCATTCTTACCAGTAAATACTTTGGGAGAAACTTTGAATTTTGAGGACCATAGTTTAGTTTGAAGTGATTGAATTCTTGTTGGTGTTAGGTATTTGCAAGGATTAATGGAAACCAAGTTGATGGGAAGTATAGAGATATTTTGTTTCAGGAGTTTTATTTGAGTTTGAGTGACTCTGTAGCCTTGGATAAAGCACTGGTACTAATCGAAGCTGTTTATTGCATGCTTTGTTGATCAAATATGCTGAAGTGGAGTATTGTTTCATTCTTTGTTTTCAGTTGTTTTCAAGGTGGATAAACCCACTGGTTTTCTGGGCTGGTTTGCTATGGGTTTGTTGCTTAAGAGTGTGAAGTTAATTCACAAAGGGTATACCCACCTGGGCTCAAAGAAAAGCCCGAAGTGTAGAAGGTCTAACCAAACCTTGTCATATGTTGTCTCTAGAATCCCTTTATCCTTGATGTCTTCTCGGCACCCATTTTAGATTGTATTGTTAAGGGCATTGAAGGGGAATCAGATTTTGAGAACAACACAACCAATCAAGGAGGAACCCAAACATAGAAGAGCATTGTTTAGGGTAAGGTGCAAGATTCTTGGCAAAGTGTGCAAGGTGATAGTTGATACTGGCTCAACTGACAACATCATCTCTGAAGAGGCAGTTAGGAAGTTAAAACTCACAAGAATACCCCACACCAATCCTTACAAGGTAACTTGTTAAACAAAGGACAGAGTGTGTTAGTCAATGAGTAGACTTGGGTAGAGTTTTCTATTGGAGGGTTTAGAGAAAAAATCCTTTGTGATGTGCTACCTATGGATGCATGTCATCTACTGTTAGGAAGACCCTAGCAGTTTGACAGGAAGGTAGTCTATGATGGAGAGGAGAACTCCATGTCCTTTAAGAAGGACATCAAGACTTACAAAAATCAGTCTTTAACCGAGGATGAAGAGGGCACTTCAAAAACACCTAGTGTTTTGGTAGCTACTGGTAAAGAGTTCATTAACCTTCTACATGAGGAGGATATGGTCAAGTGTGCTATCTTTGTGAAGCCAAAGAAGGAAGAAGATAAGCTACAGACCGAAGTACCCAAGGAGGTGCAACACTTGTTGCATGAGTATAAGGACATTGTAAGTGATGGAGCACCTGCCACACTCCCACCTAGAAGGACAATCAACCATCAAATAGACTTTGTCCTGAGTGCATCCTTACCAAACAAGGCAGCCTATAAGCTCACCCCTGATTAGAATAAGGAGGTAGCAAGGCAAGTGCAAGAGCTGCTAGAACAAGGACTGATTAAGAAAAGCATCAGCCCATGTGCAGTCTCGGTGGTGTTGGCTTCCAAAAAAGGAGGTAAGTGGAGACTTTGCACTGACTCAAGAGAAATCAATAGGATAACCATTAGATATAGGTTTCCTATTCCTAAAATAGAGGATTTAATGGATTGTTTAGGAGGGGCTATGTATTTTACCAAGCTAGACCTTAAAAGTGGTTATCACCAGATAAGAATCAAGGAGGGTGATGAGTGGAAAACCGCTTTCAAAACCACAGATGGATTGTATGAGTGGCTTGTGATGCCATTTGGGCTTACTAATGCTCCAAGCACCTTTATGAGATTGATGAATGAACTGTTAAAAGACTTCACAAGCAGATTTGTGGTAGTGTATCTAGATGATATACTCATCTATAGCAGCACTAAGGAAGAGCATCTTGAGCATTTGAGATCAGTTCTAGAGAGGTTGAATGAGGAGAAGCTATCTATCAACCTAGAGAAGTGTGAATTCTTGAAGCAAGAGCTAGTATACCTAGGATTTGTGGTCTCCAAAGGAACCTTGAAGATGGATCCAAGCAAAGTGGAGGCAATCATGAATTGGCCTACACCTAAAATAGGAACTGAGGTAAGAAGTTTTCATGGATTAGCACAGTTTTATAGGAAATTTATGAGAAATTTCAATGGTATATGTGCACCAGTCCTTGACACCATTAAGGGAGGTCCTAAAACTAAGTTTATATGGACTGAGCAAGCAAACAAAGCATTCCAATTGTTGAAACAGGAAATAGCCACAAAGCCCATCCTTGTCCTACCTTCATTTGATAAGTTATTCACCTTGGAGTGTGATGCAAGTGGTATTGCTGTAGGTGGTGTAATCAGCCAAGAGGGAAGACCTGTAGCATTTTTCAGTGAGAAACTGAATGAAGCAAAGAAGAGGTATTCAACTTATGACTTAGACTTGTATGCATTAGTGCAGTCTCTTAATAAATTGAGACATTACCTACTTCCAAAAGAGTTTGTAGTATTCACAGACAATCAGGCATTGAGTTACATAAATACTCAAGAAAAGCTAAGCAATAGGCATCTAAAATGGATGGAATATCTCCAATCCTTCACCTTCACTATTAAGCATAAGAAAGGGCAACTTAATAGGGTGGCAGATGCATTGAGCAGAAAATTGTTAACAGTCCAAGAATTATAGCTGCAGAGCATTGGCATAGAAGGTTTCAAAGATCTCTATGAGGGAGATGAAGACTTTGCAACAGCCTATAAGATTTGCAGTGAATTTGAGAACCATTTCCATGGTGAGTATGCAGATTACACTCTCCAAAATGGTCTTTTATTCAAGGGTAATCAGTTGTGTGTACCTAGAGGATCAATGAGGGAGAACCTCATCCAAGAGAAGCATAATGGTAGTATGAGTGGACATTTTGGGGTTAATAAGACCCTAGACTTAGTGCAGAGGTTCTACTATTGGCCAAAGTTGCCAAGAGATGTGAAAAGATATGTAGAACAATGTGGTGTATGCCAAAGAGCCAAAGGTGGATCAAGCAATGTTGGTTTGTATCAGCCATTACTAGTTCCCAACAGACCTTGGGAATGCATAAGCATGGACTTCGTGGTTGGACTTCCTAAGAACAAAACAGGTATGGACAACATCTATGTGGTAGTAGATAGATTTTCCAAAATGAGTCATTTTATTCCATGTAAGACTACACATGATGCAAGCTATGTTGCTCATCTCTTCTTCAAAGAGATTGTTAGGATTCATGGACTCCCTTTAAGCATTGTTTCAGACAAGGACAACAAATTCATGGGTCATTTTTGGAAGACACTATGGAGGAGACTAGGAACCAACCTATCATTTAGCTCAGCCTACCATCCACAAATAGATGGGCAGACTGAAGTCATCAATAGAGTGCTAGGTAACTTGTTGAGGTGTTTGACCAAAGAGTATGGCCAAACATGGGATTTGATCATTTCTCAAGCAGAGTATGCATATAATGATAGTGTTAATAGAACCACTGGTAAAAGCCCTTTTGAGGTTGTCTATGGTAGACATCCAAGAGGAGTGTGTGAGTTGAGAGACCTTGGTAGTTTGTAAATGCAGAGTGGACAGGCAGAAGACTTCACTCAAACCATCAAGGAAGTTCAGGAGCAGGTTAAGAAGGCCATCCTTGAATCCACCCTCAAACTGAAAGCCAAAGTGGATGAGAAAAGAAGGGAAGTTCAGTTTAGAGTGGGTGATTATGTAATGGTTCACTTGAGCAAAGCTAGGATGGAAGGAGGAAAGCCTACCAAACTGCAGATGCGAAGAGTGGGACCTTGCAGAATCCTATCACAGTATGGTAAGAATGCCTATAGAGTTGACTTGCCAGCAGAGTTGGCCATTTCACCAGTCTGTAATGTAGCAGACCTGACCTTGTATAAGGGTGAAATAGCAGAACAGACTGAGAACCAAGCTAAGGTATTGCAGGATATTGATGTTAATGTTTTACCACAGGTACAAAAGCCTAAAGCAGAGTAGATTTTAGAATCAAGAGTCAAGAAATCTAGTAGACACTAGGTATATATGGAACATCTAGTGAAATGGGCAGATCAACCAATATCTAAAGCAACATGGGTGGAAGTGAGCAGATTCAAGGCACTGGGAATAGACCCAACTCTCTTATCACCTTCTTCTTCTTAAATGCTGTGCAGAGGTGGAGCATGGTGCAGGAGCACCCTTCCAGTCCCCTTCTCTTTCTTGTTTTTACTAGCACAGTTCTTTTTAGAAGCTTTTATGCATGTAATAATGAGCCATGTGCTCATAGGTCCTAGGTAGAGTCCTAGAAGGGTAATTTGTCAAGTTTATGTTTTCTGTTATGTTTTCTGTCAAAATGTAAGGTATGTGTGTACTGGAGGAGTTTAGGAGTGTTTGATCACCAGGTGGTGTTCTTAGGTTGGCCCAATGGGGTCTAGAAGTCTTAGATAGCAACATGTCAAAGTTGCTCAAAGCTGCTCACAATGGCATGACAACTTTTAAAAGTTGTCAAGCAATTTTTGTTGCCAAAAAGGTAAGTTCTTTAGGTTAGCGGTGGAAAAACCCTAGTTTGTGCATGTAGACCAAGGAAAGGTACTATAAGTACTCTAAAACCCTAAAATCTAGAGGTTGGAAGGACATATATTGTACGACTCTAATAGAAAAACAGACTGTGAATATAGAATGTAATTACCAGTCAGTTTGACAGGAAGAAATAAGCAAGTGTACAGATTGATAAAGATCCAAACCTATGTGTTATGTTTGACATGGTGTAAATAGTTTCATTTTCAAGCATTAGTTTAGATTTTTAATTACAGACTGTGTGTGTTTTTGTAAACAGTTGTAAAACTGTGTTCTTCCTGCCCCGTTTTGGACAGGAATTGTGAAATGAGGTCTTGACTCCATTTCCCATTGTGGAACCCTAATGAAACCATGGGAAATGGGTGTGGAGACCTTGTACAGTAGACACAAACAAGCAGGGTCTAGCAAGATGCAGGTTAACAAAATAGCAGTGCATTCCTAGGCGAGACTAGTAGAACCCGGTTAGGAATGGACATTGTAGCAGAGGTCTTGGAGAGCAGGTTGTGTAGTTGAGTGAACATCCTTTGGAGGGAGAGCAGAGGAGTGTTGGAGGTAGCATTGGGGTGAAGGAGAGGCTTCATCCAATCCATTTAAGGTAGCAGACACTCAACAAAACCTCACTGTGACCAGACAGTCCAGAAAACCCTCATTAAACCCTCAAGAACCCCAAGAACTGCCCTAAGTTTTGTATGGCCATTTGCAGGCCCAGACCCTAGGTAATCTTTGAGGCATTTCCAATAGAAAAGAAGACAAATCTTGGAGTGTGGATTGTGAATGCACCATGTGGGAGAGAGAACCCTTGTGGCAGACTATTTTGAGAGCAAAACACCAAAACAGTGAAATCAGTAGAGAGCAGAAAGACAACAACTTCTTGATTGCACTTGAAGGGTTGAAACAAAGTTAAAGACTCAACACCAATTTGCTTGGACCTTGGAAAGCATGAAACTAGCCTTAAACCTTTACTAGCCATAGTAGGGGAATGTTGTCTCATGAGCAGGTGAGACTGTAGCAGCAGCAAGGCAACTCATTGGTGAGTGGATTGGGCATGGTCAGGGGGTTTCCCGAGCAGAGGAAGCCCTAGAGACCCTAGGGTGTGAGAAGAACACCTGAAGATCCCAGGAGAGGATCTAGGAGCATAGACCAAGCTGGTCTATCCCAACACCATCTCATCAGAGTACCAACCGATTTACAATCCTCCATGCCAAATGTTTTCAACACCTCTTTAACATACTTACTTTGACAGATAAATATTACACCATCCAATTGCTGGACTTGCAACTCAATGAAAAATTTAATTTCACCAATAAGAGACATCTCAAATTCTTTCTTCATCTCCTCAGCAAAATCCATGCATAAATCATCATTACAACCAAATATTATGTCATCCACAAATACTTCAACTATTAATACTTTATCTCCATCAGTCCTTAGATATATGTTACTATCCTCACTGGTACACTGGAATCCTATCTTGATCAGGAGTGCATGCAATCTTTCAAACCACATTCTCGGTGCTTGCTTCAATTCATACAGTGCCTTATCTTTATCCATAGACAAAACAAATCCATTTGGTTGTTCTATGTACACTTCTTCCTCAAGGATGCCATTAAGAAAAGCTGATTTAACATCCATTTGATAGACTTTAAATCCTTTAAATGCAATATAAGCAAGTAATATTCTTACTATTGGCATTTTCATGAAGATTGCATTGATGAACTATTGTGTTGTCATTGATGTCAATTATAACTGGTAGTGATGCAGTAATGCAACCGGTAGTTGAGCTAGTGAAGGAAGGTATTACTATTGAAGCAGTGAGATCAACCGGTAACCCTACCTACTGATATGTCGAACCCTAACCGATGGAGCTTGGTGAATCGGTTGTGTTGATCTATGATCAAATGATGATCGGAGATGATTATGCCACGTATACATGATGCACACGATGAGTTTCAAAGTGGTTTTGGCATGTAGAGATAACTATTTTATCTTGGGAATGAGTGAGTTCATTGCATGAAGTGGAAACTGCGTGATGAGTTACAGGATCCAATGTGAGGTGATCCAGGAGTAGTCAAGTTTATCGTGTACAATGTGCAGATGATTGCTATGTAATCTAGCAGTCATGTTTGAACTGATTTATTTGTAATCTATATGAGATCTTAGGTTTTGTGATGTGTTACCAACCTATTGTTTTTCTTATAAGGTCGGTGAGTTGTTTTGTTGTGGTGTTGGCAATTTTGGTTAAGTGTCAGTGTGATTGATTGCCGAACCAGAAGGAGTATCTACAGAATGTTTGAAGGCAGATAGGAGCATGAAAATGATCTGATGAAGCAAAGTAGTTCTATTACCATATCAGCAAAACCCAATTGTTCTCTATCAATTATAATAGTTAAATCCCTTAACTAGGTAAGCTTTAACAGGCTTGGTGTTTTCTAAATCCTCTAACTAGGTGATCCATAATTCATATGGTGTTTTGTTGTTACCTTTTTTGACAAGTACCCGGTTCAAAGTATAAACAACAATGCTAACTGCTTCTCTCCAAAACATCTTCGATACTTCACCCTGAACCATCATGGTTCTAGCAGCTTCAATAACTATTCTATTCATTCTCTTTGCTATCCCATTCTGTTGTGGAGTTCTAGGAGCTGGCATATGTCTCTTAATTCCATGTTCATCACAGAACTTCACAAACTCATTAGAAGTAAATTCAGCTCCCTGGTTAGATCTCAAACATTTTAGATTCTTCCCGATATCTTTCCCAACTAAAGTTTTAAATGCTTTAAGTTTACTAAATGCCTCAGACTTTTCTCTCATAAAAGTTACCCACATCATCTTGGAAAAATCATTAGTAAGATCATAAAATACTTATCACCAAAATATCTCTTAGTCCTCATAGGACCACAAAGATCAGTATGAACCAAATCAAGAATATTCTCTGAAGAGAAAGACTTACTCTTAAAAGATACAGTGGTCATATTACCCATCTGACATTCCTTCCATAACACATTGTCCGGTTTCACAAGATAGGGAAAACCTCTCACAATACTTGACTTACTAACTTTAATCAAATTATCAAAATTCACATGACAAAATCTCTTGTGCCACCAACTATATTCAATCTTTGCCACCAAACAATCATTTACATTAGTATTAAGATGAAATAGATTACCTCTAGTCTACTTTCCAGTAGCAATCAATTATCCATTGTTGCCAAGAATCCTACACACTTCACTTTTGAATTCAAGCAGAGATCCCTTATAATTAAGCTATCCAACACTCAAGAGGTTATGTTTTAGTCCATCAACCCAAAAGACATCATCTACATTACTCTTCCTATAGTCACGTAAATCCATCCATTTTAATTAAATGAATATTTGCTATTTATTTGATTAAAAACCCACTCGCCATCAGTTAATTAAATTAACATTTAATTAATTATTCTTCAAACATTCTCCTATTAATTAAATAAATTATTTAATTTATTTTAATTAATTCATTAAACCAAATTCATAATCAATTAAATGAATACATCTTATCTATTCAATTTAATCCCCTTTCCTCTTTTAAATAAATTAAATAAAACATTTATTTAAATCATTAAATCCCCCCCACTTGCATTCTCTTAAAAATGCAACTTGCACCTATTTGTTGAAATAAATGAATTTTATTTTAATAAAAATCCTATGTTCTCTCACCCACCAAACCCACTTGCAATCCTAATCCCCTTCTAGATTCTTCTAAACCCATTCCTAATTAGCCTAATTCATCCCCTCATTAAAGTCACATTCCTAGGCAACTTGGAGTCACTTCTCAAAGACTCCAAAGTCTTTGAAAAGCATTTAATTCTTTATGTGTTCAACAAGCTAACCTTTAAAGTCTTCCAAACCACTAATGGCTCTTACATGACCATTTATGGTCAAATCCACTTGCACGCATGGTTAGGGACTTTGACCCCTAACTCAACCCTCATGTGACCCATGTGTCTTCTCAAGCATTTATTGCTTTGACCATGGTTATCCTCACTAACACTTGCACAAGAGTTTATCCATTGGATAAAAGCATTATTCTTTGAATAATGAATTTATTCATTCAACTCAACATTAACCTTACCTCCCAAGTTAACCCTCAGGTCATGTCAAACATTTAATGCTTCTTCCCTCTCCTCTCAACCCATCTCATGTTGACATTTGTCATCCTGGGATTGGATTGAAAGTCCTCACATAGATCATAAACCATTCAATCTGACTCTTGTTGAGATTACTCAATCTCCACCATCTATTGCTCCATTTTTCCTATAAATAGAGCCCATTTCTTCATAATCCAGATCCTGAAAACTTGTATGGATTTAACTTATAGCCAATTTTAGAGAAGAGCATTTAGCATAAATCAGTAATATATTGTCATTTTGGATTAAAATAAATCTTAGTTCATTTCATAACATATCATAACTAGTTTGTTTTACATTTGCATACCATAGTTAAAGCATTTCAATATTGAATCTCCATAAGACATCCATAGTGCAAAAAGCTGCTAAGAGCTACACTAATTTGGAACTTGGAGAGGAGAGGAACAAGGGAGGAGGAGCTACAAGCATGGTGGAAGGCATTTGGAGATGTCTTCTTGCATTTATTTTCATAGTTAAATGCTTCATTATGTTTTTAGTGTCTCTCTTGGTATGCCTGTTTAGATTAGTCTTTGGTTGATTAAAACTAACATTTCTCTTTGTTTCTTGTGCTTCTTATGTGTTATATGACCACATGTTCTTGTCTAACAATCTCCCATTTTTCAAAGCATCATTTGGTGAACCTGACGTGAATCGAAGAGAAACCTTCTTAAACTACTAATTTTTTTTTGACTGTTTTAATTGACACACAAGTCGTGCTTTGGCGCTTTTGTTCATGTTTTAGTGCTATTGTTTCCTCAATAGAATTATTGTCCCAAAATTAGCGCTTTTGTTTATAGTATAGCGCTATTGAGCCTTAAGTAGCACTTTTGTTCCAATATTAGCGCTTTTGGCTCTTTGTGTAATAATTTAGTTTAGCGCTTTTGTACTTTCTGTTGCACTTTTGTGTTAAATAGCACTTCTGTTCTCACACAGAGTAATACTATTTTAATAGAGCGTTGTAAAAAATACCTTGTAACCGAAAAATTAAAACTTTTTAGGCTTGTAGAGGCCCACCATAAATGCGGATTTTATTGAATTTTTGTTTCTTGTGCAGGTTTGAACTAACCCATTTTATTTCTTAAGATTTTAGAAATTCACTTTTCTTTTTTTTTTATTGCAAGTTAAAATCAACTCAAATTTCATTTGGTGCTTTAAAACTCACAACAAACTTTGATTTTCTTGCAAGTTAGGGAACTCAAATTTTATTTTGGTGTTTAAAACTCAACAAGACAAAATTTTGACTTTCTTGCATCAACTCAAGCTAAAATTCACAATCCACACTTTGTTTTGGGCAAATAAAAAGAACAATCAGCTTGTTTTTTTTTTCAAAGCAATTTACTTCAAGCAAACATGTTTTTCATTCAGTTGACCAGGATTTCATTTTCCTAGTTTACTCAACATATTGCCTTTAAAGGATAAATAGAAAAACCATGATTGTTGGAGCAACATCTCCAAATAGTTAGATCACCATTGCAATGACAAGTTAAAAAGAACAAGTGTCTTTTATGTTTGGTACACTTGTGCAAAAAGTTTGTCGAGTGGTCCTACTTCTAACACACACTATCCTCTCCCTTGGCTTTCGTGGTCTTAGGTGTAAGAGAAAAGTGTTAGTAACACTCAAAGTTTATCTTTTTAAGAGAGGCCTGTCAAGAGACACATTAATCTTGGGAACGACCTCGTGCGGTAAATCCTTCAAGCCGCTATAGAAATCAGGTGTGAGCGAAAACTGTAGCCTTGGGTATAGTTGTTCCTACAGTGTAACTTTTTGAAAGGACAAATGGGCCCCACCACAAGCTACAAGGTTCTTAAGTGAGTCACTGCAAAATGAACTTATGTCCAAAGACATCAAAAATTACTAAACACCTTTATGTAGTAGCCCACCCATTCTATTGGTTGAGGATATTTGTGATAAATTCAGTGCAAGAGCATAGAAGGTTTTGCTCCCAAGATACTCATCATACATATTTCCTTGAGTAGAAACATAGCTTTTTGAAAGGTTACTTGTAGCTTGATAAAAATGGTGACTCCCCCATCATAGAGATCATCTATTTGTTATGCTCGTGCAAGACTTAGTATATCACATCCTTACCTGCCATGACAGGATTCATAAGGTATGTAGTACCAAAGTTGAAGAAACATCAAGATGTGGGCTGAAATTATTGCAACTAGCCATTTGACCTTAGGGATACAGAGTGTTTGAAGTGTCTTCATTTTGTGTCAAGACCAGTGATAAACTGAACCGACTTCAGGCTTTTTGTGAAAACATACTCAAAAAAATTTGGAACGAAAGGGTCATAAAAGTCCAAAGATTGGGTTGATCTAGATCCACACTTGTGCCTTTTGAGGCAACATTATTGTGTTTGTGTGCTTGCTTTGTTTTCTTGTCAAAGAAAAATAAAAAATCCAATTCCAAAACAAGTATTCATCCAACACAAAATTTTCAAAACATTTTCAAAATACCAACAAAGATAAAAAACAAAGTGCAAAAACAAAGTATCAAACTATATGAACATTCTTCACATGTTGAGAAAGAAGAATCTTAATCAACATATCAGATTGAAGAAAAGACCATTGAGCTCAAAGGATTTCATCAAAAGAAGGAAATTCTTCTGTCTTAATAGACAAATCTTTGTCTCACATAGAACCTTCTTACGTCACATGCATCTATATCTTCAAGGAAAATCAAACGAGTTTGACCAAGAGTCATTAAACCGAAGAGCTTTTACTCAATATAGAGCTTTGAGTTATCATAAAAACAAGGGAGGCAAAATCAATCCCGCTTTCTTTCCAGACATTTGTATCACATATAACTCAGCTAGGGAAGAACCACTAACCCCCAAAAGAGAAGAGGAAGATTTTGTTCCTTTTGTGACATAAAGTTTCTATTGTAGTTAACATTTCATCCATTATCATATTCACACCTCATCAAATCCATTCCAACTCTCAAAACATCCAGAGGTTTTTGTCCTAAGTTCTCTTTCGATATTGCTTGAATCAAATACAACACATCACTTTTTAGAGTGTCTCTACATCTAGGATAAACTCATCCTAAGAGGCATTTCTACGCATGTTAAAACTAGTCCGAGTGAATCCTCTCATTACTAGGTAGTTGAGTTTGTAACACATCTCAGATCTCTCTAAACCTTATCACATAAAATATTGTGAACAAAGCACAACAAGAAATTCAAGGAAGGACTTTGGTAACATCTACCTTTAGTACTAGAGATCCGTATGCAAAACACTTCACCAAACATTAATATTTCATTCCATCACCAACTCATCATCATTTTCACCAAACTTCAACAAAAACTTGTAAACAAAATGGCTCAAACTAGATCAAGGTCTAGACAACTAGAAATTGAAGAGGAAGAGGAGGAAAATCTCAATCAATTCCAAGAAGCTCTTGGAGGAAACACAAATGATGAAAATCCAAGTACTCCTACTCCTACAACAATAGAAAGGGCACAACACAACCCTCTCTTTAATCCACTTTTTGACGAAATACTCAGGAGCAATGTTGATGCTCACTTTTTAAGACTTGCCCAAGAGGGAGCCAAACTACCCTCTGATTTTGATATTGCACAACTAAGGCAAGCATCAGAATGCCAAAGTCGTAATGAGGATGAAAGAGGTCGAGATCACATTAGATACAACGTTCATCAAGGAAATCTCCCACCTCCTTCTCCTCCAAATGACATAGACATGTTGCGGCAACACGTTAAGAATTTAGCCCAATAACTCCATAGTGGTGTGAAAACAAACCAGTTTTCACTTAATGATATTTGTCCCTATCCCTTTGATAGGAATCTACATATGCCACCTTTTCCACTAGGGTTTGAAACACCTAAGTTTGAAAAGTATCGAGGAAAAGGAGACCCTCATGATCATGTTAGATAATTTCATTCAACATGCTTAGAAGTGGCATATGAGGACACATACCTAATTCGACTCTTTCCCCAAAGTTTGGCAGGGACAACCACGCAATGGTTTTCCCGACTAACAGACAACATTAGGACATTCGAAGAATTGGTCCAGAAATTCATTGCACATTACTCACATAACATTGAACGTGATATCACCATGGTGATCTATGTAACACTAAGCAAAAACCAGGGGAGCTATTTTCAGCTTTCCTGCAACGATGGCAGCAAATGTCTAGTAGACGTTCCCTTCAGCTACCTGAAAGAGAACTAGTGGAAATATTTATTTCCAACTTGAACGAAGAAATGAAAGGTACAGAGTCTTTCAATGACATGATCGCACAGGGTTTAAAATGTGAAAAGGCCCTCATCAAAAAGGGGCTTATCAAAATATACAATGAACCCAAAGATGCGCCTCACCCGCGATTCAATAGTGATAAACCTAACTTCTAGGATAAAAAAAAGAACATCGCCAATGATGGGGTTGTAGATGCAAGAACTATTAAAAGTGCACAACCTGTGGTCCGCTTTGCAGGGCAAAACCCCCCTGCTAAGACCAACATGGTTCCTCCCCCACCAAATCAAGGATGCAATGTACCGCAAGAAGAACCAAGACAATGCCAGCAAAATTATAAACAAAAATGAACGTACACTCCCTTAGGGGAACCTATTGAAACAGTGTTATGTCAGTTGGTCTCTTCAAATCTAGTGACTTTATCAAAAACATCCAATTACAAACCTCAGGTCAAACCTTCATGGTGGAGGGATAATGAACATTGTGAATTTCATCAAGGGAAAGGGCATAAAACAAGCAATTGTCATAGATTAAAAGATCTTATTCAAGATCTCATTGGCTGAGGCAAGATTGAAATTGAAGGACATGACCCAAAAACTACAAACAATGATCATCTTATGTTTAAAAATCAACTTCCATCACAAGATCAAAGGGTCCTTCCATTTCAAGGCGAAACACATATACCACTGATTATACACAAGCTGCTTATAATTACACTATAAACCACCTATATGATGCCAATGAACAAATTGCAACCATTACCATAAAAAATCCAAACTCTACTTGCAATGTTGTTATGCGTCGCAACAAGATCACCATCCAAGTATCTCCACAAGTCACACCTTCCATCCCAAAGCAGTATAACCTTGTGGAACAGTTAGATAAGACGCCTGTACTTATCTCCATCTTAGAGCTTTTGCACCTATCCCCATCTCATAAAATAGTCTTGGATCAAGCTCTCCAATAGGCATCGGTCCCTGCGAATCTAAGTACAGATCAATTCCAAGCTATGGTTGGAAATCTGAGGTCATCACCATGTCTCACTTTCTCTGAAAGTGACAATACATCCTTCCAGCAACCTCATAACGCCTCACTACATATTGAAGGATTTATCAACCAACATCGAATCAAGCAAGTCTTGATCGATAATGGAGCAAGCCTAAATATCTGTACACTAAATTGGTCACATCATTGGGGTATGCAGTTGAATCAGTGGATCCCCACAAAAAGATAACCATAAAAGCTTATGATGATGCAGAGTGTTCATCCAAAGGAGCAGTTGTGATACCAATCCGAGTGGGGCCAGTAGTGAAGCACACCATATGTCAAGTTCTGGACCTTCCTCTACCATATAATTTTTTGTTAGGAAGACCTTGGATACACGCCATGCAAGCCATTCCATCCACCTACCACCAGTGTATCAAGTTTCCTCATAATGGAGTAGAAATTACAATCATGGGGGATGCAAATCCATTTGCATATTGTAACAATATCAACCATCAACCAAAGATTACCATTCCTAACAACAGAGAAGCCACCTCATCCACCTCATACATTAGTCCAGCCTCTATTTCCAGTTTAAAAACCACTATACCCAAGCAAGAGAAGCTCAAGATGAAAATGGCAGAGGAAGGTCCTGGAGAGTACAATCTAAGCCAACTCTTTTGTGTTGGACAAATCCCCACTTCTCCTAGAACTCATGGTAAACCTCAATGGTTACTTCAAACACCACTGGTCAAGTCAGCATGCACTTTAATGCCTTTCATCCTTGGAAAGAGTCAAGAAGAAGAGACTAGAGATGAAGACTTAGCATAATGGATCTATAAAGATCCCATCACCATGAACATCCCACAAGCTAAGCTTCCCACATATCAATATGGAAAAGGCCTTCTCATTATGCAAAGAATGGGTTATGATGGTCAGAGTGCTTTGGGACCTTGCAAGCAAGGATGACATGAGCCGTTACAGCCAGAATTGAAGCCCAAAGATAACACTGGCTTAGGCTTTGAAAAGGAGATTCTTCCTAAACTCAGATTCAAAGGGAAACCCAACAAACCTCTATATCAACCAACTACAAACATAGATAGGTCACCTTTGATTATATCAGCAACACCTAGAACCACACCAATTACTCCAAAATGGGTGAACATCCCAGCAATAAAATCCATAGCACCAACCATCCCACCAATCAAACCAACAAATCCATCAACAACAACAACCGCATTAACAACACCATTAGTAGTATCAGAACCCCCAGTAGTATCGACAACACTGGCAATTCCAACAGAAGCAGTAGATTCAATAACACCAATACTACCTATATCGGATTCACTAATCCCCATAATCCTTCTTGTAGCATTGACCATTTCATCTACAATGGTACATCAACTGATCACACGTGCAATGTTTAACTCAAAGGATATCCCGGTATGGTATAGTAATCAGATACTGGATAGTGAATCAGAGACCAACTCCCATGAGTAGGAATTTGATTCAGTACATCTAAATACTTTAGATGAGGAAGACACATCACCCCCTCCACCTCACAAAGAAATCCCTGTTTATAGAGAAGTGCAGATTAAAACCTTTTGGGTTCCTGAACTGGAAACATCTTCCACAGACCCTACATCACATCCTATGCCTGATTCTGATAGGGAGAGTACCATCAATGACCTTTACCACAATGTCTTAACCCTCACTGACATGTCTTATGAGCTTAACCTAATCAATGAGGTAATGCCCATTATCCACCCCGAACTCATCAAATGGAACCAATCTAATCCCCCATGCCTTGACCAATTCCAAAATGATGAGGCAATCATTGAATTTTTTGAACTATGGGATAACATACCAAGTGGGGATCACAAAGCTAGATTTTCCATTCAACTTAATAGCACATCATACTTTGGGGTAGATGCCAAACCTTTCAATTGCAAAAATATAATCATAAAACATGGATCCTCCATTGAAAATCACACTGTGGCACTGTTTGATCCCACAAAACTAAAAAGAAAGAGCGTATCCAATGGTGAAAACCTCTCTAAGGCTCCTGAGGATGAAAGGTTTGACATTCTCCCCTCTAGTACACATCATGATCGATCAACAATCCTTATTGAAGAAACAAAAGAAGACAATGTGGGGACTCCTAAAACTCCTCACCACATACATCTAGCATCTCTTTTAACTCCAGAGGAACAACCTAAGTTTGTTGAATTCTTCCAGAAGCGTTAGATCAATTTTGCATGGTCATATGCAGACATGCTTGGTCTTGATCCCAATTTAGTCATGCATCATCTCGCCGTAGCAGAAGGAGCCAAGACTACCAAGAAGAAACTTCACAAGATGCATCCCTAGATTGCAGTACTAGTCAAAGCAAAACTTAAGAAACTCCTGGATGTTGGTTTTATTAGACCAATTGACTATGGAGATTGGATATCCAACATTGTGCCTGTCGGCAAACCAAATGGGGGCATTCGTATTTGTACTGAATTCAGAGATTTGAACAAGGCATGTCCTAAAGATGACTTCCCCCTACCAAACATCGACATAATCGTAGACCTAGCAATAGGACATGCCGTGCTTTCTCTCATGGATGGCTTTTCAGGGTACAACCAGATAAAGATCTCACCAGAGGATCAACATAAGACAACCTTCACATGTCCATGGGGAACATACTAGTAGAATGTAATGCCTTTTGGTCTAAAGAATGCAGGACCAACCTGTCAAAGAGAAATGACAACCATCTTTCATGATATGATGCATACCATAATGGAAGATTATATTGATGACTTACTGGCAAAATCACTCACAAGAAAAGGTCATCTAGAAATATTAGATAAAATCTTTGATAGATTGAAAAAATATAATGTTCGACTCAACCTAAAGAAATGTGTCTTTGGAGTAACCTCAGGGAAGCTTCTAGGATACATTGTCTCAAGCAAAGGCATTGAGGTCGATCCTGCAATGCTTAAAGCAATCATGGACATGCCACCTCCATAGAACATCAGTCAGCTAAGGACATTACAAGGGCAGCTACAATCCATCTGAAGATTCATTGCACAATTGGCAGATAAGTGTCACCCCTTTACACACTTATTACACAATAACATCCGCTTTCAATGGGATACTAGATGCCATCAAGCATTCCAGATGCTTAAAGACTATCTAATGAATACACCATTGTTGATCCCACCAGATTTGAGTAAACCTTTAGTACTCTATATTTGAGCAACAACTACAACATTGGGAGTACTACTGACTCAACACAATGCAGAAGGGAAAGAGTGTGTTGTTTACTACATCTCTCACACACTGGTCGGCTATGAACTCAATTACACCCCTATTGAGCAAGCTTGCGTAGCAGTAATCTTGGTAGCCACTAAATTGAGGCACTATCTGTTAACACATAAAGTACAACTCATTACCAAGATCAATCCACTAAAGTACTTACTCAGCAAAGCAACATTGACAGGCCGCTTGGCCAAATGGGTGATGATTCTAAGTGAATTTGACATCGAGTATGTGGACTGTAAGGCTATCAAGGGTCAAGTTATTGCAGATCAGTTGGCCGATGCTCCCCTCATAGGCGATCATCCTCTCATTTCTAGTTTTCCAGATGAAGAGATATTCATGATCATAGAAGCACCACCATGGAAACTATACTTTGATGGTTCATACACTAGGCATGGCTCGGGGGTAGGCATTTTGTTTATCACACCTCAAGGTGACAGCATCCTGAAGTCTTACAGGTTCACATTTCCATGTACGAACAACATAGCAGAGTATGAGGCCTTGATCATAGGACTTAGACTAGCCATACAATAGAAATTGAAAGAGTTATAGATATATGGCGACTCCCAACTGGTCATCTGACAAGTAACAGATGAATATCAAACCAAGGATGACAAACTCATGTCATACAAGAAAATGGTGGAAAATCTAAATGCATCATTTACTACTATCACCTTTGAGCAGATACCCAGAGATCAGAATCAAGCTGCTGACGCTATGGCTACTATCACATCTCTCCTCGATCTTCCACAAAATTCAACACGCTACGCATTCTTGGTGGAACAACTTTGGATTCTTGCTTATGATATCCTTGAATCTGAGATGATATGTTACCTTTTCAGTTCTGAATCCCCATGGTATGGTGAGTTCTACACCTACCTCCGTGATCACACACTTCCTCCTAACCAGTCGAATAACCAACGTAAAACCTTCATTCGCCAAACCGCTTTATATACCATTATTGTTGAAACCCTATACCAACGCAGTCTTGATGGTACTCTCCTTCGATGTATGGAACAAGATGAGATAACAAAGGCCTTGGAAGAGGTACATCAAGGAATTTGCGAAACTCATGCAAGCGGCCCATCACTAGCAAATAAGATCATACGTGCTAGATACTATTGGTCGTCCATGAAAAAAGACTCATACTAATTTGTCAGAAAATGCAAGAAGTGCCAAATTCATCAAGACCTGATACATGCACTAGCATAGGAATTACAACCAATCACAACACCATGGCCCTTTTATCAATGGGGACTTGACCTTGTGGGTAAAATTCATCCATCTTCATCCAACGACCATAAGTTCATCATTACCGCTACCAAATACTTCACAAAGTGGATTGAAGTTGTTCCACTTACCCAAGTCACCGGCAAGCAGATCACCTCATTCATCCTTAATTACATCATCTGCCGGTATGGTGTACCCATGTCCATCATCATAGATAACGGGCTTCCTTTAAAAAATCAGGACGTCCGTGAGCTTTGTGAGAAGTTTCACATCCAACACCGCTTTCCACTCCCTATTATCCACAAGGAAATGGTCAGGCTGAAGCATCAAACAAGAACATATTGAGAATCCTCAAGAAGACAGTCAATTTTGCCGACCGTGATTTGCATGTTCAATGAAATCCAGCACTATGGGTGTATTGAACTAGCATTCAAACCCCTACAAGTGCAACTCCTTACTCACTGGTTTATAATGCAAAAGCCATCCTTCTTATTGAGGTTGAGATACCATCTCTATGAGTTTCCTTGCATAATCTCATAGATGATGAAGCATACCGAGTCTCACATTTTCAAGACTTAGAGCTACTTGATGAGAAATGACAAGCTGCATAAAATCACCTCAAAGCCTATCAACAACGCATGAGAAGAAGCTATAATCATCGAGTTAGACCTCATACATTTGAGGTAGGTGATCTTGTTCTTCAAGAGAATCCTCATAACAAACCAAACAAAGAACATTAGGGAAAGTTTGAATCAAACTGGCTGGGTCCATATGTTATCGCTGCTGTATTTGGGTCCGAGGCATATCAGTTGGGTACATCAGAAGGAGAACTGCTAGCAGATCCAATCAATAAAATGCACCTCAAACATTTTTATACATAATCTATACAGAGCATCAGGCTCCCATACATACCAGAAAAACACCAAAAACATTCAAATAAATGTTCTGAAGAAAATACAAAAAAATGAAAATAGTAAAGAAAAATCATGCATCCAAACGGTGAACAACCACTCCGGTGGCACCTTGGGTAAGTGCAATGGTGAAAACTTGGCAAATAGATGCTACTCGTAAAGTATATGGCTCCAGTGTCTTTCAGACTTGTTGTGCTCACATTCATTGCATCCACTCATCCATCATTCAAAACCATGGTTTGTTCTTGATTTGCAATCAAGGATAGTACTTCATGCGTCTTGCATCCCACTTTTTCATAGTCATGTCTAAACTGGGGGCAATGCCCTTTAATTTTTGATGGAAGTGGATTCTGCATTACTTATGATTAATTGAGTTCTTCACTCCAAACTATCTCACAAAATACCAAAAACGTTCGAAAAACAATCACACAATACCAAAAACATTCAAAAAACACTCACAAAATCCAAAAACATGATAAAACATCAAAAATCAAACAAAAACATGGCAACACATTGTACATACGAATCCAAGTAGATACCAAACACACATTTTGAAATACTCAAATGATGACCACTTATCACACCAACCAAACAATCAACATCGACATGCACACTATCTTAACAAGGATGCATCCTTCCTTACCAAAACAAAGACAAGATCACATTTTCTTTGACAAGATTTTTTTTTTTAAAGCTATCAAATACTTGATTGATTTGTAGGTTATTTATTCATTTATATCAGGTTCCTACGCTACTCTAGGATATCCACAAGTGATTAGAGTGGCCGGGATGGTTCCTAAGTATCATTTTGTTTGTTTATATTCTGCAAATTATTCCAATAAAGTTTTGGGGCATGTACTAATGGTGTCTATGTGGGAAGTTCACTAAGCTACGTGATCTTATGCAAAATACAGTCATGGATCACTACGTCTTGTTGACTACAGCATATACCTTGACCATATGAGCATGAACCATTATGGAGGGTCCATATTCTTTATTCTTTATTTATGTTGTTTGTTTGCAGGTACAATGTTCCATCCTTGGTTCGTACTACCTCATCCAAGATTGATACTATTGTGCTCAATGATGAAAATAAATCACTATGGGTCGTCATTCCATCTCATCTATTTATATTGCATCCCATTGCATGTCACCTATCCATTTAAACATTCATTATTCATATGCATGGTTTTGTATGCAAGTGTGAACAAGATTAATATAAGAAGTTATTTGAAAAACAAATTGGTCTTGGATACAATCACGACAGAGTTCTCTGATACATCATCAGTGCGTCATGCAAAGTCTAAACAACCTTGCATTCATCTATCATGAGCACATCATCATTTCATTACATTTAGTTGCATTTAAATACACCTAGTTCATTATCATGTACTTGCATATAGGTTTTATTAACCTCATTCTTCGATATTCATTCAAGTGCATTTAAAATCATTTAGTTGCATTTACATACCTAAAGTTCATTATCATTCCATCGTTGCACAATCACAACATTTAGATTCATTTGTATGATAAATTTGTCATCCTTTGCATTTACCGCCATTATTAGCAATTATTATGCATTCATTTAGTATTATTCACAACTCATCATTTATCATCATTTAAACTTGTTTACCATACATTTGTTTAGATTTCCATAGTTGCAAACATTTATTTATCTATCCATTAGTTAAGTGCATTCATTTATCCATCTAGTAAATTCTTATACTCATTTATTGCATTTTAAAACAAAATTCATTTAGGATTCATTAAAAAGCATTCATTATCCTTTTAATTGCATTAAGGTAAAGTTATTCATTACCCATAAGTTGCATTATCATCACATTATCATTTTTCTTAGTCATGTTTTATCAACATTTAGAATCATAACAAAACCATTTGTGTCAACATTGGTTTATACATATACATTCATTCAAATATTATCATATAAACATTTGTACTTTACATTTGTTTATCCATATTGCATTCATTTTTAACCATCTAGATGCATTTACATAAATCATTCATACATTGCACCAATCATCACTGCATATCATCATCTCATTATCTCACCAACATAAAAATACAAAGTACCATCATTAAACATCATTCACATTATGCATACATCATCATCATGGCATTACATACATAAAGCATTTCACCAACACATCATGCATACGTATAAACTTGCATCCACATGTTAGCATCACATTCATAAAACATGCATATAGACATCATATAAATCATGAGTATAGACATCATATAAATAAATCATCTCATAAAACACATACATATAGCAAGTACAAATATCCATCTAAGCATACATCATAGATCATCATGCTTAAAAACCATACATATCAACAACATGCATATCATCACAAAATATGGGATCTCCTCATATATCATATCATCACAAAAACATACATGTATCAAAGTACAATGAAGTCCAAACATATCGGCTACCAAGAGCCATCCAACATACAATCCAAATGACAATGTAAAAACATACATAAATGCTCTCTTAGATCCCACTCTGACCAGATGTTGCACCACCATCACCACCTGCTCTCCCACTACCCCCTACACCACCTGCACTACCTCGTCGTGGAGGACCCATCACACCACCACTGCTCTGTATCCTCTGAGACCACTCTGATCTCTCCTGACGCATCTATGAATAACTTAGTGCCCGCCGACTAGATGGAACCTCCTGCTCATATAGACCCCGCCAGTAATCAACCTCTGCACCTACTCTTCGTAACTCTCTCGCCAGGGAATCAATTGATGGCCCATGTCCCTGTAATCCCTCCAAGGCCTGCACTCTCTCCTGTAACTGGATCACCCTATCAACAACCTGATCTCTCTCCCATAGCACTATAGTTAGCTCTGACTCTCGTGCAAATAGTTGCACATCTCTAGTTGCCACCTCTGCCTCCATATCCTCTAGCCGCATCTGCAAAACTAATATCATACGGTCCCACAGAATTCCACCACTTGTAGCTCCCTCCCCCATATCCATAGGTGCTTCTCTAGTGGCTCACTCCCCTATATCCATAGGTGCCTATCCCTCCCTTGCATCCCTGCCACCTAATCTCATGCCTCCCTGCATCAAAGGTCCCTGTGATAGCCACTATGGAGGGCCCGACAAAGGTGGTCACGACAAAGGTAACCGATGAGCAAGTTGTCGAGATCCAATGGTTGTCACTGCTTCGCAAAGATAAGTGGCCTGAGGTTTAAGCTTTGTGAAATAGCAAAAGGGTCGGTGGGCCCAAAGGACAGGTAGATCATAAAGTTTTAAAGACCGATTAAGTAGGATTTAATCAGACGGTTGTCGTGGATTTACAGCCTAAAGTCAAGCAGAGATTAATGTTCGTGAAATAGCGAAATGATGTAGCAATCACACGACGGCTGACATGGCAAGATAGATGGGTTGTTCTCTGCAAATAATTAGTGACTTGTCAGATACACATGGCTCTGAAGGGTAGTTGAGGGCCCGCCTTGGTTCAACTGGCAGTTATGTTGAGAATGGCAAAGTAAAACATGTGGCGGCTTCAGAATGGAACCCGATTGAACTTCCTGAGCAAATAGCCGACTCCCACATGGCATTTGTTAACCAGTGATGCAATAAAGCCAGTGGCCTCCAAGTTAAAGGGCCCACTTGGAAGGTCTAAAGCATGTTAAATGGTGTTCATCTCGTGGTCGATCCAACGGTTGTCATTGTTTCGTAGCCCGAAGATGCCTGCAGTTTAGTCTCTACGAAATGGTGAAAACCGTTAGCTGTCATGGTTAAGCGTGGTTAGTTAAGAAGACTGGCGGTCACTACAAGAGGTAAAGACCAAGCAAGTAAATGATGATCTAGTGGCCGACGTTATTTCATGAGGTAAAAGTGCACATGGTTTAGTGTTCCTGAAATGCCAAAAAGAAGGTAGGGCCCGTCACTAACATAGAAAAACTGGAAGGAGTAAAAGCAGTGCAAGTTTCAGAGATCCAATGATCGTCGTTGCTTCATGAAAGAAAAGTGCAGGGGTTTTAAGCTCTGCAAAATGGTGAAACGACTAAAACAGAGAAAAACTCAGAGAACTTGTGGTCCGTTGGAGCCTATTTTTGAATTCAATTTTTACGAATTCAATTTTGAGGTGATGGTCGAAGCATGCAGGATTAATTTCTCAATTCAATGCCACCTTGCCGTATTAAGGTCCGCATCAATTGAATATTGGTACCATTTCGACAAGTTTGTTGCAGAGGAGCTGGTGTAGAGCGAGTTTCTTCAGGCGAATAACCAGGTTTTTTTTCTGTGTTTTCCTTGCTAATTGTAGTCTGAGAATCGGTGTTGCTGTGTGAATTGTTACATTAGAGTTGTTGTGCAAATATCAATAGATATAGTTGTATTAACGGGATGGCACCAAGAAGGGAATTAACAGGAAAAGTAAATTACCAGGATAGGAATATTTGTGATGAATTTGTGGAATAGTTAACTATGTCTACCAATGTCGGGGCCAAGGCTAAAGAATTGGTACCAAAGAACCCTTGCCTGACAATCGGGGATGGCCTATATGACAAAGGCAATTGGTTAAGGGATCCAGAAATAGGGATGTCAGGTTTAGGATTATTCAAGGTTGGTTTTGGTCAGAGACATTCCCTTGCCCCTTTAAATAGCATATGAGAATTGGATGTGGGGAAGCTTATAGTTCCTGGTGTATTCATGGATGTAGATTTGTTGACTTTGATTGCACAAAATTATGACCCTATAGCTAGATGTATCAAAAATGTGAAAGGATCAGCCTTGATTGAAATTAAAGATGATGAATTCAGAAGTGTGTTTAAGCTCAGTGAAGCTTCAAATTTGTTAGAGCCTAATGATTTTGAATCACTGGCCCAGGTTTATGATGCACAAAGGGATCACCTTAGGAGTGGCCCATTGAAAGAGTTATGTTGGGACTCATTAAATTTGAGTCAAGTTTTGAGGCCCAATTCAAAATTTTTGCTTTGCATTTCCAAATGAGTCATTTTGAATGGCCTAGTTAGAGAGAGGGCAAAATGGAGCCAGTTGATTTTCGAGGGTTAAGGCTCAGGAAATGTGTCCTACATCTTTCATTTGGCCTATTCAGTGATGTGCAACTTTCATAATTCAATTTGGATAAGTTTATTAGGTACCCATTTCGAGGGGTGAGCTAAAAGTGCATTTTAGGCACAAATGCAGATTTTACTAAGTAGCCTACTTTGGGTGTTTATATCTTTTACCCTGTTGATCGTCATGAAGAATTTAAAAATGGATTCAATTCTATGCATAAATGTGAGTTATCCTGCACAATTTCAAGTCCTTATGAATCCATTTGCTTAGTTTTCAAAGCTCAATCTGTTCGCAGTTTGTGTGTTTTGGCAAGTCCCTATTTTTGCACAAGTGTAAAAGTTGCCTCGGTGAATGTCATGTTAGAATGTTTATTCTGGGCTATTGTTGGTATAAATGATGAGTCATGTTTCAAATTTCAAGCCTCTGCCAATCCGTTTGATCGGTTTTCAAAAGGGTCTATTGAGCCATCTTTTTCAGTTATCCATACTTTTGTTGCCACATCAGTTAAAGTAGCCATTTTCATGAGTGCGCCATTTGCACCCAGTCAAACTTTTGGTCGAACTGAGAATTCAAAGATTTAATATGTACTTCAAGGTACCTGTGTTTCAAATTTGAGGGTCTACGGAGGTCGTTTGATATTTTTGAGAAAAACATCGTGTTGCCAGAACATTGACTTCATCAAGTCTGTAGTGTCGACAAAGCCAGTTGGGCATTTTTGAAAATTAATATCTCTTCACTCGGGACTCTTCTTGAAAAACCATTTGGTAGAGTTCATCCTTGTATATCAGAGTACACGCCTGTCAGATGGCGAGTTCCAGAAAGGTGTTTTGACAGGTTTGAAAATTACGTCTTTGCAATTAAATGCGAAAAATGTGGCATAATTGCTTGAAAGTTGCAAAACTCAGTCTGATGATCCAAAAATGATTACCTCTATTCCTGAGGTATTTTAGAGGTCAGTTGCATGAAATCAATTTTTTTTTTAGTTGGACCCACTTTGGGGCTCAACCTGGCTCATGCTTGTGCTTTAATTTTAATGGCGAAATGGTCAAAGGAAAAGCATGTATCTTCCAAAACCAAGAGGGAAATAATATTTGACATTGAGGTCCAGTCTCCTAATATTGAGGTTTCAAATAAAAAAAAGAATCCTTTAGGTAACTCAATTAGCGGGAAGATGTGGCAGCAGACTGAGGAGGCCATTAAAATTTCAAGCATATGCAATTGGTGCATGCTGAATCCTCCTTGCATGGAGTGAAATGGTTTTAGAAAAGGCATAGCAACTCTAGCAGATGCATTGCCAAGTCAAAATGGCAACATTCTCTCCTTGCGTGGTGCAAATGCAAATGCAAGTAACAGTTATTAAACCTGCAGTTGTTCCCCCTCCCACGTGGAACAGACTGAAATTAATACTTCAGCAAATGCAAACCACAGTCTTCACTCTCTCTATGCATGGTGGATGAAAAAGGGCGTTGGAATTTTCAAAATCCCTATAGCAATAATGCCTCCTCCTATGTGATGTTTTGAGGAAGACAAAAAATTGCCAATCCTCACGTGCTGGTTGCTAGTTGAAAATGTGCAGCAAAGAAATTCCCAAACAAATGCACAGGGCAACCTCCTCCCTAACATGGTGGATTAGGAAAGAAGTTTGAAAACAAATTAATGCATATGGCAAATACAAATTCGACCTTGGCAGCAGTCTCTCTGCATTTGGAAGGAAACAACGCGTTTAAACTCCAACAAAATGCACTGGCAGCCATGAAAGTCTCAGACAAAGCTTCAAAGTGCACAGTCCCAAGCAAAACCATTTGTCCCACATTGGTTGGGAAATGAACTTTTTGGATATTTATATCAAAAGCTCCACATAGCCATAGTGTGAAAGCCTCAAGGCTGTTGACGCAAGGTGCCAGTTGGGCGACCAAGGCGAACCCCACGCATGTGGGTGCGGATCCCAATGCGACCAAGATGGTGACAGGTGGACCCCACGCAAGCATGGATCCCGAGGAGGGCAAAATTTTGCAGGGAAAGGCCGACTTAACTAGCGAGTAGGTTCTGAGCAGATCGATAGTCGACTCGATTTCGCAGGGTGGAGATGCTCACTAGGTAAGGGCTGCGAAATGGTGAAAAACTCGGGCTCAGCGAAAGAGGTTAAAGATCGAGCAAGTCTGGAAAGATCCAACGGCTCACATGATTTCAGAGCCCGAAGATGCACACCAATTACCTATCGCGAAATGGTGAAAGCCAGGTGGCAGTGTGACATGGCGGTCCAGTAGGCGGGTCCCATCCCAGTGGCGCACAGGTGGCAGACACATGGTGATGACGTGGCGATGAACGAGCAGCTTGGTGGCAGACACGTGGCAAAGTGATGAGGTGTCATCCGAGGTGGCACCTAGTGGATCCCATCGACCAATCAGAGACCACCACGTGGTAGGGCGTCAGGCCAAAATCAGAGTAAAAATCAAAATTAAATGTATAGTCTCAACTATACAAGAAATTCGAAAATTTTAAATGACAGAGCCACATGAAGAATTAATTCGCCCAAAGGTCCATTTTTGGCCAAAATACCAAGTATTATATATTGCCGGAAATCTCTCGAGATGAGGAATGCAGTTATGGAGTTAGTTTCAACAAATATGGGATATTGTGAGAGAAATTTCCATGGGAATGAAGAAGATATTTTTTGCAATTAGGGACAAAGGAGACACTTGGCATGTTCTGATGGATTCTGATCTTTTTCCCTCTCCTTCTTATTCCCAATTCTTCTCAATTGTAAGGGTTCCAGTTTTTGAGAGATTTTCTCCAAGGGAGAAATCCAAAATTGCAGGTTCCAGTGATGACATCTTTTTTACTTTTGTAAATGACAGTGTGTTCTTCGAGGTTTTCAATGTTGTCTTTGTTGTAAGTTTTGTTTCAGTTTGCAGGTTTACACATATGCAAGGCATGTGTGAGTTCCCACAAAATTGTCTCCAAAATACCATTCAAGTTCATACAATTTCATTTTATCAAGGGTAATTTGGATTTGTTTCTTTCAGTCTTCTCTAAGAGTGTAATGTGTGTTTTTTGGGTATTCTTTAAGAAAGGATTTAAATCCTGAAATCCCACATTAGTGATTTTGAGTGTGTAAATTGGATATGTATGAGTATGGTTTTGTGACAGAGCAGAGGATTGTGTTAGTGTAAGGCATTAACACATGAGAATTTAATATGGAAAATAACTAGTAACTAAGATCTCTCTTTCAATTTTATGCATGACTCTGTGGCCTGGACAAGGCATTGGTCTTTTGTAACATTGAAGGGTTGTCAGAACATCAATTTAAAAAAATCAAATCAGAATATCTTTTTATGTTTTATGTTATGTGGAAGTGTCCCTCCATCTCATGATTCAAACATTGTTAAGTTGTCAATGTAGATTTAGCCTATCTACATTACCCTCCTTGTTTTTGAACTGTTTATGAGATCTATCTGCTTTATTCATGCTGTCATATGTGGGTAAGGAGTCTAAATTTTAAGCATCAAAGGTATACTCGCCTAGGTTTTGCAAAGCCTGAAGAGTAGAAGTATTCATATCCTTGTCATGGTGTCCAAGCCTTGAGGTTCTTCATAGATCAATTGCAGGTGTACTTGGGTTAATCATTTTTGATGAACAACAAAAATGGTGACTCTGCTGGGGAAGTGTTTTAATAATTCATGTTGAATCGAATCCCATGAGTCTAGCCAAAATTCATTTGGGGAAGAGTCTTAGAAGTGTACAAATCTGAAAGTCATTTTCAGATTTGGAAGTGTATACCTTGAAAACTTTTGTTGCTAAGAAATTCAAAAATATTGTGTGACTCTGCTGTGTGGTGAGACCCAGAAATCTGAAAGTGTTTAGAGTGAAGATCAGTGGTTAAGTTTTATTCATCTTCAGGGAGGTGGTGACTCTGTAAGAATGAACTTGAGATTTGGAGGAGTTCTTCAAATTTCCAGTCAAAAGTGAAGTGAACAGCAACAACATTGATTTTACAGTCACCATTGAAAGGAAAAGAAATTTGCAGTATGTATGCTTCATGTTTTGAAATAAATTTCAGTTAAGTGATGGGAGAAGTGTGTATAATTTTGAAAATTAATGACTGCAATGTTTTGAAAAGAATTTATGACACAGTAAAATGCGTCGGCATAATAATGGTTTAGTAGATGTTATAAACCTGATGGATCTAGATGTAGTTCCTAGATCTGAAAATCCTTTGTCAAATCTGAAAGAGATTGATAGAGAAATTAAAGTATGTCTTCAAAAGATCCAAGAGAAGTTTTTATGGTTTTTAAGAAGGAAAGTAGGTAAGAGAAAAGAAGAGTCATCAATTGTTCTCTATGAAAGATTTATAGCTGGATTGAATGAACTTTCAGCTGATGCTAGATCCCATGAGTCTGTTTGGATTGAGTTGTTCTTAGAGCTTGATGAACTTGACTCAGTTAATTGGTCTACTACCTTGACAGAAGAGAGTGTTGCATGTATAAAAGAATGGATATATGAGATTGAAAGAATGAAATCTAAAAATGTACACAAGGTTGAGGACAGTGAGGGAGATGAATCCGTGAGTGGATATGCCTCCTATGATGTTGAAGGTGTTTGTTATTTTCAGCATGAAAATTTAGATGTGTATTCAAAGCAAGAAGAGATTTGTGAGAACATAAGTAATTGTTCAAGTAATCATGAGCCCGTTGAGGTTTCAGATTTTAATGATATGGATCACCTTGTTGTTAAGTTCAATCCACAAAATGTCTGTAACCCCAGTTATGAAAATATGTTGCAACATATAGCGACACTTTATGAGCAACATGATAAAGGCTATGATGTGGATGCATAGAGACATGAGCACTTCTGATTTAATACCATTATCAGATTGGGACAATGTTTACAGCTCAGAGGATGAAGCCAAGGAAAATGAAAATGAAGAAGGAGGTTCACTAAGTAGTGAACAAATTTCAGAACTCTTAGCTGTTGATCTTCAGAGGTATGCATCCAAACATGTGCCCAATCTTTCATACCCAACTAGTACATGTTATGATACTAATGATGTTTTTGAGGGTGTGAAGTATGAAACATATGTTGTTGATTCTCTCCCTATTTTTGATTCGAGTGATGGACAAGATGAAAATGCATATACCGTTGATAGGTGTGATAATGTAGATTCATATGTTGATATGAACTTAGATTTTGGTATGCATTGTGTGGATATTGCTTTTAAAAGGCATGACAAGTCTGAAATAATTTTCCCTAATTTGCAAGTGGGAAATGAACCATTGACAAGTAACAATCATTTATTTTCATGTGTGCAAAGTGCTGATAGAAATTGTGATCAACAAGTGGAAGTGCAGTCATGTTATGAGGAATTTTTCCTCTCTAGTTTGCAAGCCATCGTTGTGGAAGAGTTTTCATCATTTGAGCAAACTAGCAATAGAGATGTGCCTAATGTTTTCAACTTTCAGAATAAGTTAGGCCACTTTTCATTTCAGCTGGGAAAGAATGGTAAAGAGTATGACATTCTTATGTCACCTAATGATCAGCCCTTTCAGCATTAATTTGGTTTTCAAATATTTTATGATTATGAACATGCTACTGATTATGTTTTATGTGATCAGCTGATTAGAAATGGAAGTGTGATTGATTAGGCAGATAACAATGATTTCAGCTTACCTCTAGTTTGTGGAAATGAAAATCATGTGTTTTATAGAGGTAAGAATCGATTTAAGTTTTAATGGCCCGGGGCCATTTATAAGTTGTATATTTTGTACAGTTACTTTGCTTCAGTTGTGTGGTTTTCAATAAAGTGTCCTGCTGTTTGGGTAGAATAAGGAGCCCTTTGTTTTTGAGAAGAGAACAGATGTATTCCATTTTTGGGTGGTCTGCTCTACCATAGATTCTGAATTCTTGTGTTGATCTTGCAATCAACCATCCCCAGTCAGAGCCACTGTTGGGACTCATTAAATTTGAGTCACGTTTTGATGCCCAATTCAAAATTTTTGCTTTGCATTTCCAAATGAGTCAATTTGAATGGTCTAGTTAGAGAGAGGGCAAAATGGAGCCAGTTGATTTTCGGGGGGTAAGGATCGGGAAATGTGTCCTACACCTTTCATTTGGCCTATTCAGTGATGTGCAACTTTCATAATTCAATTTGGATAAGTTTATCAGGTACCCATTTCGGGGGGTGAGCTGAAAGTGCATTTTAGGCACAAACGCAGATTTTACTAAGTAGCCTACTTTGGGTGTTTATATCTTTTTCCTTGTTGATCGTCATGAAGAATTTCAAAATGGATTCAATTCTATGCATAAATCAATTAAATGAATAAATCCTATTTATTCAATTTAATCCCCTTTCCTCTTTTAAATAAATTAAATAAAACATTTATTTAAATCATTAAATCGCCCCCCACTTGCATTCTCCTAAAAATGTAACTTGCACCTATTTGTTGAAATAAATGAATTTTATTTTAATAAAAATCCTATTTTTCCTCACCCACCCAACCCACTTGCAATCCTAATCCCCTTCTAGATTCTTCTAAACCCCTTCCTAATTAGCCTAATCCATCCCCTAATTACTGTCACATTCCTAAGCAACTTGGAGTCACTTCTCAAATACTCCAAAGTATTTGAAAAATATTTAATGCTTTATGTGTCCAACAAGCTAACCTCTAAAGTCTTCCAAACCACTAATGGCTCTTACATGACCATTAATGGCTCTTACATGACCATTTATGGTTAAATCCACTTGCACCCATGGTTAGGGTCTTTGACCCCTAACTCAACCCTCATGTGATCCGTGTGTCTTCTCAATCATTTATTTCTTTGACCATGATTATCCTCACTAACTCTTACACAAGAGTTTATCCTTTGGATAAAAGCATTATTCTTTGAATAATGAATTTATTCATTCAACTCAACATTAACCTTACCTCCCAAGTTAACCCTCAGGTCATGTCAAGCATTTAATGCTTCTTCCCTCTCCTCTCAACCCATCTCATGTTGACATTTGTCATCCTAGGATTGGATTGAAAGTCCTCACATAGATCATAAACCATTCAATCCCGACCCTTGTTGAGATTACTCAATCTCAACCATCCATTGCTCCATTTTTCCTATAAATAGAGCTCATTTCTTCATAATCTAGATCTTGAAAACTTGTATGCATTTAACTTATAGCCAATTTTAGAGAAGAGCATTTAGCATAAATCACTAAAATATTGTCATTTTGGATTAAAAGAAATCTTAGTTAATTTCATAGCATATCATAACTAGTTTGTTTTACATTTGCATACCATAGTTAAAGCATTTCGATCTTGAATCTCCATAAGACATCCATAGTGCAAAAAGCTGCTAAGAGCTACACTAATTTGGAACTTGGAGAGGAAAGGAACAAGGGAGGAGGAGCTACAAGCATGGTGGAAGGCATTTAGAGATGTCTTCTTGCATTTATTTTCATAGTTAAATGCTTCATTATGTTTTTAGTGTCTCTCTTGGTATGCCTGCTTAGATTAGTCTTTGGTTGATTAACACTAACATTTCTCTTTATTTCTTGTGCTTCTTATGTATTATATGACCATAGGTTCTTTTCTAACAATCTCCCATTTTGCAGAGCATCACTTCCCATTTAATGAAATTGATCCTTTACCTTTAACCATGTAGGGAGAGTTATTACCAAACCTTACAATAATTCCATCAAACTCTTCAAGGGATAAGAACTTACTTTTGTCACCGGTCATATGGTGTGAGCAACCACTATCTATTATCCATTCATCACTGTTGTCCATGTGAGACACCAATGCCTTCTCCTTAGTCAAATCCTCCTTCACAACAACGAATACTATCTCCTCATTGTCATCTTCTAATTCATCATCGGTCACACCTTCATCCACTACAACATAACAATTTTTCTTGCCTTTTCCTTTGAATTTCTTAAACTTCTCTTTCTTATCAGTGTTAGGGTAGTTAGCAACTATGTGTCCAATTTTACTACAAGAGAAACACTTCAAGGGTAATTTACCTTTATACTTGCCAGTACCTCTAGGGAATCTCTTAGCCAATAATGCCTCCAGTTCCATCAGATGATCTTATTCATCACCATCACCTCCGCTACTGCCATGACTAGACCTGTAGTCATAATTATGACAAGTGTCTTTTCCTTTCCTCACAAATGTACTAGTTACAAAAGCGTTAAAAGAAGATTCAAAAGGTTTAGAAATACTATTATCAAAACTATTTAGCTCAAATGCAATTAACTTTCCAATTAGAGAGTCAACAGTGACTTTATCTTTAGAGATAGATCTCATTTCTTGAATAGCAAAAACTCTGATAGAATATTGCAGTAGAGCTCTAAGCATTTTACTAACAATAGTATCATCTTTAATTTTACCTCCGACACTTTTTATACCACCTACAACTTCCTTAATCCTTTGACCATATTGTGCTATGTTCTCACCATCAACCATTTTCATATCATCAAATTTTCCTCTTAAGCTTTCTTCCTTTGCCCTTTGAACATGTTCATCTCCTCCATATATTAATTTTAATTTCTCCCATACCTCATTTACAGTCTCTAATCCATGAACATCTATATACTCAGAGTCAAACAAAGTACTTACAATTTCTTCAAGGGCCTGAATGTTTTCTTGTTGTTCTTTTAGTTCATCCGGTGTCAAGGGGCTGATAATAGGAGCAACATACTTGATTACCACATGATTCCAATACTGCAAACCCGTTCCTTTAATGTAGATCTTCATCCAATCACTCCATATCTGGTAGTTGTCCTTGGTAAACTTGGGACCCTCCTTCTTCATCATCTTTCACAGGATCTTTCCCTCAAGCCGTTAGGCTTTCTGCATACAGAGGACCAATGCTTTGATACCAATTGTTAATCTTAGAGGATCTAATTAATACTGAGAGAGGCGTGAATTTGTATTAACAACAATTTCAAATGAGAAACTTAGACTCATAAAACTTTCACCAAGTCAAACATAGACCAACACTAGAGTTATTTACCATTACCGGTATCTACTGATAAACATCTACTAAACTGATATATCAATACTACACATTAATTATTCATTAATCATGCATAAACTGAAAGTAAATTATAATATCACATCAAACAAATTCACGACATGAACACCATGATTTTCACATGGAAACCCAAACAGGGAAAAAACATGGTGGGAATTGGTACCCACAAGAATTTTGCACTCTTTCGAAATGCACAGTGTTAGGAGCCTAGCCCAGTTAAGAGCTTAAAAAGATGCTCTATTAGGAACAGACCTTGTTAGGAATCACTCAGTTAAGGGATTTACCTTAGCCCTATTAGGAGCTTTAACTTGTTAGGATCAACATCACAAGAGGATTTATAACTCAGATGTTGAATCACCCTGTTAGGGGATTTACAATGTGAGGCATGTTAGGAGCTACCCGGTTAAGGGATTTTATTTGCTGCAACTGTTAGGGAACAACAATGAATGATCTGTGTATAGCACTCAACTGCTTGCTTGATTAGATCCAATTAAGCTCTAAGTTTGTAACACTCTGGCAGAACTTGTCACACTTTGGTTCTGCTTCACACACTTCTCAAAATCACCGACACGACAAAAATCAACTGTACTGACATAAATAACTTTTACAACTAGGTAGGCAACATAGCCCTAAGACTTACAACATAGATCATCATAGATCTTTACAACTAATTACAGATCATCATATGGATAATTACAATCAATATCAACCATTGAGTGATCGTAACTCATCACAACAACTCGATCTGATACAAAGTCAAACTCTTAGAACACTTCGCTAAGCACTTTGCATATTCCCAAGAAAATTGCCTTCCAAACGCCCCAAAACATCTTTCAAACACTTTACGCGGTTTGTGCCACATCATCACCAACATGTGAACTTGATGTAGATCACCGCCAAACCAAAAATCATTACCGGTTAAGAGAATTCTTTACCGGTCCTTAAACCCTTCTTAAACCGTGGCAAAAACTCAACATAAATTATAAACATAACTTTTGGTTGTCACTACATGATACGGTTTCGATCAGATACATGTTACAATGATAAAAACTCACATTCAAAACCACAAAGCCTCAATCATCATAAATTGCTAGATAAAATCAAAATATTTTCTTGTTTACTGGTTAAGGTCCTAATTCCCAGTTTCTTAATTCTTTACTGGTAATCTCTTTTCGGTAGACCAAAAAGATTTAGATGACACAATACAACATAAGTAAACATCAGTAGACATGAATAAATGTTAGTTTCCATCAATGAAAACACAAATAATTGATCAAAGTCATCCATCATGTAATCTCAATCTCTTCATCACAATGCCATCATAAACAATCTTTTACTGGTTTAGTCATCATTCTCCATCTGCATCAGTTATGCCAATCATGCCAAGAATCTTCTCCAAGACACTAGATGCAAGATCTAGCAGCTCACTATCCTCCATGTGAGATATCAAAATCTCCTCTCTTTCTTTGGCTTGAGCAAGTGATGCTAACTTCAACTTCTGGATGTGAGAGAGAGTGGCCAAATTGATAGGCCCTTGGGACAACATTGGATCATCAAAAACTTGTTTATCCTTCTCAAGGAAGTCCTTGACATATTCTGCAGTGTCTCTTGCTTTAGAGACAACACCAATTACCTTAATCTTTTTGCTTTTAGTGTCTATTTCAGTTTTGACAACCTTTGAATCTTCATTACCAGTTGGAGCTTAAATATCCACAGATGACATTGTGTCCATTTTATTTGACAAGTCCAAAGGATTCTGAGTATCTTCAACTTTATCTTCTTTCCCTGTCTCTTCTCCACCTTACTTTAACACATATTTCTTCTCTTTATTCACATCTTCCTCTACTGAAACAGATGGAATATTTACTTTAACCTGTTCAAATTTTGAGTGCAATTCTTGTGCATCTAGAATAGTTGAATCACCACCACCATGGGCTTCTTCAGAGATGACATAAAATTTATTCTCACCCAGAACTAGTTTCAAGATTTTCTCTATTTCTTTAACTTCATCAGTTTGCCCAATCATTAGCTTATTTATTCTATTTTTTCTCCTAAACTTCTTTTTAGCTACTTTGAATACTTCATTCGTTTCCTCTATAGATATCTCAGGGCATAGACTAATCAACACATGCTCTTTTAGCCTTTCTTTGCTCAGCCTTAGCATTAACTCTTCTCATTTCTAAAAGATTATATAGACCTTTAGGTATCTCAGACATGATTTCAACAAGAGCCCTATTGAATGTATTTAAATACTTAACAGTAGCTTCTTCAAGTATTCTCTTACCGGTATTATCAAACTTATCATAGAACTCATAAAGTGGCTTCAAATTACCTTGCAGAGTTATATCTTTTTCAACACCATTGAATGACATACCAAGTTTGTCTAAATCTATCTTCATTTTCTTTCTTACTTTTCCTTCACTAGAGGACTAGTCTTTAGACACTCTTGATGCTTTAGTGCCCTTGGTCTTGATATTCTTCACTGCCTCATCAGATTTGATCTCTTCATCATCTTCTACAATGACATTTCCCTTGAACCCTTGACTTTCTTTCTCTTTCCTTCCTTTTTGGATGATTTGGCTTGTGATTTCTCAGTGCTGGATAGCTTAGGAGAACTGGAGGAAGTTGTAGAGCTTCTGGTTTGTTGATTTGGTGGAGACTTCCAGATGAGCTATCTCAACTTTGACTGGTTTATCCTCTGCAACTTTCTTTGGCTTCTTCCTAGCTTCCCTGACTACTTCTACCGGAATGCCAATGCTCTCTAGAAGTTCCTCTACATGCTTTCTTACCTTCCTTACTATTTTTGGTCTCTTAAATTGAGAATGCAACTGCAAGACTTTCTCTGCAAAGGTACCAAATCTCTCCTCTGGGGTATCAATTGGATTACTCAATAGATGTTGAGCATACATCTCTAGTATCTTTGCATCAATTTCATACCCCATAGGCATGATCCAAACAACCCTTGGTTCCACTACTTCCATCAAGCACTAATCAATGCCAACCATAAAACATATTGTGTCTTTGTACTTCTCAACTACCGATTTAGGAATCCTTACCCTATCCTACATCAAATTTTGAAAATTCTTGAAGTAACCCCAAAGAGAAGCTCTCTGGGCCTTACTATCACCAATGCTATTTGTCGAAACCTCATTCATGAAGTAAAAGAACAAACACAAGACCAGAATGTCATACTTGAATGCATTATTCTTATCCTTCTTCATCTTAGTCATATATTCCATTACTTGTCTCCACATTAGCTCACACATATCATACTATTTATTCTCCTTAATCATCTAATAAGATACATAGATTGCAGTACTAGATACAAAATTCTCTCGGCTAGAGTTATATATTTTGTAACCAGTAACCATTGAAGAAAACTTTACATCGGGCTCATTTATGTCATTAATTGTCATAGCCCTCTTGTCAAATTTTGATCTGGTTGCGTCAAATACAAGTTGATTCTCCCAGACCTTAGCATGGGCACACCACCGGATGAGCTCAAACTAGTTATAACCCTAATTGCTGTTAGGATTCCCAAAGATACTGAGAGGGGGGGGGGGGGGGGGTGAATCAGTATCTTGCCAGTTAATAGATTTTCTTATCTTATTAAACAAATTGCATTCCAAAACAGTGTACCGGTAAACCAGAAATAATGCAATAAAAAAGATCAATAACCACAACATAGAAAGAACACCATAACACAATATTTTTAAGAAGGAAACCCGGTGTGGGAAAAACCTCGGTGGGATTTGTGACCCACAATATTCACTCACTGGCCAATAAATGAATATTACTTACAATAGGGGCCTGCACATGCAGGAAGGTTAACTGCCTAAAGCTCACTGCTTAAATACAAAAGGGAAGTCTCACTGACTTACAAAAATGGATTATGCAAATCCAATATCATGTACTGCTTTAGATCAGCATCTGCTATGCCAGGTTTAGTACCGGTTTAAGCTCATACAACTTTCATAAACCTTGTTCCAAAATCTTCCTTAATATTCGCATTCGCCTATTGCATTCCTTACTTTCTTACACAATTGATTTACAAGATCTCAAACTTATATGAGTCCTATTACAATTCACCTTGTTGGATTTACAAAAATATTTTACAATTAAATACAAAATATAATAAACAAAATCCTATTGGCTGGGGTGCCAGTAAACATCTTTGCCCGTGCTGGTGCCGGTGTCTGTGCCTATGCCAGTGACTGCCGGTGCCATAGAATTGTAAGGTTGCCATCAATGACAATAACTTCAATCACCTACAATTTCTCATTGGAGTGTGCATTTCCAACAATCTTCCCCTTTGGCATTGATGGCAACACTCATGAGAAAAAGCCAAAATTGTTTTGTCCAAAAATCAAAACTGTGTGCTCCCTCTGAGCAGATGATCTCTGCTATCATTCATTTCTCATCCTACTACTCCTTACTCCTTTTTCTCATCCTCTACTACTCCCCCTTTGGCATCAATGACAAAGGTTGTCAATTAATGTCAATTGAGTGTAATTCCTGTCAAGATGCCTGTAACTAGTGGGTTACAATCTGATATAGATCCGCTAATGCAAAATTTAAGCTGTTACTGAACCTCTCACTTTCCTTTAGTGCTTCTTTTGTCCTTTGGATGGTGATAAGTTGAGACTTTGTCATGTTTTTGTTATCAGAACCTTAGGTTTTTGACATCTTTTGGTTTGCATAGTAGTAGTGATGTATTATAAATTGACTATATGTATTCCAAGTGTTAAACCTGAACTTATGAAATCATGTTTGAACTTTGTCAGTCTATTCCTGCAGCCATGCCATTTATTCCTACAGCCATGTGATTTGTTCCTGTTGTCATGCAGATTATTTAGGGTAATATCATATGTGAATTAATATATGTGTTAATTAAATAAAATGTGTATGTATGTCCTTGTATGTTGTTTTTGTTGTAGTGCAGGTAATAAATGATGCCACGGTGGATATTCTCCTTTCACGCCTGAAGAAGGAAAGATCATGTAAGAGATAACTAAAGATCAAACTGAAGAGGAGCGGAGCAAGCGCAAGGTATGACATAGGTGGAGCAGTTAAGAGACACTACCAAAGTCTTACTGTTGTGAACATTGAATTTACAAACACCGCCACGACATGCAAAGACTGTGGTTTAGTTTAGATCCACGTTTCTTGCAGCCAAACTCTAGTTATCTTCTTTATTAGTCAATCATCTGCCTCTTCTTTTGGGTGTGATTTGTGTTGTCTATTGTAGTTGATCTTCTCTTTTATAATGAGCTCTTCCTTTTTCTTAGAGGTTAGATATAAAAGAAAGGAATAGAGCAGAGGATTTTTGATAAGCATTCTTGAGTTTCTTTTCAAAATATGTAATCACTTTCAGGAAGCAATGAATAAAAATTATGTTGTTTTGATATGTTAGAAGTAGTTTTCTGGAAGCTTGATATCACTCATCCAAGGGGGGCCACTTGGTGAGTGATCCAGTGTGTGTTCATTGAAATTAGTTTTCTTTCTTTAGTTGCAGTAGAAGTTCTTGCTTTGACTGTTCCAGCAGCCACTAGAAATAGATCCACTGATTGTTCCTGCAGCCAAGCCAGAACAAAGTAATTTCTGTTATCCATATTAGATATTTCCAACATTGTTTTTATGAATACTATGTAGAAGTTTTTCCTGTATCCTTTCCATAATTTCCATTCTTGCCTTTCCTTTTCACATAATGTTAGTTGTTGCAGTAATGCACAATAGCTGTTGAAGGAACTTAGTGCATATATAGTGCAGACCCATTTCAAGTATTGCGTCCCTGGGTTGACAATCAAATGAGCACTAGCCATGAAATAGTAACTTTACCAGATGAATGTCCAAACTTTGGGTTGAGACTTCAATTAGAGTTATTATTCTTATTGTTGGAGTAGACATTTTTGGCACCGTTGCTGGGGATGGTGTCAAACTAAGAACCTCTTATGGTTATTATTCTTTTCAGTTTTTAGTTAATTGTTTTTGGGTATACCTGATCGTTTGAAAAATTTCATGAATCTACATGCATAGAAGAAGAAGAGACCCCAAAGGTAGATTTCTGCCCACTCATTCTAATCATGCAAAAGATAATTTCCTAGATATAAATCCTTTTGCTGAACTTTGCCAAGCCCCACAAAATTTGAACCATCCTGAATCTGAATTTCTGAAAGGTAGTCTTCAGTTCCTTTTTGGTCTTCAAGAAGAAGAATTTCCTATAGCAACAACCCCCACAAGTCCAATGCAAGGGAACCCACCTCCTGGTGGGAATAATCTACCACGACCACCAGGCCCAACATTTGAGTTCCCCATATATGATCAACATGATAATGCTATTCTTAAGAACATTCCAACATCTTCACTCCCTAAATTCTATGGATTGGTGACAGAGGATCCTGACACATTTCTATTTGAGTTTGATGTTCTCTGTAGGAGTTTTGACTATACTACAGATGCCCATAGACTCAAAATTTTTCCAGCCACCTTGAAGGAGTCATCCTTGAGATGGTTTATGAGCTTAGGTAGTAGCACAATCAATACATGGGATGAGATAAAGTGGTTGTTTCTTGCAAAATACAAAGACTATTGTAGAGGTACTGATCATCATGGGGATGATATCTGTAGAGTGACACAAACTGAAGATGAGAGTCTTGAAGATTATCTAGAAAGGTTCTTGTTTACTGTCAAAAAGTTCAAGCATAGTACTCTTAATGAAGATTCCCTCAAGTTGATATTTTTGAGGGGAATCAATGATGAATGCACCGATTCTTTGGATCTTATGGGAGGAGGTGACATTACACAATCCACTTGGGATGAAATAGAATAAATTTGCAAGAAGTATTCCAGATCTTCTTCTAAGAAGAACAGACATTTTAAACCAGGAGCACCATCATCAACATCTGGAACTGGAGTTTCTAGATTGGAACTTAGTCATCTATTAAAGGACTTCAAGGAGGACATTATAAACAATATGGCTACCCAGTTGGATACACTTGCAGCTAAGAAGAAGCATGAAGAAACTGATGCATTTCTTATAGAATTATGTCCTCATTGTAAACAACAAAAGAAGGATTGTAGATGTAAAATGGTTGCAAATGTGGAGGTACCTGACTTCAGGTCAATTCAAGGTGAGGATGAGCAAGTCTTCTATGTTGCTCAAAGAAGACCAAATTTCCAAAGATAAGGTATGCCTCCAGATCCACTTTCTTTTTTTGGTTATAGTGGAAATTCTTATGCACCAAATAACCAATGGCAATCACCATATTTTCAAAATTTTGATAATTATCAAAATTGGTATGGTTCTGAAGGCCAAGGGAAACATTTTGGTAATCAAATGCCACAATGGCAGCAACCATAAGGAAACTGGTACCCACATCAGGGCCAAGGAAACCAATTTCAAGGGAATTGGCAACCTACTTCTCAATAGAGGGGGAGCTAGCCATGGAATGCCCAATCTTCTGGTTATCAGCCACCTATCCAGTAGCCATAGCCTCCTGCGCTAATGCCTACTCTTGTAGCCACTATTGTACCACCTAAACCAACGTAGTTGCCTACTCGACCATTGCCAAATCCTAATATTAAGTCTCAGCAACAAACACAAGCTTATTCAGTTGATCTGAATCAATACCCAGCTTATTGTTTATCTCTAAATGACATTCACCTCCGATCAGGGACAACTCTACCTAATCCCTCTCATCCAGTTATCATTGAGGTACAAGAGGAGCAAGAAATCTCTAATCCAATAGCTATAATACCTCAGAGCCAAAAATTGCCACCATTTCCCGACAGATTGCAAGAAAAGGAAGTTCCCATAGAACAACATCAAAGCTTTGATATTATAGATCAACTGAAGCATATTTGCGTTAAAATTCCATTGTTGTAAGCAATAAAATATGTTCCCATATATGGTAAGACACTGAGAGAAGCATGTCTAAAAAAGCCTGGTAGGAAGAAAAAGGATCCACAAATAGTGCATGTTATGGGTCAACTGGTAGATATTATGTTAGGCAAGATTGCCATTCCAAAGTATTTCGATCCAGGTAGTCCTATTGTGAGTATAGTCATTAATGGCAGTCAAATAAAAAATGTTTTGATTGATTTAAGGGTAGCCATTAATGTCATAACAAGGGAAGTAATGAAACAACTTGAGATCAATAGTTTAAGGCCTACACCCATAGTTCTACAGCTTTTGATAGCTCTACAGTGAGACCTGATGGTATCATAGAAGATATAGTAGTTATTTTGGATTCCTGGGAATATCCTGCAGACTTTATGATTTTATCTCCAAAAGCAACATCGGGAGGATATCCAGTCATTTTGGGTAGACCTTGGCTTACCACAACTGATGCATATATTGGATGTAGATCAGGGGATATGACTATTTTAGATGGGAGCTCTACAAAAACATTAGCCTTGTATTCTCGAGCACAACCCCAGCTTGAACAACAACAAGCTGTTTGGCCTATTTTGGGGGAAGAATCTGAGGAAGTTGACTATGATGATTAATCGAGGGCCATTCATGCAATTACATGATGAGGAATCAATTCTTTATAAAATCCTGATAAATGAATTAATAGAAGAGCAAGAATTGCAGGAATTGGTTCCGAATATTGCAGGTTTGGACTTTCCTGCTGCCACTGATATATTGCATACTCTGTTGCTGCAGGAATTATCTTCTTCTCATTTTTCTGATATGAACTAGATTGATCTTACTATTAAGGTAGAAGTGGAGTTGAATAAATGTTTGAATATCAATAGAGATCTATCAGATACTTAAAAAGAGACCCTGGTGGACTTGTTAAAATTTCATAAAAATGCTTTTGCATGGGATTACAAGGATATGCATGGAATAGATCTAGCAGTTTGCATCCACCGTATTTATATAAAGGAAGAGTGTTGCCCACTCAGACAGCCTCAAAGAAAAATCAATCCTGCCTTGAAGGAGATAGTTAAAGAAGAATTACAAAAGTTGTTAAAAGCTGGGTTTATCTATCCTATCTCTGACAGCCAATGGGTATCACCTCTAGTCATAGTCCCTAAGAAAGGAGGGAAATGGAGGGTATGTGTTGATTATAGAGCACTGAACTTAGCAACAAGAAAAGATAATTTTCCATTACCATTTGTGGATCAGGTATTGGATTCTCTAGCTGGTAAAAGATATTTTTCATTCCTTGATGGACTAAGTGGTTACAATTAGATTCAGATAGCCTCAAAGGATCAAGAGAAGACAACATTTACTTGTCTAAGGGGTACATATGCATACTCTATTCTTCCTTTTGGGTTGTGTAATTCTCCAGCCACTTTTCAAAGAGCGGTGATTAGTATCTTTTTTGATATTTCTCAAGATATTATGGAAATTTATATGGATGACTTTACAACTTATGGTTCTAAATTTGAGCAAGCATTGGGTAATTTGAAGAAAGTTTTGCAACAATGTGAAGACTACAATTTGTCCTTAAATAGTGAGAAATGTTTCATGATGCAAGAAGGAATAGTCCTTGGTCATCATATCTCTGTAAAAGGCATCCAGGTGGATCCAACAAAAATTGAGGTCATTCAGCATATCAATGACCCTATGAAACAAAAAGATGTAAGAAGTTTTCTTGGTCATGCTGGATACTACAGACGGTTTATCAAAGATTTCAATAAAAGTGAAAGTCCCTTATATTCACTGCTTACCAAAGATATGGAATTTAAATGGACCCCAGCATGCAAAGAAGCTTTCTTAAAGCTTAAGCATGGTTTGACTCAAGCACCAGTTCTTAAAGGCACAAATTGAATAATACAATATATTATATTAGCAAGAACTTACAGGGACCTGAGTTGAATTACATAGTCACTGAAAAGGAAATGCTAGTTTTTATATATGCACTTAACAAATTTAGACACTATACCACAGGATATCCCATATTTGTGCATACAGATCATACTACAATTAGATATCTTATGAATAAGCCATCAATTACTGGTAGACTAGCTCGTTGGTTATTGTTGATGCAGTAATTTGATATCACAGTTGTTGATAAACCAGGGAAGTCTAATGTAATTGCAGACTATCTTTCAAGATTTCAATTACAAGAAGATTCTACAGTGATAGATGACGCTTTTCCAGATGAACATTTGTTTCTTATTCAAGCTCACACTCCTTGGTATGCTGATATTGCCAACTATTTAGCTGCTGCTAAGATGCCAATTTATTTCTCTCCTAAGGAAAGAAGGTTGCTAGTTGAAAAAAGTTTTAACTTCTCATGGATTGCTGATTGTCTATTTTACACTGGACCTAACTAAGTCATGAGTAGATGTGTCAAAGAAGATGAAATGTATGACATCTTGCATGCATGTCATGATGAGCCATGTGGAGGCCATTTTATTGCCAAAAGAACAACACTGAAAATACTCAATATAGGATACTATTGGCCTACATTACTTAAGGATGCAACACAGTACACACGGAAATGTGATAGATGCCAGCGAATGGGAAGACCTACAAAATCTCATGAGATGCCACTATATCCACAAATATCAGTTGCACCATTTGATAAGTGGGGATTAGATTTTGTTGGACCAATTGATCCATCTTCTAATGGCAGATCTTATATTTTGGTATGTACAGACTATGTAACAAAATGGGCGGAAGCTCGTGCCATGACACATGCAAGAAATAATAAGGTAGTTGAGTTCCTTTATGAAGAGACATTTACAAGATATGGAGTACCAAGGGAAATTGTCTCAGACCAGGGACCTCAATTTACTTCAACATTGATAACAACTTTGGTTAATGAATAGAATATAAGGCATAGAAAATCTACTCCATATCATCCACAAGCTAATGGACAAGTAGAAGTTACAAAGAGAGAGCTTGAGGCTATTCTTACAAAAATAGTATATGTTCATAAAAAAGACTGGTCTCATAGGCTTTCAGAAGCAATTTGGGCATACAGAACAACTTGGAAAACACTAATTGGTTTTACACCTTTTGAGATGGTTTATGACAAAACAACAATGATGTCTATTGAATTTGAGCATAAAACCCTAAGGAGAGCTTTGCAATTAAATATGACATTATCTGAAGCACAGAAAGAACGCATTCAGAAATTGAATGCTCTAGATGAATGGAGGAAAATAGTTGTTCAACAGAGAGAACTGATTCAAAATCAAAGAGCAAAATGGCACGATAAATATATCAAGGAAAAGAAATTCAAAGCTGGTGACTGGGCACTACTGTATGATTCCAGATATAAAGATGCCATGGGAAAACTTCAAACCAAGTGGTTAGGTCCGTATGAGATAGAAGAAGTTTTCCAGAATGGAGCTGTTCGTTTGTCCACAATTGATCCCGTTCAATTTAAACTCTTGGTAAATGGTCATCGACTACATCTATATCATAAGCCGACCACTAAAGAGGAGTTCCTACAACAATTTGCTCGACAGGGTGAAACAAAGGTTCCTGCAACAACTGACAAGGTTCCTGCAACAACTGACAATGATCCTGCAACAACTAATCAGTTTCCTGTTGCAGTTGAGCAAGGTAATAAAGGCAAAGTTCCTGTAGCCCCTGCAGTGAACATGTTTGCCGCTTCATAATAAAATAGTTCCATATCTTATGGGAATATTCTTCTTCGTAAATAAAATTCCATCCACGTCATTCCATCCCACATTCTTACCTCTCATTTCACTTCATTTCACCGTCATTTTTCATACAACTGCAGGTATGTATATATTGTGTTTTGTTTTAATTATGCATTTATTAGTTCATTATGATTATATCCTTTTTAAATCCACTCCACTCCCCGAAATCTTGTCAGCTTGTGTGGACACATGCTAGGTTAAGTTGGGGGGGGTGCTTTATGATTCAGTTTCCAAAGTTATAAATTATCCATCCTTTTTGGTACTTCGAATTGATTTCTTGCCATCATTGTTTATTATGCTATTATTTCACGCAAGGGAATAATAAATTCTACTGCCAAAATTGAGATATGTATGGGAATTTCAATTTAGCAAGTCTGTCCGATATTCTGGTCTTCTATTTCTCAACTGCAGAGTAAGAAAATAGCAGAGTAAGAGATAGGTGGTGATCCAATTCGCCATGAGCCAATAGTTCATGAAGTGTTGCTGTAGGATGCTCTTTGTGAGCATTATTTTAGACACCAGGACTGGCTGGATTACTTCTTGAAAATCAGAGATTATAACAAAGAAATTGCTGCAAAAATTTATGCATTCCTTTAATGAAGGAGAAGCTACAGTTAAAGGCTTGAGGGTTATTGCTATGGAGCAACAAATAGCAGAAGTAATGGGGTTGCCGCAGGAAGGAGAACTATTTCCAGAATCAAAAGATGCAAGGAGCGCCAGGGCAGAGTTCACAATTCCCATGGATGGACCCCTAATGGTGGACAAACAAGGAACTAGAAGGGTTTCTTTGCCAATAGAGTGGCCTCATGTAGCTTTGTATGTTATGGAATATATTACATGTGGGGCGATATTCAAATCTACATTCACCTCATTTTAAATTACTTATTCGTTTATGACATGGCCGGTGAGTGAATGTTCCTAATTTCTTATACCACCTCATTTCTACAAGCGCTAAGGAGACATGAAAAAATGGAAATTGCTTTGTTAGCCATTATGGATTGGTTAAGTTGCTTGTACAATAGTCCCTGAGAGACGTTTCACAAATGGAATGAGGAGTATTTGAGGATATACTGTAGTTTAGGGTTGAAGATGCCCCTGTTGCAGAGAATCCACCGGTTGAAGAAGAAAATGTTGCAGAACTCTCTTCCCCCATAGTTGCTGTAGACGAGGATTTGCTTGTTGCTGAAGGAGCCGCAGTTATTATGGAGGAATAGATGACAAAGGCAAATGTGGAACAACCCTCTACTTCTCTTCAAAGAGATTCACCAATTCCTCGAAGAAAAGGGAAGGAGTTAGAAAGGGATGAAATAGATGAAGAGCCCATGGCCCAGCCGTAGGTAACTCAGATTCCTCCTACAGCCAAGAGGTGTAGGACAAAAAGAAAAACTCCTGCAGCCATTCTAAAGGTTTATGTGAGAAGAAAACATAGTTAGACACAGAAAGCTCATCCTGCAGGTGACCCGACATAGGTTATTACAGTGGAAACTTCAGAAGAAGGAAGCCTTGTAGATATTGAAATACAAGAAGAAGGAAGCCCTGCAAATGATGAAATCCAATTGGAAGTTGATGAGGATAGAGTAGAAAATCTTGCTTCTATGGCACAACAACTTGAAGAGACTGTTGGAAATATTTCTCAACAGTCTGAAGAAATTGTTGGGGAGATTCCTAAGCAGTTTAAAGAGACTATTGGAGATACTTTACAACAGTCCAAGGAAAATGTTGAAGAGATGCCAGCACAGATTGAGGAGTTTATTGAGGAAATCCCACAGCCTAAGGTAACACCTATTAGACCTCCTTGTTGGCATTACAGTAAGAAAGATTGTTGATATTCAATCAGGATATTGAGAAGGTTGTTGAAAATTATTGATATAACTCAAGAAGATAGTTATTCTTTATAACATTATTTTGTCATTGATGTCAAGAAATTGATTATTTGATTCAGTATGATGTTGCCATATCTTGAGAAGATTGATTAGAAGAGAATTAAGATGTCGGTAAAAGACACAAAAATAATGTGATGAATAAAGGGAGGAATAACTTATTCAATAGACAACTATTACCGAGTTAGACAAAGATGAGATCATGATGTTTAGATTGTTTTGATATCCTACATATGTTGTTAATTGTAAGATTAATACTATACTATGCAACTGAGCAAAGAACCTAGTCGGTAAACCCTAAGGAACCCAGTCGGTAAACCCTAAGGTTATCAATATTGGTTAATGAAGGTGAAATGTCTACCGAGTAAAGTTTAGTATTTACCGAGTTGCAACCGAGTTATGACATTGTGCATGGGATGGATAAAAGCATTATTTAATGAAGGACAATGATTAGCTAGAAATGTATAAATGATTGGTATGCCGTGAATGAAGTTTGTTAAGGATCTATGGCGAAGGAAAATCGGCAGGAAGATCTACAACGCAAATTGAACCACAATAACCTTATGCAAGTTCCAAGAAGGGAATGCAAGTCCTGAGGTAAGGTAAAACATTTTCAGATCGGAAGGATACATTGAACCTAGTCAAGTTTGAAGATCTGATGGCTAAGATTGATCATGGGAAATGTGATCAAGGAGATTCAGCAGTTAGCAATTGTTTATAAATAAGGAATTGTTAATAAACAATGTATGTGGGCAAGTGTATGCACAGGGATGCTACATAGTGATTACTGAGCACAGAAGCTTGAAGACCTGTTTGAATAATAGAGTAGAGAGCCCAATAGAGGGACAAGATAAGTCCTATGACTAGATTGTTTTGAGAAAATAAGAATCTTCTTTAGCATTTTAGATGTGAAGTTGCAGATAGATTTTGTTACTGTTATTTTTTAAGTGACAGAAAATCTCTTAACCACGTGGAATTAACAGTCTTATATGTAAACCCTCTAGCAAGGTAACATTCTAAGAGAGGGTTTCAAATCCTTTAACAAGGTCACTTCTAACAAAGTGAAGATCCTAACAGATCTGAGGGAAATCCCTTAATCGGGTCACATCTAGCAATGTGTTTGTAATCTTTAACAGGATTTGCTTTTAACCGAGCATACTCTAGAAGAGTATATTTCTTAGTGGGTCCAAAATCCCACAGTGGTTTTTCCCTATTTGGGTTTCCACGTTAAATCTAGTGTTATGAGTGTTATTATGATTATGTGTTCATAAGTTTGCATGTTTAACAGTTTTTGGTTAAGTTGCTGAAGTATAAGTTACCGAGGTTGAATCTGTTGATTTTATGGAAGTTTAAGTTTGTATGATTCACCCCCCTCTCATCTTGTTAGCTATTGGCATGTGTACTATACATTAAGTATCAGAACTAACAATTGGTATCAGAGCTTTGGACTCCATAAGAAAAAGTTTAAAGGTACTTTAGGCAAAGATCCGAAGATGTATAAAAGGGATGCATTGAAGCTAAACAAGTCAAGTTTCTCCACATGGCAGAAAATGATGAAGCTACATTTATCAAGAATTGGAGAATATGAAACATATTATCTGGAGAATGATTACATTGCACCGAGCACCAACCCTATGACCTTGGAAGAGATTAAAGAAAAGCAAGAACATATTCAAGCTATGATTGAAATAATATCAGCATTGACTGACTCGGAGTTTAATGATCTAGAAGGCTGCAATGATGCAAAAGCAATGTGGACTAAGCTCATATCTGTGTATGGAGGTGATGAACATGTTGAAAGAGAAAAAGTAGATAGTCTAAGAGGACAACTTGAATCCATGAGGATGAAAGAAGGTGAGAACATAACCCAATACAGTACAAGACTAAAGGAGATTGTCAATTAAATTAAAGGAGCAGGTGGAACTATTGAAGAAAAGGATATAACAAGTAAGTTGTTGAGAACCCTTCTACCAGCTTATGCTATTCGAGTCTTTGCAATCAATGAATTGAGGTCTATACCTAACATGCCAGTTTCTTTGGATGCTGCTATTGGTAAGCTACATGCATTTGAGTTAAGTAATTTTGATAACAATGGGTCTTCGGTAAATAAAGTAGAATTTGCATTAAGTTCTTTTCATATTGGTGAATCTGATGATTACAATGATAGAATGAGTAAGTATTCTGAAGGGGATCACAGTGGAGCAAGTGAAAGATTTCGCATGAACATGGAAAAAGTGCACAAACTATATGAGGAAATCAAGAAGCAAGAAGAATTTGAAGCATTATTAGCCAGAAGGCTACCGAGAGGAAAAGGTAAGTATAAAGGAAAGCTACCTTTAAAATGTTTCAATTGTGATAAAATAGGACATATGGCTTCTAATTTCCCTGACAAAGAATCTAGTGAAAAGAGAGAATACTGAGATAACAGGCAGAAAGATAACCAATACAGAGGACACTGAGACTTCAGAAGGAGAGATAGAAAGACATGTCTAGTAGTAGATGAGGAATCCAACAATGACAAATCTGATGAAACTGATACTGAGGAAGTTGTTTATGTGGCTATTAAAGATGGATCTGATGAGGAAAGGTATGAAGAAAAAGACCCTAATATCTCACATAAATAATAATGATTCTTGGATCATAGACAGTGGATGCTCACATCATATGACAGGTGATAAACACAAGTTTGTTAAATTAGAAGACTATGATGGAGGCTATGTAAGATTTGTTAATGATGCACTATGTCTGGTGATAGGTAAAGGATCTATAACACTTCTTGACAATGCTAAATGTGATGATGTATACTGGGTTGAAGGTTTGAAATACAATTTGTTGAGTGTAGCATAGCTAAACAATATAGGATACCGAATAGAATTTCAGAAAGGAATTGTCAAAGTTCATGACAAACATGGAAAGTTAGCTGCTACTGGGACACAAACATAAGGTAATACATTTCATCTTGACTCAACTCAGAACAAGTGTCTTTATGCAAAGATAGATGATACCTGGTTATGGCATAAAAGGTTTTGTCATGTAAATTTTGATAATCTGATCAAAATAAGTAAGAAGCACTGAGTAAGAGGTCTATCGAGTCTTAAAAAAATTGAGAATGCTATGTGCCGAGGATGCCAAATGGGTAAGATGACAAGATCAAGCTTTACAAGTAATTCCTACACTTCTAAAGGAATTTTAGATCTAGTACACACTGATCTTTGTGGTCCTATGAAAGTTCAAAGTTATTATGGTGATAAATATTTCATATTATTTGTGGATGATTACTCAAGGATGATGTCAGTTATGTTTTTAAAAGAAAAATCAGAACAAGGCAAGAGTTGAAAATGAAACAGGAAGACAACTGAAATGTCTTAGATCTGATAGAGGAGGAGAATTCACTTCTGATGAATTTAACTTATACTCCAATGATCATGGTATAAAGAGGCAAGTATCTGCATCGAGAACACCTCAGCAAAATGGGATAGCTGAGAGAAGAAACGGATCAATTGTGGATTGTGCAAGAACCTTGATGATAGAAAAGAAGCTACCTCAAACATTTTGGAGAGAAGCAATCAGCACTGCAGTTTACACCCTGAACCGAGTTCAACTGAAGAAAGGAACTATGAAGACACCATATGAGATCTGGTATGACAAAAAACCTAATGTAAGTTACTTTAAAATCTTTGGAAGTAGATGCTATGTTCACAAAGATGACAGAAATGGAAAGTTTGATAAGAAAAGTGAAGTAGGAACATTTCTTGGTTATTCTTCTAGAAGTAAAGCATTTAAATGTCTGATCAAATCATCTTACAAAATAGTGGAAAGTGCAAATGTGAAAATTGATGAATTTGTAGAAAGAAATGATGAAGGAAATTCCAAAGAACCAGAAGATATGAAGAATTTGTCTATGTTCAACCGACAAGTCCTACCGAGAATACTGCTGAAGAAAATGAAGATAATGTCCAGTTACCGAGTGATGAAGAAGATCATACAAAACCTACCGAGCCTATATTAGCCAAATATGTCAGAAGACATCATGCATCAAGTCAAATTATAGGATTTTATATTCGTCCACTCATTCTCTCTCCTCATGTCCCATCCTCCTTACTTGCCAACTTGCGCTCTAATCCCTCATTAACCCACCTAATCATTTTCTTTAATCATTTGTATGTCCTAATAATCTCTTTGCCATAAATGGCTTTTCCATCTCACCCTTCAACCTTAAATGCCACCCACTTTTGTCAATGATCTAGTGATGACAAGAAACAAACTGAGACATAACACATGTCTGATTTCTGAATTTGAACCGAGAATAGTGAAAGAGGCATTTAACAATGAAGATTGGGTAAATGCTATGATAGAAGAAATTGATCAAATCAAAAAGAATGACACATGGACACTAATCCCAAGACCAAAGGACAAAAATGCAATCGTTACTAAGTGGATTTTCAGAAACAAGCTAAATGAAAAAGGTGAAGTCATTCGCAACAAAGCAAGACTAGTTTGCAAAGGTTATGCTCAAGAAGAAGGAATAGATTATGGTGAGACTTTTACACTTGTGGCTAGACTTGAGGGAGTAAGAACATTGTTGGCATATGCTGCTTTCAAAAATTTCAAGGTATATCAAATGGATGTTAAATTTGCATTTTTGAATGGTATACTAGAAGAACAAGTTTTTATTGAACAACCTGAAGGATTTGTTGAAGACAGGAGTAAATATTAGGTATGTAAACTGAACAAAGCCTTATATGGTCTAAAACAAGCACCTAGAGCATGGTATGAAAGATTGCACTCTTATTTAATCAAGATTGGTTTTATAAGGACAAGTGAAAACAACAATATGTACATGAAGAAAGATGAGGACAATGGAATACTGATCTCAGCCATATTTGTTGATGACATTATATTTTGTGGTAATGACTCCTTATGCAAGAACTTTGGAAATGAAATGTGCAAAGAATTTGAGATGTCACTAATCGGTGAGATAAAGTATTTTATAGGTTTACAGATATTGCAAATGAAAGATGAGATTTTCATTACTCAATCCAACTATATAAAGGAAATCTTGAAGAAATTTGGAATGGAGGATTCTAAACTAGTAAGTACTCCTATGACTACTAACTGTAAATTATCAAAGAATGATGAATCTGCATCTGTTGATGAGACACTTTGATAAATCAATGATGAACTGATAGTACTAACCCGGTACTGAGAGGGGGGGGGTGAATCAGTACAGACAAAAATACAGTCCTAAATCGGTCTGATAGTAAACACTTCAAATGACTGGCAAACAGTGACACCGGTTTGAAATAGATTGCAACCGGTAAAGCTAAGAATGACTAAGACAAGCATTAACTGGTTACTCACTTAGCCTTTCACTCAACTCAAGACTACCCTACCATTTCTCCCTTATGCATAAATAGGTAATCTATCATTAGATCATAATAACAGCTAGTTCAACATGTTTTATTGACAGGCATAAAACACAGAACCATCATATGCTTGACAAACAATAGCAAAGCATCACAAGATAAAAGCATCACACATGACACACATATTTTTCACGTGGAAACCCAACTGGGAAAAACCACGATGGGGATGAATACCCACAAGCTGCTTTTGAACTCTTTGGAAGTCCGCTCTGTTAGGAGCCTTGTTCGGTTAGAGACATTACAATAGGTTCTGCTAGGAACTGATCCTGTTAGAGATCACCCAGTTAAGGGATGGCTACAATACCCAATTAAGGGTTAAACCCTGTTAAAGGTTACCTTGTTAGAGGATTTCAAGAATTCAATAGCCAAAGGATTTTGAACTCAATAGCTTTGAATTACCTTGTTAAAGGATTTACAGCAAGCCGGTTAAGGCTACCCTGTTAAGGGATTTTCCAACTATTGAGGTGGTTAGAGATCAACAGGTATTACTATGATCTTGTAACAACACTCAATGCCAATGCAGATCCGCTTAAGCTCCTTTTCACCTTCTGCACTTACACTCTATAGGTATCACTTCTCTCCTTTTGGTCTAGAAAGAATCACGTATCCCTTCTCTTGGATACACACACACAACTTCAGCCAACAACCCTAGAAAGAGTCACAACATCGACCTTATAGGAAAATAGCTAGGTCGGTAGTATAAACCCTAAAACCTAAACCTGTTAGGTTAAGGAATTCAAATGGTTCAATCCTGACCATTGAGCACACTGCATTAAATGCAACAGTTCTTGATCCGATCTCAAGACATTCTCCATCGTCCATTTCCACCGATTTTATGGTGGCTGATAACCCATCACACGTTATCACCATTTTACAGACTTCTCACTTTCTCGAGGTAGATAGGAACAATCTCCTTCATGCAAGATCCTTCACGTGCACAAGGCTTACATGGCAACATGATCTGTTCTTTGTTATCATGCTAACTCATCACACAAAGTCACTGGTTGAGCCACACAAGCTTGAAGCAATTAAACTGGAAACCCTAAAGTTGAGACTACCAACCGGTAGTCATACAACGCTTCCATGTGCCGGTTCCCATAACCATATGCCGTTTCACCTTGAACAAGCACACCGCTTCATTTTGGCACAAATGTTTGTTCACAATGTTATACCAGTTCTCTCATATGCCGGTTCTCACCTCTTTAGCATATTGACATCAATGACAACATACAATGTCATTATGTCCACATACCGGTTCACATAATGCCAACACACTTTACCGATCTATGATTGGAAAATTGCAATATGTTGTACATAGTAGACCGGATATAGCACATGCAGTAGGTATTGTAGCAAGATTCTCTGCAGATCCTAAGGAAACCCATATGACAACAATCAAGAGAATTTTCAGATACCTGAGAGGCACTGAAGATTATGGCTTAGTATATGAAAAGAGGAATAATTTTGATCTCAAAGTTTATACTGATGCTAATTGGGCAGGCAACATAGATGACAGGAAAAGCACAAGTGGTGGAGCTTTCTTTTTAGGAGAAAGACTACTAAGTTGGCTTAGCAAGAAACAAGGATGTATTTCTCAATCTATCGCAGAAGCTGAATATGTTGTTGCAGCATTGAATCGTACCAATATAGCATGGATCAAACAACTATTGGAAGGTATAAATGAGAAAGTTACCGAGCCAGTAACTATATTTTGTGATAATACTAATGCCATTAACATTTCAAAGAATCCAGTGATGCACTCTAAGACAAAGCATATATCTATAAAGTATCACTATCTCAGAGAAGAAGTTCAAGAGAAGAAAGTTATGCTGAAATATATCAGTTCAAAGGAGGAATTAGCAGACATCTTCACAAAGGCACTGCCAAGGGACACTTTTGAGTATCTTAGAAGCAAGTTAGGGGTCCTACCCCTATCTTCTACTCACTGACCGAGTTCGGTGAAAGCATCAATTCGATGAATTTATAGAATATTATGTGTGGATTAATGCTGATTTACGCACTTTAGAAGGTTTTCTAAAGGTGTGCAGGAAAAATGAATAGAGACAAGTTGATCTGACCGAGACTGAGATGTTACACAGCAAGGCAAATCACTTCACAGAGGAAGAAATCATGATTTAGTTCTTTTATTTTTTTGGCATTGTTGTCAAAGGGGGAGAAGACTAAATGATTGACTGCATGATAAAGCCCTGAATAATGGAAATAACAGAAGACTAATGACAGAGGGAGTAGATTGAAAAAATGAAGAAGATTAAATGCAAGTCAACAACTCAGAAGCCTAATGAAAAATGGAGAAGACTTCAGAAGACAACAGATCAAGGATAACAGGAGAAGTCTAAAAGCAATCTGAATCTGAATCAATTTGAATATCTTGTTGGTATTACCATTTAATTGTTGGTTTTGCCATCAATGCCAAAGGGGGAGATTGTTGGCATTACAGTAAGAAAGATTGTTGATATTAAATAAGGATATTGAGAAGGTTGTTGAAGATTATTTATATAACTGAAGAAGGATGATAACTATCTTTATAACATGATTTTGTCATTGATGTCAAGAAATTGATTATCTAATTCAGTATGATGTTGCCATATCTTGAGAAGATTGATTAGAAGAGAATTAAGATGTCGGTAAAAGACACAAAAAGAATGTGATGAATAAAGGGACGAATAAGTTATTCAATGGAAAACTATTACCGAGTTAGACAATGATGAGATCATGACATTTAGATTGTTTTAGTATCCTATATATGTTGTTAATTGTAAGGTTAATACTATACTATGCAACCGAGCAAAGAACCTAGTCGGTAAACCCTGAGGAACCCAGTCGGTAAACCCTAAGGATATCGATATCGGTTAATGAAGGTGAAATGTCTACCGAGTAAAGTTTAGTATTTACCGAGTTGTAACCGAGTTATGATAGTGCGCATGGGATGGATAAAAGCATTATTTAATGAAGGACAATGATTAGCTAGAAATGTATAAATGATTGGTATGTCATGAATGAAGTTTGTTAAGGATCTATGGTGAAGGAAAATCAGTAGGAAGATCTACAACACAGATTGAACCACAATAACCTTATGGAAGTTCCAAGAAGAGAATGCAAGTCTCAAGGTAAGGTAAAACATTTTCAGATCGGAAGGATACATTGAACCTAGTCAAGTTTGAAGATTTGATGGCTAAGATTGATCATGGGAAATGTGATCAAGGATATTCAGCAGTTAGCAATTGTTTATAAATAAGGAATTGTTAATAAACAATGTATGCGGGCAAGTGTATGCATAGGGATGCTACATAGTGATTACCGAGCACAAAAGCTTGAAGACATATTTGAATAATAGAGTAGAGAGCCCAGCAGAGGGACAAGATAAGTCCTATGACTAGATTATTTTGAGCAAATAAGAATCTACTTTAGCATTTTAGATGTGAAGTTGCAGATAGATTTTATTACTGTTATTTTGTAAGTGACAGAAAATCTCTTAACCACGTGGACTTAACAGTCTTATATGTAAACCCTTTAGCAAGGTAACATTCTAAGAGAGTGTTTGAAATCCTTTAACAAGGTCACTTCTAACAAAGCGAAGATCCTAACAGATCTGAGGGAAATCCCTTAATTAGGTCACATCTAGAAATGTGTTTGTAATATTTAACAGGATTTGCTTTTAACCGAGCATACTCTAGAAGAGTATATTTCTTAGTGGGTCCGAAATCCCACAATGGTTTTTCCCTATTTGGGTTTCCACGTTAAATCTGGTGTTATGAGTGTTATTATGATTATATGTTCATAAGTTTGCATGTTTAATAGTTTTTGGTTAAGTTGTTGAAGTATAAGTTACCGAGGTTGAATCTGTTGATTTTATGGAAGTTTAAGTTTGTATGATTCACCCCCCCCTCTCATCTTGTTAGCTATTGGTATCTATACTTTACATTAAGTATCGGAACTAACACTCCTTCATCCCTAAGTATTTTATCTATTTCTTTAACATTTTATAGACAATGGGAAATAGAGAGGGCTAGGTTGCAAGGGATTATTGATAAACAACAGAAAGAAATTGAAAAGAGGGATAACAAAACTGAGGAATTAGAGGCTAAGGTAGAAATGATTGCTGGTATGGTTCCCGAGTTGATGCAATGTAGGTGACCTCCAAGGCTTTATGCAATGCACTTGAAGGAGCGGTATTTGAACTTCAAACTAAACCATATTATTAGGGACCTTAGCCCCTCCTTAGAAACACCTGAAGAATTCTTTTATGCTTACCAAACCTCTCCACCAGCTGTGAAGAATTTGCTATGTGAATTTTACTTACATAACTATGTTGTCCCCTCAGACAGTGAGTGGAACCCTTTATTGTATATTGGGGATATCCATATCAAAGCTTTAATGTCATGGATCCAAAATGAGATCATCATGGGGGTACAAGCCAAGGAATATGAAAAATTATAGTTTGACTGTCCATTGCCATTAAGGAGAGAATCAAAAGCACCAAGAGTTCTTTATTATAAGTGGCAGAAATTACTGGTAAGAGATGATGTTAGAAAATTAGTGCTTCCAATGAGAGAAGAAATCTATCAGGCATATTAGCATTTGGTTCAGACTGACAGGACAACTGCAATAGAAGGATTAACTCAGTGCTGGAATAATTTACCAGAACAGTTAAAGCAAGGAGAACCTTATTCACTACAGAATTTTTAGACAGCTATGCAAAGAGCCCCCAGATATATATAGTTAGGCAGGGAGAAAGCCAATAATTGGCTACCACTAATCTTTCAGCCTCCAATCCTCATGTGGCCACTTTTGGCATTTCAACCTACGAAACAAAACTATGATGCAGTCACAGAAGAGTCAGCTAGATGGTCCAGGCTGGAAAAAATGAAGGGATTTTATTGGAACTTGGCTTAAGGGGGACAGGTCAAGGCACTATTGGTGATTTGAGAGTTACTGCAAGAGTCAGAAATTTTCCTTTTGCTATAGGATCAACAAGCTCTTAAAGTTGGGGGGCATGATAAGTTGAGACTTTGTCATGTTTTTGTTATCAAAACTCTTAGGTTTTTGACATCTTTTGGTTTGCATAGTAGTAGTGATGTATTGTAAATTGACTATATGTATTCCATGTGTTAAACCTTAACTTATGAAATCATGTTTCAACTTTGCCAATCTATTCCTACAACCATGCCATTTATTCCTGCATCCATGTGATTTGTTGTTGTTGCCATGCACATTATTTAGGGTAATATCATATGTGAATTAATAGATGTGTTAATTAAATAAAATGCGTATGTATGTCCTTGTATGTTGTTTTTGTTGTAGTTCATATAATAAATGATTCCGTGGTGGATATTCTCCTTTCACACCTAGAGAAGGAAAGATCATGTAAGAGATAACTGAAGATCAAACTGAAGAGGAGCTAAGCAAGTGCAAGGTACGACATAGGCAGAGCAGTTAAGTGACACTACCAAAGTCTTACTGTAGTGAGAATTGAATTTACAAACACCACCACAACATGCAAAGACCGTGGTTCGGTTTAGATCCACGTTTCCTGCAACCAAGCTCTAGTTATCTTCTTTATCAGTCAATCATCTGCCTCTTCTTCTGGGCATGATTGTGTTGTCTATTATAGTTGATCTTCTCTTTTATAATAAGCTCTTCCTTTTTCTTAGAGGTTAGACATAATAGAAAGGAATAGAGCAGAGGATTTTTTATAAGCATTCTTGAGTTTCTTTTCAAAATATTAAAACATTTTGAGGAAGCAATGAATAAAAATTATGTTGATCTGTTAAAAGTAGTTTTCTGGAAGCTTGATATCACTCATCTAAGGGGGCCCACTCAGTGAGTGATCTTGTGTGTGTTCGTTGAAATTAGTTTTCTTTCTTTAGTTGTTGTAGAAGTTCTTGCTTTGACTGTTCCTGTAGCCACTGGAAATAGATCACTGACTATTCCTGCAGCCGAGCTAGAACAAAGTAATTTTTGTTATCCATATTAGATATTTTCAGCATTTCTTTTATGAATACTATGTAGAAGTTTTTCGTATAGCCTTTCCATAATTTTCATTCTTGCCTTTCCTTTTGGCATAATGTTAGTTGCTGCAGTAATACAAAATAGCTATTGAAGGAACTTAGTGCATATATAGTGCAGACCCATTTCAAGTATTACGTCCCTGGGTTGACAATTAAATGAGCACTAGCCATGAAAATAGTAACTTTACCAGATGAATGTCCAAAATTCGGGTTGAGACTTAAATTAGAGTTATTATTCTTATTGTTGGAGTAGACAGATGGTACCGATGAGTATGTGCATTTTCTCTTCCGATGTCTTAAGTCCAGGAATGAGAGCCTCTGAAATCTCTTTTCTCAAAGAGATGAGGATGTCTAGTTTAGGACCTAGTCTACATTTTAGTTCCTTTGCCTTGTATTTTATCCTTTCCTTCTCCTTCTCCAATTTCTCAAGTTTTTCTTCAAAACCTGCTATTTCCTATTCAACTACCGATATGGAGTTTGATGACCCTATTAGATTATCAGCAATGTCATTGATTTCCTTTTGAGCTCTGCTGATCTCTTTATCTATATCCTCTGTCAAAATGTTTGTCTTGCATGAATCTCTGTACAATTTCTTGAAGTCCATTATTGTCTTTCCTAGTACTGGTAATAATGTATCAATATGTTCCTTACATTTTTTGATTGATTCTGCAAAGAATTTTTCCTTCTCTTTATTCATTTTCTCTCTGAAAGTCTCCTCATTGATCTGATCAATTGTTAGGATTTTGAAAATAGAGGACCAGGCTCTGATACCAATTGTTAGGATTCCCAAATATACTGATTCACCCCCCCCCTCTCAGTGTCTTTCGGAATCCTAACAATTGCATCCTTGGTGATCATGAACAAAATGCTTAACCTCATGAATTCAACATGAATTCAGCTCAACACATACTAGACCCATTCATTTTCCTCAAATAGTGGGAACTTGACAACCTAGACAAAATTCTTCTCCTCCAACACCTGAAATTATAGCTTAAGCATGTAATATTCTCCTAATAGCTGATTGAAGTACATATTCAATAGTTGTGAGCTCCCTACCTCCTCAAGATTTGTATGAATGTATTCCCTAACATCTTCGACATGAAGAACTCCAAACAGGACTAAAGAAAATGTACCTAGTAGATCTACCTCTATATATTCGAAGGGGTGCTTCTTGAATTTAGGGTGGGATATCTCAGTGATGTCAACAACCAATGGTATAGCGATTTGCAAAAAATTCAAATTCACAAGCTTCATAGAAAACTACCTTTGTTGTCGGATTAGGGTTTCACATGGAATCACCAAGTCTCACTTTGATCTCACTGAAATTTGCTTGCAGAGCTCACTCTTTCTCTTTCTCTTAGTATGCAAAGTGACAAATGAGAAAGAAAAGTTACCTTTTATCATTCGTACATCTAAATTTTTAATGCAATAAATGTGCTTGCCCTTCACCTTTTGGATACCCTGTCTCCTAAGACCGTTTCACAAGAATTATTCTACAGATCTTCAATATGACTCAATTTCTTCTGAAAATCCTTCCAACTCATCTGAAATACCCCAATTCAAATTTTGTTAGCCTGCTAGATTTAGAAACCAATTGCAAGCATGGGAGAATAGGGTTTTCTTGAAAAATCCCCCTAGGCTAGAGGCCTTAAATTAATTCCCAGAGGAATTTCCAGCACTAGATTCAGGTGCGGACCCATTTCTTGCATCAATATCACTCTTCTTCACCCATGTCTTGTTCATTTGCTTCCTGATCTCATCCACATATACTTTGCCCTTTCCTTTATCATCTTTTGCACACTTTTGTTTTTGTTTGTTGGACCCTTCCTGTCCACATTCTTGCTTCTATAAAATCTTGCAATGTGACCAAATTTGCTGCTATTATAGCACACAACATTTCCCTGTCCAGACCCGTGATTCACTTTATTTCCTCTTGACCTACACTGATTAGAAATATGTACAAACCTATTGGATGCAAAACATCTAACATTCCCTCTATTGAAAGAGTTATTTATCATAATTTTGCATTCACTTGATTTATGTCCATACTTATTGCAATTGAAGCACTGACCGAACAAATATGGACCATTTAGATTCATTCTACTTCTACATTGAATAGATTTATGACCAAATTTATTGCAAATAAAGAAATTACCATTGAAAGATGGATATATTTGAGCATTAGGTTGTCTTACCGAAGACCTTTTAGATTTGTTCTTCTGATTTTCTGATTTAGGATTTCTTTAATCAGACCTGGACCTTTCACCTTTCTCAAATCCAAGACCTTGCTTGTTATCTTCCTTCTTCGAGCTTTCAAGAAGCATACCAAGTTTAGCTGAGCTTATCTTGAATTTTTCCTTGTACTCATTTGCAGTCACAAGTTCATCCCTAAGAATGACAATCTAATTTTCAAGCTCTTACTCATTGTGTTTGGATTGTTGCAAGTCAAGCTTCAGTTGGCCAATTTCACAATCAAGTATGCAACACTCATTAGATATTTCTTTCAAGGATTGATTAGGATTCTCTTCATTCTTCTTTCTTCCCTCAATTTCCTTGGTCAACCCTATTACTATAGATTCCATCTCATGTTTTAGGACTGTATTATCTTTTGCAAGCTTCTCACAATATTTTGTCTTCTCCTTCAAGGCTTGACTCAGGTGATCATTATCCATGCTTTTGCTTTCATCTGCTTTAGCTGTTCACAAAGTTCCTTTCTATTTTCCCTAGACTTATTCAGTTTCTCTTTCAATGATTGAATGAAATTCTCAGCATCCTTAAGATTCTCTTGCAACTCCCGGACTTCAACTTTAGACTGATCAAGATCATCTAGTGTAACTAGGAGTTATTGTTGAAAACCACCAGAATCTATTGAATCGCCTTCCCAAATCTTCCTCAAGCTATTAGAATTCTTTTGAGGAACCAAAATTTGATACCAACTATTGGAAATAAGGAACACTATGAGAGGGGGGGGTGAATCAGTGTTTTGCAAATCTTATTTTTAACCTCTTCTTTTATGCACTTAACATATTTAATCAAGAGAAAGATGCAAGAACATAAAATAAATAACCACAACACCATAACACAAATATTTTGTATGCAGAAACCTTGTTAGGGGGAAAACCATGATGGGGATGAACCCACAAAATAAGTATACTATGTTAGAAGTATTACAATGGGAATGCACCTTCATTCAGGGACACTGCCTAGAGCTCACTGCTCAAAAGAGAGGCTCATTGTCTACAAATCAATTAAAAAAGTTCACTAGAGTATTTTAACTAAAGAAAAACATCTACAAATGAGAAAATATAGTTTCGATTAAGAATAATATACAGATTTCATATACTTCATATCTCACTACTCAGTTACACTACTTTGCTAAGATTTGAAGAATAAATCTATAACCTGTGCACTTAAAACTATGCACAATTGATCACTTGCTACTTCCACACATCCAAAATCATCAAGAACATCTATTATACATATCCGCAACAAGAAATTAGATCCATCACAAGTCAGCTCATTAAGACAGAACATTATTCAAACGTGTACAACTTGTCAGCAAAATCTGAACACAACTACTAATGTGCACCAAAATAATTGTTCACACATTACCAAAACTATCAGTCAAACCTCATGGATCACCAAACTAGACACAAAAATTTCTCCATCAAATCCGCAAAAAGATCAACTACACAAGTCAGTGATTCTACATTATAAAACCAAAAACTGGTACTCAAAAGCTTCTATCTTACACACCAATCATCACTAGAGACACAAACTCTGGAATAAGGTAGTCCAGACATCCATCTACATTTCCTTAGATATAAAACACAAAATATAAACCTGAAAAGAAGTACAAACCAAAATATTGAACACTATCAGATGCTCTGTTCTAAGCTTGCTGAACTTGAGCAAATCTCCAATTTGACTTCTGGTATGAGAAAATAATGTAATGTGGATGGGTGCACTAAATTTGGTTGCCATCAATAACAAAAACTGATAACTTGTGTATTTTCTCTTGCCAACAGTGGCCATCGGTCAGTACCCAGTATTCCATGGTCGCTATCATGATGCACCGAACTAGGAGAATTAGAACTTGGCCTTGGCTCAATGCCCACAGATAGATGTTCTCGGTCGTGTTGAGTCTACGACTGAGGGTCCACTTCTGTTGTCTCACTAGCTCTGCTTCTGATAGGATGGTAGGAGATAGTCTCTTCCCCTAGACGGGTAGCCGTAGGATGCGATAGACGTCAATCAATGTAACTGCCATCTCCCCTGTGGGAAGATGGAAGGACATAGTATTTGTATCCCATCTCTCCATAAGGGCTTGCAAAATTGGTGTGTGAAATTGGAACTCTGGTAGGAGGAAGGTCTTGTTGTTTTTTCCAACTGATGTTCCAGAAAATCCTAAGAGTGACCCTATTTCTATCTACAGATGATTGGACTTAGTGGCCAATGAAAAAGGCTTTTGAAGCCTTCTACACTTTAGGCTCTGTAGGACCAAGGCGGGTATACCTATTATAACACCACTTTCAGATATTTCACTATGACAGACAATGATGCTACAGTAGATACACTTCATACAATATGGTTGGGTCTTCATATAAATGTATTCTAAAATAATACATCCCTCTTACTCAATATTAAGAACCAGTATGAAGTGGAGAGAAAGGAAAAACACACAACAAACAACAAACAACAAACAATAAAGGAAATAAAAGAAATGACTTTTCATATTTAACACATCGTTCCCTCCATGTTTTTCACAAGAATAAGCCTTAGGACAACCTCTTATCCACTTACATATTTAAGAAATGAAGCATACATCTATGATAACAACATACAATACAAAACTAATAACCCTCAGAACATCATTGCATTACAATGATAGGGCTTGAAATGAACATGTTGATCACATTCTTATTGATCTTGAAAATGTACAATAAACTTTAGCATCTTCTTGAAATAAATATTTAACATGCTCCTTGATCATGAGCCTCCAAGGCAAACACTTATCACAACAAGTGTGTGACAAAATACATTAAAATACTTGATTTCTTTGATTTAGAAGAGAAATGAACATACCCAAGAGATATTACAACATGTTACAACATTAATGCTCCATACTAGTTTGTTTATTTTCATCAAAAACATTATTACAACACTCAAAAACTAAAATATCAAAGGAAGCTCAATCCTAAACTACCCTGCACAAAAACATTGCATAGCCCAACTGGAGCCAAAATATGGAACCTCTTGAAATGAGAAAAGAAGAGAAATAAAAAGATGAAGGAGAAACCCTAAAAAATCCCTAAAATAAATCTAACATTGACATATGGCTTTTTTCTGGAATTTTTGAATTTTAAATCTGCACTTTTCTTCCTGCAAATTATCCTTTGATCTGCATCTTTGATTCTGCTGAAGTCACATGGAAGATCTGGAAAAAATATTTGCAGTCACTTGTCACATTCAATATGTTTCCTGTTGACTGAAGGTTTCCCTTTTGGTTCACTATCTATCTCTGCTTGCAACCCACTTTTTAGCTTGGACCAAAAATTGTAGTTTTCCCTCTTTTTTGCAGTGATTGCTCTAACTCGGTCTAAAATTTCCTCTTCTAGTATTTTTTTTTTCTCTGCCCATAGCCTGCATTTTCTCTCTGATTGAAAATGGAAATTGGGCGCATGTAAAATTTATCTTATTCAAAACAAGTAATCAATTAGAAGCAAAAGGGAAATCACGAATCCCTTCTAATCAAAGAATTTAACAAACTAACAATGAAATGATACAACCAAGCAAAATAGGAATTATGAATGAAATAAATAAAAACTCCCTATTTCGTCACTGCGTAGAACTTCCATTGCTCTTCTCCTCTTCGTGGTATGATGGTTCTCAGATATTGCCCTGGTAACCTGCAAGTGACACAAAGATTCAAAGTTTGTGATTGTTGAAAATGGAGATTGGATGCTCAATTTATAGATTTTTGGAGAAGATTGATTGAAAGGTGGAACAGATTGATCAAGAGGTGTGAACTCAGGTGAACTCAAATAAAAATTGATAGTTGAACTATTGATTGTAGAAGTAAAACTCAATTGATTGAATAGATTAATTGAGTTAACTGGTTGAGAAAAAGCTGAGTGAAGGAAGAAAAAGAATGATTGGAGGAAATAAAGAAGATGACACATAAAGCTTAATTTAGAAAAAGCTAACTGAAAGATAGAAATATAGATTGGAGAGATAAATGATTTAATTAATTAATTGATTGAATTAATTAATTTAGCATGTGCTTGCATTTAGATTTAGATTTAGATTTTTAATTTAATCTTTGCATGAGATTTATTCAAATAATTGAATTTATTAATTGAATTTAGCATTTGAATATATTTAGAACTTGACTTTGATTTTCAATTTGGTTTTTGAAATCATGCACATGTATTTGAATTTGGAAGAAATTAGAAGAATATGAAATTAAATGAAATTAGAATTTGGGGATTTGGAAATGGAAGAATTAATAAGTTAATTAAATAATTTAAAGAAACTATTTAATTATTTAGAAATGGAATTTAATTAAATAATAAAGATTTTTTAATTTAAAGGAATTAAATCACAATTAATTAAATAATAAATATTTAATTAATATTTAGAAAAGGGTTAAATGATTAGATGATTAGAGATATAAATTGAATAATTAGTAATTTATTTAAATAATAAAGATTATTTAAATTGGGGAATTAATCAAAATTAATTAAATAATAAATATTTAATTAATATTTTAGGAAATTATTAAAATGATTAAATGATGATAGAATAGGAAAATAGAATAATTAATAAGATGATGAGGAAATATGAAATTAGAAGAAAAAAATTAATTAAACTAATTAAATAATAAAGATTATTTAATCAATTAGAAGAATAATTAGTACATGATCAATGATATATTTTTAGGTGTCTACATTTGCCCCTCTTTGAGACAAAGTCGAAACGACATTGTTTCAAAGAAAACGAAAAATTCTACCCCAATATGCCTTGGTACTGTTGTATAGTGTAAATATGCCCCCTCGGAAAAGGTGGTCGGAAAATTTCAAAATTGAGACCACGTTTTTGATATAAGTGTAATGAGCAAGCGTGTGAAATTTCATGTGATTTCGAGATCGTTTGAGTAGGCTACGAGGTGTTTGAACCTAGCGGGGACCACGGGCGTCGATGTGTCAAAAAACCCTAATTTTGAGCTATAAATAGAGATTTTTAGGTTTTCATTTGCTCATTTGCACTTTGGTAATTCTTTGGTTTTCTCTACAATTTGTGTGCTTTTTTCTAAGTATTTGATCATCATGGCTGGTTATAGAGCTTGATTGCACCTGTCAGACTGAGTACGTTCATATTAGAGACCTCCTGGGACCGGTGGCATGGTATTTTTCCAATTTTTTTTTTTTCTGATTATGCCTGTTTTTTCAAAAAAATTCCAAGATCAATTTTTTCTTTGTGTTATGCAATCGCTTGTCGATTTTCACGCATTAGTGTTAAGTGTACCGCAAATGCTTCAAATGCTACACATGCATCCTAAGTGTTACACATTAGTGTTAACATGCCGCATTCATGTATATCATTACACATAAGTGTTTATCATTACGCATGCGCCCATTTCATTACACATTAGCTTTAATCATTACGTAGGAGTCATATTTGTACCGCATAAGTCATAACGGTCACGCATTTGTTGGATATGTAATTTTTTGTCATGCATTTGAAAATATTTAAGTTTTTTCGGGATCCGATATTTGACATTTTGATCATTTTCTCGTTGCAGGAGAACATTGGAGTGTTATACTACCGACAAAGCAGACCAAGTGGACTTGATCTTCGAGCTGACTTACCAGATGAGGAGATCGAGCATATCCGACAGCTTGGTCTATACCATGTTTTACATTTACCAGAGGTTACGACCAACAGGGCCATGATTATAGGTTTGATAGAGCGGTGGCATTTTGAGACCTGTTCTTTTCATCTTCCGACTGGTGAGGCATCCATTACGTTAGAGGATGTATGGCATCTACTGCGTATTCCCATTCATGGTGAGAGAGTTGTATATGACCATGATGATGGCATTGCTAGACTATGTGCACTTTTCGAGTGTGAGATTCAGGACTTGCATATCAGTGGCCGTTATGAGATCCCTTGGGCCCGATTAGACTATGATGACTTGAGCATTGTATTATGTGGTATTGACGGTGGTTTATTGATACCCGACAGATGAGGTCATGGGTTTCCAATTGGATGGGGCAGAGTGCTCCATGATATGATTGTGTATTGTCGACTGTATGCTTGGGGTCCTTGTGGGGTCCTTGTCTACTTGCCATGTTATATTATCAGATGCATGGTATTGTGTATCTTGGATACCGTTCTATCAGTTGTGGTTTTACTTTGCTTCAGACATGGGCATGGGAGCACATTTCTATTTCGAGGCCTGTTATTCATGTAGACTTGCAGCCTGGTGAGCCTTATGCCTTTTGGTATATAGCAGGTATCAAACACAGGGGTTCAGGGAACACCTTTTACTGGAGACATTAGTTTGACATATTGCAGCATTTTATTTGGAGACCTTACTTAGATTGCCCCGGTCGGCCCGATGATGTAGTGCACTTGTCTTTCTGCCGACAACAGAGATATCTGATTGGGAGGACCTTTGAGACCGAGCGGATTATCGAGATGTATCTTCCAGGGTGGGTTCTCAGACAGTTCGGTGAGGTACAGGTGACACCTGTGGTTACTACCTATTTTTCTCGTGTATCACGAGAGGTATCTAATTGGGGTGTGTGCATACAGCCACATGTTGCTTCTGCTGAGTTCGATTCTTTGCAGCCATTACTCTGGGGTTGGGGTAGAGGTGGAGAGGATCCAGGGATGACGACGGAGTATGATGTGTGGTTTGCTAGGCACGGGCTAGTGCCTTTGACTGATCCTACTTTTCCAATTACAGCACAACAGATTCACCATCCTAGATAGTTGTTGAGGATAGATGCAGGGGAGAGAGCCGATGGAGGAGGAGAGGGTGGAGCTGGGGGAGGAGATGGTGGAGATGAGGGAGGAGATGGGGGAGATGAGGGAGATGAGGGAGATGAGGATGTAGACATTGGTGGGTACACCGAGTCTATTAGCAATGAGGACAGCGATGATTCTTCTGAGTCATTGAGCAGTGAGGATGGAGGTTAGGATGAAGATATGCCAGACCTGGAGGATGTTCTTGGTGCTGAGGATGGGAGAGGATAGGTTGGTGAGGAGGATGAGCTACAGGCTATTAGAGCATGGGTCCAGAGTTTGAAGGATGAGGTCGCTAGATGAGATATCGAGTGAGAGACCTATCGTGTAGATTATGGTGCTCTTGAGGCTAAGAGAGATCGTCTCTAGAGGGAGAGAGATGAGGTAGTGCGGAGATGTCAGATTACCCTAGATGCCTTTGATTAGCTTTTTAGAGTAGGTACAGATGCGCGTGACCAAGAAGATAGGTACTTCACTACTGCACAGGAGTCTATTTATTATCGACACGCATATGAGAGAGCCATCCCTGAGGGTCAGAGAGAGCCTAGCTTCAGTTCATTTATGGGGAGGAGATCGAGTAGATCTACTTCATGACAGACTAGCAGTGGTGGCATTATGGGACCACCTCAACATCCTGGGTAGGATCTAGTGGACAAGATCCACCTGTTGACAGAGGCAGTGTTGGTTGATCATGTTATCTAAGCCTTCAGGCTTTATTTATTGTATTCACCCACATTATCATTTTTTGAGTTATATATATATGACATGCGGGTTTTGATAGTGATCTATGTATGTTTTGCTTCTCCTATATGCTTATATGATGCCATGAGTGTTATGATGTATATTTATTCGATTCTATATGATTATGAATGCAATAGTAGTACATGTATGTATTAATGATGTAAATAGATTTAAAAATGAATGCAAATGACTCTATAATGAATACTAATGGAATCTATAACGAAATGCGAATGAAATGCAAATGAAATGTATAACGAAATGCAAATGAAATGTATAATGAAATGCAAATGAAATGTATAATGAAATGCTTTTTTGTATGATAATGGTTGAACCAATTTTAACTCAGATACATCTTGAAGAAATGTTAGTTAAATGATAGAAAGAAAAATGGATGGTAGAAAGAATGTGATTTAGACAAAAGATGAGAAATCAACAACTATCAATAAGCAAAATGAGATGAAAATGAGAATGAAATTGATTGAATCACGAAGCTGTGTCACATATTTTATTGCGTCAATATATATCATCACTGAGCCTTATTATTGAACAATGAAGCTTTAGCGCATCAGGGTATAAGGAACCAAGATGCAAAGATATCTCATTGAAGAAACAAACATGTAGTAGACAAGGAGTGAACCCTCCATTTTGGGAATTGCATTAGGGGTTGAGGTATGTGTGGCGATTTCACCTTGATGTGAAGGCTCTTATCACAGACACCCACTAGAGCAATTTCCCTAGAATTTCATCGGTTCACACCACAAACAGCAAACAAAGAAAAAAATAATGCCCATCATAGCTCCTCTAGTCACTTGTGGACATCCTTGAGTAGCATAGGAACAATATCTATTGCCAAATGATAAAAAAATAAAGACTGACCCGGACAAAATTCAGTAGCTATACTGACCTTGTACCTTTGTTCTCAGTTGTTTGATGTGATGGTTGATAATGTCTGATCTCAGAAAGTTGCGGACCCCGTTTAAGATTGACTTGTCTGATTTCAAGTGTATCCTCTTCTGTTTAAGACAAGATAATGATCACGTTGATATGGATATGATACGATTGATAAGACAATTTGATCAATTGATTGCAGATTTTTGACTGGATAGTCGTATCTTTTGTTAACTTTGTGCGAAGTGTTTGCTGGATATTTGCTAGGGTATTTGTTTCTCATAAGACATTTTATTGCAAGTTTTTCTGATTGATTGATTTTTTATTTTTAGTTCTTTTCCAAGAGCTTTTTCGATGTTTTTGGATTATGTAAATCGATATTTGAATGTTTTTGGTTGATGTTTTCAAGATTGTATTTGAATGTTTTTGGTTGATCTTTTTAGGATTGTATTTGAATTTTTTTGGTATTTTTAGATTTTTCAATGTTTTTGGATTTTGTGGTTTTTGATTTTTTTGGATTTTGGTTTTTTCAATGTTTTTGAATTTTGTTGAAGGAC